>NC_048225.1:59404347-59506974 GCF_002007445.2 Ailuropoda melanoleuca
GGCGGAATGCGCGGGCCGGGCGCCGGCCGCGCGTGGGCGAGATGGCTATGCGGGCCCGCCGCGCCGGGAGCCGCCGCCCCCGCGCCGCGACCCCTACTTGGGCCCCCGGGAGGAGGGCTACTCGCCCAGAGACGGCTATTCGAGCCGAGACTACCCGAGCGCCCGCGACCCCCGCGAGTTTGCTCCCTCGCCCCGAGAGTACACCTACCGCGATTACGGCCACTCCAGTGCCCGGGACGACTGCCCGTCGAGAGGCTACGGCGACCGAGACGGCTACGGGGGGCGCGACCGCGACTACGCGGACCACCCGAGTGGAGGCTTCTACCGAGACCCCTTCGAGAGCTACTACGGGGACCTGCGCAGCGTCGGCGCAGCGCGGGGGCCCCCGCCTTCTTACGGCGGAGGAGGCCGCTACGACGACTACCGCGGCTGCTCGCCTGACGTCTACGGCGGCGGCCGCGACGGTTACGGCGGCGGCCGAAGCGACCGCTACTCGAGGGGCCGCGACCGGGTAGGCAGAGCCGACCGCGGGCTCTCCCCGCCCTTGGAAAGGGGGTGCCCTCCCCCGCGCGATTCTTACAGCCACTCAGGCCGCAGGGTGCCCCGGGGCGGAGGCCGCCTGGGAAGCCGCCTGGAGAGAGGGGGAGGCCGAAGATACTAAGTACCAACAGACTTGGGACCAAAATTCCGTTTTCAAAGAAACTATCGAAGAGAAGAGTCTGTGCTCTGGTAAACTACCCAAGGACTAGTACAAGAAAGAGTTGTTTTTACCTTTTAAGAATTTTCTGTTAACTTCCTCTCCATAATTTTTGTGCTTTTGGGAGGAAAAAGTTAAAACTCGTTTAATTGCGTTTTGTGATTGTTAACGTTTCTTTCAACAAGCTCATGTTAAAAGTTTAAGACTTGAACCTGCGTACTAGTCTTCTTATATTTTCAAGTAAAAATTCTTCTAAAGGCTTCCTCCCTTCTCAATTTTCCTGATAAATGAGACAAACAGTTCTAAGATCTTTTACAAACACCTGCCCACCAAAAATGGAAAAACGGATCATTCTGTTAATTCAAACCAACTAGATTTTTGGGGGGGAAGAGTGAGAGGGAATTGGTGAATGCTACTCTTAAGATTTCAGGGTGTCTTTCAAACCCAGGCTCAGTATTCCCAATATTTTTTTTAAATGACCGGCAGCAACAACAAAAATCACTTAGATGCTTATTTAAAGGAAGTTCTAGTCACTCTGTAAGTCTTAAAAAAGCAGGTGGACAATACTGGCCACATTTTGGTTTTTTTGCCTTTACTTTGGGAATCTGCAGGACCTCCTGTCCCCTTTCTCCCAAAAATACTGTTCATATGTGTTGAACAAGGATGGAATACTAAAAGGTTTGGCGAACCAACCACAGAGCTGCAAAAATCCCAGAAAAACATCAATTAATAGCATTTATTTTCACCACCAACAAATTACTAAGAAATAAGTAGAAAATACACCAGTAGTGGATTTGGGGATCATATGGCTTCCATTTCTAACTCCAAGCTACTTGCCCTTGGCTCTAGAGCCAGCCACTGGCTCCTACGGAGAGAATTAGGCTTCTACCCCAGGGGTAGAAGAATCAAATGTGAGCCGCGTCAGCACTCAGAAGCTCAGAGAATTCCTGAGAGAGATTGGCATTTCAACATCTGAGGATTTCTTCCTGGTATGAGGGACCTGGGTCTACCTGTTCACAAAAGGCAAGGGGATGGGTTGAGTGTTCTGTACTGTTAACTTGGGGAGAAGGGCTTGAGCAGACCAAGATCAGAGAGGCTCCCTCCAGAGTGCCTCAGGAAGGATGTAACAGTCTCCTCTTTCCACCCCAAGCTCAGGGCAAGAAACACCTTTTCCAGTCAGCACCTGTGGAATTTCCGGGTTTATTTGAGAGAAAGGTAATTGCACAGTCAAGGAGCTCTAGTAGCCGCCAGGTTAAAATAGTAGGATTCATGTTCTACGTAATAATTGCTGGAGGAAACAGATGAGCACCTGAGTAACAACAACAACAACAACAAAGTACTTAAAGAGATCTGAATGTACCACACCCACATACACAGCTCTAAAAATACGGTTTTTTGACAAAATAATAAAGTAGGTGAATTACAGGAGAGGCTGCATTAGTGGCCCAGAAAAACAAATGCAGAAAATAGCTTAAAAAAAATAAAAAGTCCAGGAATCAATCTGGCAAAAATGTGTAATAGCTTTATGGAAAAATTGTTAATGTTTTTTAAAGGACCTAAAAGAAGACTAAATAAATGGGAGGTTTGTATCATGTCATGGTTGGGAACACTTTTTATTGTAACCATTCTCATTCTTACCAAATTAATTTGGAAAATCAATACAGCTTCAAATGAAGTTACAACATGATTTTCCACACAGCTCTCTTCTCTTTCTCAATAATACCCATTTATTTGTGTGATCAACAATGGAATACTGAATAAAAGGTTGGGCCAACCAGCCACAGAACGAAAAAAAAGATAGCTTCAATTCACTACAAACAAATGATTAAGAAACAGGTAAGAAAAAGACACTAATGGGAGATTTAACTAATAATCCTAAAGCTTATATGATGGACTAAAGAGCAAGAAGAGCCAAAGCAATTCTGGAAAAACAGTAATTAGAAAAGACTCACCCTACCAGATATCAAAACTTGTTACAAAGCTAGAGTAATGTAAGCTGTGTGATATCAACAGAAAAGGATAGACAGACCAACAGAGCCAAAATAGTGAGCCTAGAAACAGGCCCACTTGCATATGAAAACATGGTATATGACAGAGGTAGCTTTGAAAGTCTCTGATGAAAGGATGGACTTTTTATTTTTGATGGCTATCTCTTTGCAAAAAGATAAAATGAGATTCCCTAACCCAGCATACACAAAAATACATTCCTGATGGTTTGAAGATACAAACCTGAAGAGGAAGTTTTTTAAATACTTAGAAGAAAATAAAGAAGAAATGTATCACCCTGGGGTAGAAAACTTTTTAAGACATAAAACACAATACTAGAAGGAAAATGTTGATAGAATTTTCCACGTTATTAAGATATGTTTTTATGATAGGATACTTAACAGTGAAATATGAAACCATAGATTGGAAGAATTTATTTGCATTGAAATGACTTCCAAAAGAATGCTTAGGAACCGGTAAGAAAAAACACCAAGGGAAAAAAAGGGGGCGAAAGGACTGATACCTTTCTGATAGAGGTATAAATTGACATAAGCACTGGAAATAATATTGGCAATGCCTAGGAAAGTTGGAGGGTGCATACCTTATGACCCAGAAATTCCACTTCAAGGAGAGGACCTAGAGAAACGTGCACATGTACGCGGGAGATTTGCTCCACATTGAGCCTTACTGCACTCCTTGAATGTTAAACTAGAACCAGTCTGCCGGGAGTGGATCAACGTGAGGTTTATTCTTATGATGAAGTTCAATGTAGAAGCCAATGTGAGTCAACCAGATCCACATGTAACAACATAGGTAAATATCACAATATTTGTTGGGTGAAAAAAGCAAATTGCATAAATACAAGTGTATTAAGAAAATATGTGATCGGAATGACATAAGAAATCGGGAAGTTTAGTGTGAGGAAAGGAAGGTGGAATGAAGAATGGGCTTTAGCTGAACCCGTAGTGTTTTGTTTCTTTAACAGATGGGTTTTAAGCAAAAATGACAATGTTAACATCTTAAATTTCTGTGTCTGTACATTAGCATCTCTTTGGTATTCTATAATTTTGATACATTTCATACTATAAACTTTAATGTGAAAAATAGAGCTTAGCACAGCACCAGCATATAATAGCTAGTCAAAAATGTTAACTATTACACTGAAACTGTCTTGCAGGTGTAACACTCTTGACAATGACTGTCCCTCTTGGCTTTGTTTACGGGTGGTGCCTTATTCTATTTGACTCCGTTTATAGAGCCTCCTGTCCTAGACTGTGGTCACAGCTAGCTCACCATAACCTCAAGGGTGGAACTTGCGTATCGGAGAACCAGATCTTAGAGGAAAGTGTAGTTTTTCCCTTTGAAATTCTTTCTGAAGTATAATAGCAATGAAAATCTTTTTCCAATTAACAAAATGCCAATTTCTGAAGAGTAATCTCCCGAATTTTGAACTATTAATAAATTTTTTTAAAAAATGAAGTGTAAACATTTGGAAATAAAGTCTCCTGCAGAGCTTAGATGAGTTCAAGAGGCCATAGGATACAAAGGCTGTGGATTTCTCATGTACATATCCAGTAGAGCAGTCTCAAAGCTTCTTTACTGGAAATTAATGTATAAAACTATTTTTGTAGGAAAATACATAAGAGAGAGAGCAATTGAGAACTCTTGTTTATAATTGCTTTCATAATGATGAAAGAAAAAGAGAGCAGGTATTTCACAGGACTTACCCTCTGGGTATAATAGAAAGAATGTGCATCTCATAACCAGAGCCTTTGTGTTCTCTAGAGCTTGACTTAGTCTCCTCCTGAGACCCTATCTCCACATCCTTCTGTCCAAAACAGGATTCCAGGAGCATCGAAAGTATCCATGTGGTACCTGACAGCTTTCCTGAGTGTTCCCGCACCAGGTGAGGCCTGAACGTCTTCCATCTTGGGTTGCAACCTGAATCTTGTTGTGGGTCCTGGGGCTCTCCTAGAGTGTTGGAGGTAGACCTCTTTCCCAGAGAGCAGTAGCTTCCCCTTTTCCCTTGCCTCAGGCCAGGTAAGATGGGGAAGAATGTGCTGCTTATATTCCTTCCACCTGGAATCTCTAACATATCTTAGCCTTTAGATTATTGGGGTTCGTGCTGCCACCCTTTTAGGTGCTACCTTAAAAAAGGTGATATGATTTCCCTTCTCTTCTTGCACAGAAACTTCCTTTTTGGGGACAGTTACTCTGTTCTTGACTCCTGAGCATATTTAAGAGCTCCCCAAGCAGAACCGAATTGTGTTTTTCTGTGCACACAGAATCCAGTGGTAGTGGGAATTCTTTTTAGAATTCAAATATTATGTTTGTCGTGACGTTGTTTCTGAAGCTAATTTCTCATACAGTATGGCACATCTAAAAACTCTAAAAATCATTCTGAGTGTAAATATTTTGAGGGTGACATTTAATGTGGGTATCAAGTTCAAAAATAAACTAGCAACTACAAAGCAGCGATGACTCAGTGGAATGCATTCCACTATCATGTTCACTAAAATGCTCGAGGAGAATGAAAAAATCTGAGGATGTATTATGAAATTCTTAGGGAGAGCATTAGGAAAAAATAGTGAATCAGCTTCCTTGTTATGTTTGGAGGCTGCTTGTTATAGTAAAAGGGTAATCTTGGTCATATGTATGAGTCTTCATTCTGTTATTTAGGTGACTTGGGAAATTTTTTTTTTTTAAGATTTGAGAGACAGAGTACAAGAAGTGGGGCGGGGCAGCTGAAGAGAGGGAGGGAGAAGCAGACTCCCTGCCGAGCGGGGAGCCCCACATGCAGCTTGATCCCAGGACCCTCAGATCATGACCTGAGCGGAGATCTGATGCTTAACCGGCTGAGCCACCTAGGTACCCCTGGGCAATTTTCTTAAAAATTTTGACCTTCAGTTTTTTTCATGTGCAAATGGCAATGATAGAGCTATTTTGAAAGTTTAAAATAAGATAATGCACATCAAGCAGGCAGCACAGTGAGTGGACTTGCAGGGGCCTCAACACAGTCGTGCCACTGTGCTCGGCACAGAGCCGTAGCACAGACCTCCCCTTGCAGTTATCATTCCATTGACCAGTAAAACTGCTTATGTACTAGAAGTCTTCAGAAAGCTCAACTTGAGAGTTTTATTGTATTTATATTCCAGCTTGAAATCTTGGAAACATCTTTGACTCTTTGCAGTCCCCACTCTGCCTCTGCCTTCTGTACTTTCTGACAGCTTGGGTGACCAAAAACTTCTGCCGGCCGGCTGTGCCCCATTCCTAGCCAGTCTGAAGGGACAGATGTCATCAAGACCTTTTTTCCCTCCAATCTACTAGGGTTTAGAATTCTTACTCTCTGGTATAATTGTCTTAGACTTCACTTTACCTCATAAATAAAACAGCTAATACCAGGCCTTGATTTTAAAGGGCATGGCTATTGTTACTTAAAACTGACCCGGGGCCCAGTGCACCTCAGGAAGTCAAGTGTAGTTATCTCAAGTAGCACGGAATCTGGTAGACCTGGATTCAGAGCCTGTGTCCACCTTCTAACTAACTGTGTGATCCTGGTCAGGCTACTTGCTAACTCTCTGCTTTGCTTCCCTTACCTATGAAGCAGACAAGAGTGCTCACCTGGTGAGGTTGTCCCGCTATCTGTGTACTCATTAAATCCAATGGTGGGCAGATACTTAACGTAGTACCCACTCTGTGTCAAGCACCACGTTAATATGGGAACGAGGCAGACGACACAGTGGCACATATACTTGGCTGCTGGATTCATGTTCGTTAAGGAAGAATCACAGAGCGTTAGCAGTTGGTGGTTGCCCAGATGCATACTGGGGGAATGCATAGGGATCTAACAGGACTAGACGTCAGGTTCCTCCCACCCCCTCCCCCACCTGGGACTCCAGTTTCCTTTGACTTTTTTGCTTTTTTTTTTCTTTGAGTATAGTTGACACACAGTGTTCATTAGTTTTAGGCGTACAACTTAATGCTTTGACAAGCGTATGCATTATGCTGTATTGACAAGTGTAGCTACCATCTGTCACCATACAATGCTCTTACAATATCGTTGACTCTATTCCTTATGCTGTGATGTTTATTCCTGTGACTTATTCGTCCTGATCTGTCCCTCCCCTTCACTTATTTTGCCCAACAACCCCCCCTCCCCTCTAGAAACCATCTGTTCCCTGTATTTATAGGTCTGATTCTGCTTTTTGTTTGTTTATTCATTTGGGTTTTTTGGTTTTTGGTTTTTTAGATTCCACTTATGAGCGGGATCTTATGGTATTTGTCTTTCTCAGTCTGAGTTATTTCAGTTAACATAATATCCTCTAGATCCATCCATGTTGTTTCAAATGGCACAGACGTACCTTTTTCTTATGGCTATATAGTGTTCCTCTGTGCTCGTGTGTGTGTGTGTGTGTGTGTGTGTGTATGTGTGTGTATTCCTCATCCATTTGTCTGTTGATGAACACTTAGATTGTTTCCATATCTTGGCTATAAACATAAGGGTGTGTATATCTATTCAAATTATTGTTTTCCTTTTCTTTGGGTAAATACCCAATAGTGAAATTTTTGGATCATATGATATTTCTTAATATTTTCAGAAATCTTTTTTAAAAATATTTTGTTTATTCGAGAGAGAGAGCGCACAAGGAGGGGGAGGGGCAGAGGGAAAGGGAGAGGGAGACACAGACTCCCCACTGAGCAGGGAGCCCGATGTGGGACTCGATCCCAGGACCCTGGGATCATAACCTGAGCTGAAGGCAGACGCTTAACCGACTGAGCCACCCAGGCACCCTATTTTCAGAAATCTTAATACTGTTTTCCACAGTGGCTATATCAATTTACATTCCCACCAACAGTGCATAAGGGTTCCTTTTTCTTCACATCCTCACCAACGCTTGTT
This sequence comes from Ailuropoda melanoleuca, assembly GCF_002007445.2. Taxonomy (NCBI): domain Eukaryota; kingdom Metazoa; phylum Chordata; class Mammalia; order Carnivora; family Ursidae; genus Ailuropoda; species Ailuropoda melanoleuca. The sequence continues at coordinate 59,411,931 of NC_048225.1, forward strand.
GTTTCCTGTCATTCTGTTTTAGCCATTCTAACTGGTATAAGGTGATACCTCGTTGCAGTTTTGATTTGCATTTCCCTGATGATTAATGTGATATTGAGCGCCTTCTCATGTGTCTGGTGGCCATCTGGATGTGTTCTGTGGAGAAATGTCTATTCAAGTCCTTCGCCTATATTTCAATCAAATTGTTTTTTTGGTGTCAAGTCATAGAAGTTCTTTATATATTTTGGATATTAAGCCCTTATTGGATATCTTCTGCAAATCTGCAAATATCTTCTCCCGTTCAGTACACTGTTTTTTAGTTTTGTTAATGGTTTCCTTTGCTGTGCAAAAGCTTCTTATTTTAATGTAGTTCTGATAGTTTATTTTTGTTTTTGTTTCCCTTGCCTTAGTGAGACATATCTAGAAAAACGTGGCTATGGCTGATAGAGAAATTATTGCCTGTGCTCTCTTCTAGGATTTTTATGGTTTCAGGTCTAACATTTAGGTCTTTAATTAACTGCTTTGAGTTTATTTTCGTGTTTGGTGTTAGAAAAGGGTCCATTTTCAGTCTTTTACATGTAGCTGTCCAGTTTTCCCAGCACCATTTATTAAGAGACTGTCTTTTCCCCATTATATAGAAATTAGTTGACCATAAATTGTGGGTTTATTTTTGGAGTCTCTATTCTGTTCCGTTGATCTATGTGTCTGTTCTTGTGCCAGTACCATACTGTTTAGATTACTACAGCTTTGCAATATATCTAGAAATCTGGGGTTGTTGTACCTACCACTTTGTTCTTCTTTCTCAGGATCACTTTGGCTATTCAGGGTCTTCTCTGGTTCCATACAAAATTTAGTATTATTTGTCCTACTTCTGTGAAAAATGCAGTTGATATTTTATAGGGACTGCACTGAATCTGTTTGTTCTTTGGGTAGTGTGGACATTTTAACAGTATCAGGTCCTCAATTAGACATCAGTTTTGGGAACTTCTACGTTAGGGCTCTGGGGCTTTTGCATAATAGAGAAAGTGACAGCTGGAATAAGGTGCCAGGATTAAGGTACCACTGTGGCAGTATGTCATGACAACTTTAGCTCTAACCCTGCCCCCACTCATTGCTTGTGGATGGGATTAGAAGGATCTTGATAATAAAGCCTCTGCCTACTTCATACTGATTAAAAAATGGGACACGGAGACTCCTGGTGAGGGTTTTGACCAGCCCAGATGTCAAGAACTGGAGAAGGCAGGGACAGTGGAATATAAATGGTGTTGTAACATAATGGCTGTGAAGGCATTACTCTGCATAGCACCTCTTCTGAGATGTTGGGGGGATAGGACCAAGGTCTTGCAATTGAAACCATACGGCATAGCCAACTAGCAGTAGTATTTGCTGCATCAGCAGTCATGATTGTGAAAGGATTAGCCCTTTCCTAACATCATAGCTGTAGGGGCAACTGTGGTCCAAGCTCTGCCGCTGACCGTGATTGATTGCCTTAAAACCAGGTCTTCCCAGTTTCCACTGATACTCTGCATAAGGCCAATCTCTTTCCAGGAGGCCAATCTGCTGGGGATTAGTTTTGGACAAGTTAATTCTTATCTCTTAGTTAAGCAATGGAGACACTGGATGAACAAAAGTAGACATCATAAATTCTCAAAGGGATTAATGTTCAAAAGAGATAGACTTTGGTTAAGAAATGCAAAATTTTAACTGTGATACGCGTTATGAGAGAGCTGCCTAGTGCTCTGAGATACCGTAGTAAGGAAAGTGTAGTGTGTACAGGATGTTGGAGGATGCATCCTTAAGGAAGTGATGATTGAACCAGACGTGAGGATGAGTAAGAGCTACAGTGCTGGGAAATTAAATGAGACAATATGTAAAGCATGTAGCACATAGGAAGCTCTCCTTGAATAGAGACTGTGGTTTTCTTATTGCTGTTCTTTTTGGACATCGAGATAGTTTTTGCTGGAAGTTTAAGCTACATGGATAAGGGTGAAGGAACACAGATAAATCACTAACATATTAATTTAAGAAGGCACACCTTGAGGTTGGTTACCAGGAGAGCACAAAGGAAGGATGCCCAAATGTGAATCAACAGAGGCAGAAAGTATGAGATCAGTTTGAGGTCAAACTCATAAGAAAAAAATTAACAGGGAAAATGTAGAGACTGGGAAATAGGCATAGACTATTGGGATTAATGCCCTGGTGAGCTGCATTTGTAGTGACTACCCTTTAAAGTCTGAATCACCTTCCTGGAGAATGTCACTCTTCTTCTTTTTCTTTTTCTTTTTTTTTTTTTTTTATTTATAGCACAAGCAGAGGCGGGGTGGGGGGTGCAGAGGGAGAGGGAGAAGCAGATTCCCCACTGAGCTTGGAGCCCAACACAGGGCTCCATCCCAGGGCCCTGGGATCATGACCTGAGCTGACCTGAGTGGAAGACACCCAACCAACTGAGCCATCCTGGCACCCCTAAATTTTATTTTTATTAAAATTTTTTATTACTTCACTTGAGAGAGAGTGAGAGAGCCAGAGCAGAAGCAGGGTGGAGGGTCAGAGGGACAGGCAGACTCTCCACCAAGTGGGGAGCCAGACTCCGGTCTGGATCCCAGGACCCTGGGATCATAACCTGAGGTAAAGGCTGATGCTTCACTGACTGAGCCACCCAGGCGCCCCAGAAAGTCACTTTCTTAAAGGTGTCCCGGCTGTTTGAGTCTGGGATGAACCAGATCCTGTCTTTATCCTTAAGGCCCTCACGGTCCAGTGTGGTTGGCAGATTGTTCTGCGTGAAATTACCTTCAGTGCAAAGCAGAGAGAGACGAAGTGCTGTGAGATAGGTGTGGGCCATGTGCTAAGGGAGGACAGGAATTCTGAGCAGAGGAAGACTTTCCAGAGGGTGTGAATTTCAAGGTTTTCCCTGAAACAGGGAAGCTTCTCTTCAGTGTTTGCATATTGTACGTTTTAGAGACAGCTGGGTCCATTTTTTTCCGATTTGCACTTAATTTTAGGATTGTTCTCATATTTGTTGATTTAATTTCCCTCTCTGCTAATTTACATCTACTTTATTTTATTGCCAATTGAAAGCCATTGGAACTTCTGAAGACAGGAGTAGTGATCTGAGCTGCCCTTGACTGTTATATCCCTGGCATCTGAAAGATGGACCGCAGAGAAAGGCTGGAGGCAGAGGGCCATCCTGTACATGATAAGGCTTACATTGTTTATATTAAAATTGCCCTAGTGGGTTAAGAAACTGGGGGGTGGAGAGTGTTTCCAGACTCTGAACAGAGGTTAACCCATGAAAACAGTCCACTAGGTGGCACCAAAAGCTTAAGGATTGTGGCTTCACGGTTCCTTGTACTTGCCACCTAGAATTTGAGCCCCAGGGCCCACAGCTATGTGGCTGAGTGGTATCTTCCTTCTGGGTATGAGGAAAATGAAATAAGGATACCTGGAAATCTTCCCTGACTCAGACACTGAGCATTGCGTGCAGTTGGAAAGACCAGAAATACATCCAAGTGTATCCAAGTATTCAAACTGGTAGGGAAAGACAAATAATGCAGTAAATCATGCTGATTTAATTGGCTAAGTATTGTGCGGGAAAAAATACACTTTTATACTCCCAAATAAATTCCAAGTGGATTAACTTGTATTTTAGGTAAGGTTTTTTCTTTAAAAAATTTCCAGTTTTCTTGAGATATAATTGACATATATCACTGGATAAGTTTAAGGTGTACAGCATAACGGTTTGACTTGTGTTGTGGAATGTTCACCCAAATAAGCTTTGTAAGCATCATCTCCTATAGACACAATAAGAAAAAAGAAGGAGAAACATTTTTTCCCCTTGTGTTAAGAACTCTCAAGATGTCCTCTCTTAGCAACTTTCCTGTGTGTCATACAGTGGTGTTAGCTGTGCTCATGAGGTATTTATGTCCCTAGTGCTTACTTATAACTGGAAATTTATACCTTTGACCACTTTCCTTCCATTTTCCCTCCCCTCACCCCCCCCACTCCTGGTAACCACAAATCTGAGATCTTTTTCTAGGGTTTAAAATCATTTTATTGTGGTTTAATACACATGCAAGTTACCATTTTTAAGTGTATAGCTCAGTGGCATGGAGCCCATTCTCACTCTTGTGCTGGCATCACCACCGCCCAGCCACAGAACTCTTTTCATCTTGTAAAATAGTAAATTAACTTTTCAAGTATAAAAACCAGAGACTACAAAAAGCTTAGGTGTGTTTTAGATAATCTTGAGTTGGGTAAGATTTTTTGAAGCCCAACAGCAGAAGTATTAAAAGTTAAATATTGATACATTTGATTGCATAAATTTTAATTTAGTTTCCATATATATAAGCCTCAGAATTTATGAATTTATCATACGTATTTATTCTGTTTTTGCCGAATTTATCTTCATGTGGTCAGAGGACTGTAAGACCGAGGTCCCTATTTCTTGCTGGCTGTCAGCAGGTGCTGCTCTCAGCTCCTAGGGCTACCCCCCAATTCCTGGCCACGTGACCCTCTCACAGGCCCTTTCAGAACATGGCAGCTTATTTCTTCAAAGCCTGCAAGAGAGAGTCTGTCCAGTCCACTAATGTAGACTCTTGTATATAACAACAGAACAGAACATTAGTTTTACATAACATCTGTATAACATCTCCATAATCACAGTAGTGATATCCCATCACCTGTGCCATATAATGTAACCTCATCAAGGGAGTAACCCCCGCATGTATGTTTATAATATGGAGGAAACATGAAACATGAGTCTTTTTTTTTAAAGATTTTATTTATTTATTTGACAGAGTGAGGCAGCCAGCGAGAGAGGGAACACAAACAGAGGGAGTGGGAGAGGGAGAAGCAGGCTTCCCGCTGAGCAGGGAGCCCGATGTGGGGCTTCATCCCAGGACCCTGGGATCATGCCCTGGGCCAAAGGCAGACGCTTAACCACTGAGCTACCCAGGTGCCCCATGAAATATGAGTCTTAAAAAGATACTAAAAAATCGAATGAGAATATGGGTTTTGTGGGGCTTTCAGTAATGTGTAGATTATAATTCTATTTCATTTTTAATAAATTTAAAGTCTAAATTCATATTGGAACTTATTGCTATAAAGAAACTATACAATTAAAAAGAGGTTTATGTACTTAGGATAAATATTAGACTATTAATGGAAATAATGCCGTCATTTAGCCATTTAGCCTAATATTGTTCAAATTCAAAAATAAGAAATGGAAAGAGGTTAAGATAATTTTGATCTATATGATTTCTAAGTTTTCTTGCTGGTTCTACTGATAATAACAGAAACAACTAATATTTTTGAGTGATTCCACTGAACAGGCACTGAGGTAATTTACCTCATTTACTCTTCACAGTGATCCTAGGAAGTAGATACCTTTTTTTTTTAAGATTTTATTTATTTATTTGTCAGAAGAGAGAGAGAGCACAAGCAGGGGGAGGGGCAAAGGGAGAGAGAGAAGCAAACTCCCCACTGAGCAGGGAGCCCGATGCAGGACTCAATCCCGGGACCCTGGGATCATGACCTGAGCCGAAGGCAGATGCTTAACTGACTGAGCCATGCAGGTGTCCCAGTAACTACCTTTTTATACCCATTTTACAGATGAGAACAGCAAGGCCCAGATAAGGTGGTAGATTTCTATGATGTCAATCCAAGTGGCTCGTTTCTCAGCTTGAAGCTCTAGGAAAAGTTACTAAATGGGCAATGTTCTTTTCCTACTTAATAAGCACTCATATTTCAAAATTACAGAAAATATTTAATGAGAAGGAATATATTAAAAATTAGCATGTAGATTACTTAACAGAGATAAAGCTCCACTGATCCCTAGTTTCACCGATGTGTATCTTTTGTAAATCATGCTCCACTCTTCCTCCAAGGACGGGATGATAAGGCTAGAACAGGAGGACACCTTGGGTGGCAGCAGTGGCATTGTGCTGTGCAAACTGTAATTTCTGTACAGTTAGCATCTTATCCCTCCATCGTGACAGCTGTTTTGAATTAAGAAATCTCACAATGAATCTTGAATCATAATTGATGTGTTCTTTAAAGATCCTATAGTGATTTTTGGTATCACATCCAGAGAAGCTTAGCTTTGTCAGAATCTTGGGACACCCACTACCTTTAAATTGACCACTTTTTGGTCGCAGTTGTCTGGATGGAAATTGAAATCACTCCTTGTCAGTATCCAATTCCCTATCATGTCTAAGTTCAGTCGTGTCCTCACCTGAATCCTCCAGTTACCTCACAGGCAGGAACTCATTGACTCTTGTCTGGTTTGAGATTGTAAACTCATAGATGCCCTACTTTCCCCATTATATTATGATACCATTTGCTTTTATTTTTCCAATAACATCAAGATACATAATAGGATTCTGTCTCCAGACTTGAATTTGTGCCAGAGAACTCAGTCATTACAACATTCTTATTTTCATTTGTGTTTTATTTCATTATTGAGGCCACATGTACCAGTGTATGGGTTTAGCCTTCCTTTCAGTCTGAAAATTTAATTGTTACGAGCTTTTTCCTGCAGACCTCGTTCTGGTTTTGGGTGAGATTCTAAACCTTCTGAAGTTGATATTATGGTGGGTGATTCTACCAAAATTAGAGACCTGAAAAAGTGAACCATCTGTATATTTAATTATGGGGGAAATGTTCCTGGGGTCATTTGTAATCAGTCTGGGCATTTAGACAAGATGGACATGTAGTTCCGCTTTTCAGATGCTCAGTGGTTTCCAAGAAAATGTCCAGCCAGCTGGTGAGGAATGAAGGGGCACGTGTGAGAAGGGGCCTCTTTGTGCTTGGGGTTGTCCTCAGCCTTCTACTCATTCGTTTAGTAAAGATTAATTTCACACTTAGGACTGGCCGAGCATGATTCTGAAAGGTGGGTGTGCAGATAGGGACCCCAGTGACGATCTCTTCCTTTGACTATTTCTCTCTCGGTCCGGGACGGGGGAGAAAAACACAAACTAGCAGTTGTAACCCAACTCCTGTAATAAGAGTACCCATGAAAACATTTCACCTCAGGAGGAGAAAACAGACTGTTGCTTTAGAACAAAAGGAAAATTGAAGACCAGAAATGAAGCTAAGTAAAAGGCTGAAGTGAAGCAGGGTCTGGGTAAAGCTGTTGTGTGTTTCCTCTTCTATGTCCGGTGAAATATTTTTGACACTGAACTCCAAAAATACTATATAAAAAAGTGAATTGAAAAATTGCTTTCTAGAAGCTTTGAGGCTGCATCATTACTCTGATGTAAGGGAGTCGTAAATACTATGAACATTTTGATACACTAAAATAGCAAACTAAGAAGATTAGCTTTTGCCAAATGGATTTTATGGCCTCAGTAATAACACTGCTTCATTTATTTTCATTATTTCCAGTGGAGTAAAGACTCCACATGTAATAATATATTTGGATTAACTCCTCTGTGCTTCATTTTTCCTGGGAAGGATTAACAACAAAGCTAGCTTTACGAACCTTGGGGGAGGGATGTACTTTGTTGAACCCCTCATCTGATTTTATATGTGTTTCTAAACAACCATGTTCACAGGCCTCCAGTGGTGCCCAGGAGAGATGATTACCCAGGCCTCAGCTCCCTAAGGGTGTAACTGTTGGCTGACCTGGACAACTCCATAATTAGGGGTAGCTGTGGAGTAGTACTCAGCTGGGGCTAATCCACTCCTGTGGCAAAAAAGCACGATTCCTGGCCTGGTGCGTGGGCCGGGCACTGTTCCTTCCTAATCCTTTTGGATGGTGCTTTCTCAGCCTCAGACTGTTTCCTCAGACACATGCGCCGGTCAGCACTTGGCTGAACCCCCAAGCGGATCCTCCGCAGATGTCCGGAGTTCTGTCTTTGTGCTGTGTGGCTCTCTGGTCCTTGGGTCTGTGTGTGGTGGAGGCCTTGGTCTCCTCTGGACTCCTGTCCCTGGATCCTCAACTAGGGGCTTCTTACTTAGGCCAGGCTCAGCCTGGGTTCCTTCCCTGCTCTCACTGGAAATGGGCATTTCATAGGAAAATATGAATTGTAGAAATATATCCAAGAATACACAGAATACATAAATAGGATAATGATCATGGGAGTAATCTAAAATGTGAAAGAATTCTCTAAGACCACACTTGTTCAGATTTTAAAGAAAGAAGTAATTCCCGTGCCATATAAAGTATTGAGCATTTTATTTTTTTATTTTTTTTAAAGATTTTATTTATTTATTTGACAGAGATAGAGACAGCCAGCGAGAGAGGGAACACAAGCAGGGGGAGCAGGAGAGGAAGAAGCAGGCTCATAGCGGAGGAGCCTGATGTGGGACTCGATCCCATAACGCTGGGATCACGCCCTGAGCCGAAGGCAGACGCTTAACCGCTGTGCCACCCAGGCGCCCCTGAAGAGCATTTTAAAAGATAGACAGTGTCTAAGTTCGTTTTAAGCCGGTATATAAACTTGCTACCAAAACCTGGCAAAAATATAAAAATACGAAAAATATAGGTGCCTTTCACCTATATAGATTAAAAATATTCTCAATAATATAATAGTAATGAGTCACATAACATTGAAAGAATAATATAGCGTGAATAAGTAGGAATGTGGTTTTATAAAATCTAATATTTTATACAGTAGATCAAAGGAGAAAAAAAGTCACAACTGTCTCCATAGTTTCCAATGAAGCATTAATAAAAATTCAGTATCCATTTTTGATACAGACTCAGGAAACCAAAAATATAACATGATAAAATGTATCTATTTTAAGTTTATCAACTGACAGCATTCTTTTTTTATTTAAAGATTTACTCATTTTAGAGAGAGCATGCGTGCATGTGGGGAGGGGCAGAGGGAGGGACAGAAGCAGACTCCCTGCTGAGCACGGAGCCCAACTCAGTGTTCCATCCCAAGACCCTGAGATCATGACCTGAGCCAAATCAAGAGTCGGAGACTTAACCAACTGAGCCACTCAGGTATCCCTCAACTGACAGCATTCTTAATACTAGAGCAGAAGGAATCTGATTGAAGTAAGACATACGACAGAGATATTGCCATCATAATTATTCAGTATTGCTCTGTGGTGTCAGCATATGAAAAAAGGCAAAAGGAATTAAATAAGGAGACGAAATATAATGATGTGCTGATAACATGATTATTTACTTTAAACTGCTTATAAATGAGGAAGGAGCTATTGCTTTTAATGTCAAGAATGAAACTGTATTTTTCACCCTCCCTCATTTTTCAAAAAGAGAAGATTAGAATGTTTCTACATTCTAATTTCTCCCATTGCCCTTCACAGTTTAGAATCATTGGGATTTTAGACATTTATTGTTTCATGTAGCTTCTCTGGCAAAAATAATTAGTGACCTGAAACTAAAACATTGTATGTTAATTATACTTCAATAAAAAAAAAAAGAAAAAAATTAGTGACAAGTATTTAATTCCATTAGGATGTTTTAAAATTATGTTGTATAAGTTTTGTTTTCAATACTTACTGCCAATTTTTTATACCATCTTCCCTTTCATTAAGTTTAAAAAAATTTTAAAGTTATATGATAGCAAAAGTAGAATCTGGAATAGCTTTTAGGGACAGAATTGTGGTTGTTAGATTTTAAGTTCTTCTGTGGTTGGGAATGTTTTTCAGCAGATTCTCAAAGGGATGCTTGCAAGACCAGATAGAAAATGTGGGTGTGTCTATCGTTTTCAAGGTTCTGTAGTTAATGCTAAACTGTTTTCTGGCATTTATTACCCTAAAGCAGACATCTGAGGCCACCAGGACTCTGTTTTTTCCACTGTGGTCCATCTTTTCTTTTTGCTTGAATACTGGGTTGAATTTGTTTTTTCATCCTTGGAATTACAGGTTTTTTGAGGTTATACCTTCCCCTCCCCCATTACATTTGCTGTGAAACATCTCAACCTAAAAATTCAGCCGGTTCTTTAGTTCAAGGCATGTTTTTCTTTTACTTAATTGATTTTGAACCACACAACATATTTAAAGAATAATATGCCATGAGCAAATAAGAATGTGGTTTTTAAAATCTATTAATATAGTCTTTTATATCAGTAGACAGAAGAAAAAAGATCACACAGTCATACCCATAGTTCTCAATGAAGCATTAATGAAAATTCAATATCCATTTTTTTAAAGATTTTATTTATTTATTTGACAGAGAGAGACAGCCAGCGAGAGAGGGAACACAAGCAGGGGGAGTGGGAGAGGAAGAAGCAGGCTCCTAGTGGAGGAGCCTGATGTGGGGCTCGATCCCATAACGCTGGGATCACACCCTGAGCCGAAGGCAGACGCTCAACCGCTGTGCCACCCAGGCGCCCCGACATTTCCCTTTTAAGAATACCTCTTGTATGCGTATTTCACATGCCTGATTTGTCTTCTGTGTCTCTAGTATTTTCTCCTATCAGTTCTGTCCATACGGGGTCGTTTGTTTTGAGGTTCAAGAGGTTTTTTTTGAGCATGTATTTACTTTGTTATCTCAGTTTTTTTTTAAATCTCCATTTAAAAAATTTTACCTGTCATGCTTTTTCAAACCCTGAAAAATATCTCCTAATCTCACATTGTGCTTTTCTTGTAATTTTGTATTCTGTTTTCATAAATCATAATGTACTCCCAAATCTGGTTAGGTGGGTGAATTGTGGATTTTCTAATTTTTCTTTTTAGGGCAAGAAGTCAGTTTACTTGGGGTGGCCAGAAGATGGGACATGCTCAGATCTGGCAGCTTCGTCCCTCTTTTTCAAGGCTATTTCCATAGTAAAATTATCTTTGTTCCTTTTCATTTTATCTGCTGAGGGGTATCTCTATTAGTGGAGGGGAAGCAAGGTGGCCTTAGAGACCATGTCGGTCCCTTTCAGATACTTGAAGCACCAGCGCGTACAAGGAGACATTCCAGATTTTCTCAAGTTTTACTTTGCCATTGTAAAGATGCAAACACCTGTAAGGGAAATTAAAATTGTAGAGCTAGGAGTGGCCAAAGCCAGAGGCGTTGTCTTGGTCCTCAAGATAGGTTTCCGTGTTTGTTCTGACAATCCAAGTTAGAGAGCTATGTGCCTTTGGTTTTCCTCCTTTTCTTCCTGCTCCTTTGTTCTCCTCCTCCTTCTCTTAGTTTTGTTTATTTTTGTCCTGGTTTCCTTTTTTTTTTTTTAAGACTTTTTATTTCTTTGACAGAGAGACAGCCAGCGAGAGAGGGAACACAGCAGGGGGAGTGGGAGAGGAAGAAGCAGGCTCCTAGTGGAGGAGCCTGATGTGGGACTCGATCCCATAACGCTGGGATCACGCCCTGAGCCGAAGGCAGACGTCTGATGACTGCGCTACCCAGGCGCCCTGTCCTGGTTTCCTTTTTAATGTTAATTGCAAAATATATCATATGTGCAGAAGAGAATGGAAATTTCCACATATAGTTTAAAGAAAAATTGTAAAATGAATTATACTGTATTTTTTCCTTTGTGACTTTCCTTTTTCACTCAATATTTTGTGAGATTTTTTCATGTTCTTGAATGAAGTAGTTTGTTAATTTTCATTACATTGTATGAGTATACCGTAATTTATTTGCCCATTTTGTGGTTTAAATATCAGAATCTTTTCCAGTTCGGGACCATTTTGAACAATGTCTCTCTCAACATCCTTGTATCTCTGGGCCTAGAATCTTTACTAAATAATGCTTAGCTGCTTTTCAAGTGTCGTGGCTCTAGACATAGCTCATCTAGTCATGTTTGTGAACACCTGTTGTCTTACCTCCTTCCAGCTCGTAATGTCAGCACACATTTATTTACCAGTCAGTGTGATGGGTACTCAGTACCCAAGTAATCCCCTGGGTATGTGGGGTAGGGGAAGCAGCTTGACGTCTGTCTTGCCCTTGCCCTGAGGGTACAGCTCTTGGGAGGGAGGATCTCCTTCCAGAATCCTCGCCTTGATGTACCCTGGATTTGGCTTTCTGTCTCCCAGGCCACCTTGGAGACTCCTGTTGAAGTTCCAAGGATTTGGCAAATGTCCTAGCAAAAATTTCTTCACTTACATTTTTTACTATTGGGCAGAACTTTGATGCATTCAGGATTTATTTTTGTTCTATATACTTTGTCCAAAAGTTTAGTTCTCAAGTTGTTTTTTTAAATCTCTCCAGAGCAGATCAGGTTGGTTCAAATAGCCTTAAGTCTGTATTCTTGTTCCTTTATAATTGGCACGATTGCCTGTTTTAGATATCACCACAGCAGGGCCCTCACCTTCATTAGCTGGTAGTCTGTGCTGTGGGGCGATTCTTTCTTTGGACAATGTCATTTTCCCTAAGGTGCCAGTAGGAATTAATTAGGCCTCCTTTCCTGTGAGGGCTCGAGTTTGCCCTCCTTTCAGCACCAAATGAAGGTGCAGCAAAGGTGACGAGGGGACTAGCTCTGATTAATCAGGAATTGACTTGGCGTTACTTTCCACTTATTCCTGGACAGGCTTTTCAGTCTCTTGCAGGAAATTATAGTTTGGTATTCCTTTTTCCTATCTTCTATCTGTTATATCTTTAAATTTTCAATGTAACTGACAGGTAAAATTCAACCTTCCAGAGCCCCTTCACTGATTGATTTTTTTTCTCCTTTCATTATATCCTTCTAGTCCTTTCAATGAGAATTTGGAAGGGATTGGAGATAGGATTTTATCTAATATGTTCATGATGCCACCTTGAGCAAGAATTCTGTTTTGTGTGTTCTGAAACAGTGTTAGTCAGCACGTAGATGTTCATTTTGTTATGACTTTTGGGAATGTACCGTACTCCTCAGCTATTTAGGAAACTTATGCTAATATTTTTTTCTTCAATTTCAGCTTCTTCCCTTCTACTGGATTTTCTCCATCAGGATTTAAATGTGCTCAAGCCTCTGAAAAAGCTCTCTTGATCACCGAACCCTCTCTAGCTGTTAGCCTATGACTCTCCTTCCCTTCGCAGCCACGTCTGTCTGTTTCCTTATCCTCAGACTGGTGGGGTTCTTCCCTGAATGAGAAAATTGGAAATCAACCTGTTAAGTCCCTTTAAATTCTATTTTATATTTTAATTGGGAATATATCAAAATTATAGATCAATTTTGTGTGAATTATTATTTTTTAAAATAGTGAGTTTTCTCATTCAAGCATACAAGGTGCTTTTCTATTGAATAAAATTTCTTTCATAGCCTTGGATAAAGTAGAGTCATCTTTTTTATATAGATTTCATTAGGTTTATTGCAACACATTTAACAATTTTTCCTCATACAACGAATGCTTTTCCTTCTCAGTCTGCTCTAATTATCACGGTTGCTGCAGGTTGCTGGAGGGGGCTATTGATCTTTGTAGACTTTTCTCATATGGGGCAACTTAATACTCATTACTTCGGATAGTTATGTAGTTGATTTTACTGTATATTCTAAGGAGGCAATTTGCAAAATAGCACTTTTTGTCTCTTTTTTCTTATTTTCATATCTCTGTGTTTTTCTTGTCTTACTAAAATGGGTACAACTGTCAATAAAGTTTTTATTAGTAGCAGTGATAATGAGAATCCTCATTAACTGTGTTTTGTGGGATTCCTTCTAGTATTTAACTGAGGCATGGTGTTTGCTGTAGGGCTCGTTAAAGGACTTTTACTTTGTCCTAGTTTGCTACAAGTAGTGAGGTTTCGGTTTGTTTGCTTTAAACTGAGAATAGTTGTTTATGGGAAATCTATCAGGTCATATGTTTTCCTTTAAACTGATAGTGTAGAAATATCTTCAGATAAACCCTACATAGCAAGATGTCTCATTTTTTAATGCACTGATGGATTCGATCTTCTGATACTGATTTATAATTTTTTCGTCTATATTCATAAGTGAGTCTAGTCTATAGTTTGTGTTTATGTTTGCTTTTCTTTTCTTAAAGTTTAGGTATTAGGGTTAAGTTGGCCCATTGGAATTCTGCTATTTTACTGTAAGTCTGTGTATTACTCGCAGATAATATGATGATTTCCATACAGAGCATGGGAATAATCAATAGATAAATTATTAGAACAATTAAGCAAGTAAACAAGATTGCTGGGTATCAACTTCCAAAAATAGGTACCATTCCTTTATGTGGATAGTTATTATTTCTAGAAAACAGAAAATGAGATAACACTACAGTAATGCAAAAAGCATAAATTATCTGGAAACCAGCCTAACAAAGTCTTCACAAGCCCTTTAAGTAGAAAAATATTAAAAGCTGTATGAGAACCTAAAGAAAACTTGATGTGCCGTGTTTTAAGGCAGATTGACTTAACATTGTGGAGGTTAAAATTCTTTACGTGTTAACATATAAATAAAATGAGATTTGAACAAATATTCTAATAGATTTTTTGAGGAACTCAACACATAGAGTATATATAATGTATATTAATATTTTCTCAATTTTAGATATAAATATCTTCTTCCAGATGAGAATTCATCTGTTATCTTTGCTTGTGGCAATCTTCGCCAAAAAAGATTCCTTATTTTTGATGTAGACAAAGCCATCGATGCCTTTTTTGTCTAAAAAAGTATTATTCCAGTTCCAAGTTATAAGATATTCTTCTGCATCTTTTTCTTTGTTTCTTTTTTCCTGGAGAATGACGTGTCTGTTCTGCCCTATAAGGACGTGTCTCCTACAAATAAAATAAATGAGATAATAAAGATTCACAACTAGCTAAGACATTTTTGAAAGAGAACAAATGAGGAGACTCGCCTTGCCAGGATTTAAGACATTATGTAGTCAAGTAAGGTGGGAAGGGCAAAAGAACAATGGAACAGAATAGGAAGGCCAGAACTAGTTGTACGTTTGTGTATGTATGACTCCATATATAGTAGAGGTAGCAGTGAGCAACGAAGGACTGTTCAGTAGATGTTAGCTGGAAATGGGTTCATTCTATTGAGGAAAATAGAATGAGATCACTGCCTTACATCATAAACATGGATAGATTTAAGATCAGGTAAATTAAGGCTAGCATGTAAATAGTAACATTGTAGACCTAATGGGCAAGGGATCAATATCTCTAAAAGAATAGCCACTGGCATTTGTGAACATGAGCCTCGTGTTGCTAGATAGTCTCTATTTTTTCAAAAGAGGGCAGAAATACAACTTCTATGTGAAATCTCCCAATTTCAATTATTTACTTTAATTTGTAAAGTTCAAATTATTTTGTGAGTCCTTATTTGGCTTACAGACCAATGATTTAATGCATCTGAACAGATGTGAAGCCCACCAGTTGCCAATTTCCACACAATGTACAGAGCTTCCAGTCAGTCTTATTCCCTTATTATTAAATATGAACGGACAACTATGAATCACCAGATATTTAAGGAATGCCTACAGCACAACCAAGGTAGACATACAGAAAACTGATCCCTTGGGAAACAGAGATAATTCTGGCAACAGAAGACAAGTTTAACTGCATCACACACATAGCAATCTCCTTCACAAGTCTGATAACTATTTTTAAACTGTAAGTTCTAGAGGGTGTCCTTACTGGCTTGTGCTTATGGGGAATTCAATACCTATTCTAGAATGTAATCCACATTACAAAATCCTACTGTGTTGTTAGATTGGTCACCTCTGGCTCTTTCTCCACACTATTTGCAGAATAAGAGAAATGTCATCACACTACCACAGAGTGCTCAGGTTGCTGACAGAATGACGACAGATGTAGTCCGTGTGAGAAACACTGCCATGTCAGTGCCACGCATCATCGTTCTTGAGATGCATCAGGCTCCACAGGCCTGGGACAGGATTTGATGACAGGACTTTCTTTGTGGCTCTTGCATTATGTTATCCTAGGATATTTTTTGAACTACATAAAAGGAAAGTGTCAATTTCTTTATATTTTCTTCCATTTTTTTTTCTAGAGTGATAAGACAGAATAAGGCCAACAGCAAATATTTTAGTATAATAGGCTGTATGCTTTTAAGGAATAATTAGAGCAAATCACAGATGTCCTTAGTTCGAATTCCAGTCTTACCATGGATTTGTGCTTTAAGATTGGTGAATTCTGAGCTTTTAATGGAAGAGTTGAACAGAAGAATTTATTTGAATGTCTTTACCATTTATCCCTTAAATAAAATTCTGTGCCTTTTAATGATTCTGTTAGTGACTGAAGTCTACGTTTCTCCATTCAGAGTTACTTGCCACTTACTAACTGTAGAAGTTCTTGTTCTCTTTTTCTTATACTGAGCAACTACCAAAGCCTAAGGCTGGGGTGTGGTGGGGGAGGGATACAAAGATAAATCAGATGTAAGCTCTGCCCACAAGATAGTCTTGCTCACCATGCGGAAAATCGTTGGTCATTTGCATTAGGTCCAAAAAGAATGCTATATTATACTTTGCCAGAAATAGAATAATATAGTGGTTTAAAACTGTAGGCTCTGGAGTCAGACTGCCTGAATTCAAATCAGCTTCACAATTTAATAGCTATGTGACCTTGGATAAATTCCTAAACCTTTCTGTATCTCTGTTTTCTCAACTGTAAAGTTGTAGTAAGAAATAGTACCACATAGATGGTGTGAAGATTTAATGCAATACTATTTGTAAAGGCTTGGGGGACTGTGTCCCAGAATATAGTCTGTGTACTATAATTTCCATAATCCTCACTGCCTCTTTATGAATGACTGGGATTTTTAAGTCTCAAGCCCCAGAAAGTGTTTAGAGAAGGGGAAGTTTGAAAAAAAAGGTAACACCTTCCTTTTTTTTTTTTTTTAATAGGCTCTACACCCAGCGTGAAGCCCAGTGTGGGGCTTGAACTCATGACTCTGAGATCAAGACCTGAACTGAGATCAAGAGTTGGACGATTAATCAGCTGAGCCACCCAGGTGCCCTAATACCTTCCTATTTCAGAGAAAGTTCTGGGGTTTTGGAAGACCATATTCTGCTTGTATCTTTCTTTCAGCCCACAGGCCTGGTCTTGCATAGTGATGTCAATTGGTGTGATTTAAGGAAAATCTCCCTGCACTAAAGTTCTTTCTTGAGAGATTGGATGAACAGACACCCCAGAGAGACATAAATTGACTCTCAGAAACTAACACCCTTGTATGGTTATGGTTTGATTTAATCAGCTTGCTTTCCTAATGCAAAGTCAAGCCTAGCTGAAGGAACAAATAGAAATTTTGTTGGGATAAGAATAAAGTGAGGAAGACAATGGCATTATTGAATGCCAGCGTAGAAGTAACAATGCACAGTGGGTCAGAGGAAAGGAGGAGAAAACATAGTGAGGTTGAAAGAGGCAGCAATAGGGAAGTGAAAGAGATAGAGATTGAGGAAGGGCATATAGGGAGGTGTTTTATATGCAGAGGGAGATAGGAGAAAAGGCATAGAGTACTCTAAACCCTTGCTGCTCAAAGTGTGGTCCTCCGATCAGCCGATCAGTTGCAGCATGTCACCGGGGAACTTGCACTTTAGCGGGATCCCCAAGTGACTTGAATGCACATTAGACTTTGCGAAGGGAGCATAAAAGACACGAGTCCCCACTGTCTCACTGTGATGAGAGAAACATGCAGGGGTATAGTGGAAGGGAGCAGCCTAGTGGATGAGATGGAGATACGTATATGGATCCAAAGATCTTCCAGGAGAAAAGTGGTTGTAGAGTAGTTTGTGAGTGGTTAAGCTGACTATGAATTATATTTTAGTCTCCAACCTGGCCATCGGAGCCTCAGTGGTATGAGACAAAGCCTGGAAGTTTTTAAGGATTAAAGCTTCTGGAGATTCCTAAAATATCCTGCTATTGTTGGGTATTGGTTTTAATTTTCAGCGTTTGGTGCTAAACGTACATTTTTGTTCTGTTTTTGTTGAGTATTTAGTTGGGGAGGCTGTATTGTGGGGAGTTATGCAGAGGTAATTTTAGACAGGCAGGCATTCCCATCACTTGGCTTCCAAACAGTCTTGTATCCAAACACAGCCTCATTCTCAAACCATTCCTTCAAAGGGCCTTTTGCAAGTGAGCATCTCTTGGATGTTTTTGTTTATAGGCTGTGTCATTGGCTATCTCCTCTCTTTCTTCACAGAACAAACTTCTATAGATTGTATCATTTATTATTGTGAATTCCACTCCCACCAACAAATTGCCGCCTAAGATTTATCTTCAGTCTTGTTCAGTCTTCAGAGCCCTAGAACTACTGCTCAGTATCTTACTGAATATTCAGTAGGCAACTCAGACTCAACAGAGCACAAACTGAATTCATCTTGTCTTTAAAATACTTTCTCTAGTCTTGGTCAATGTCACCAACATGAACTCGTTCCTGTGTGCCTGGGGTCGGGGCAGAGAAAGTACAAGATGAGTGCAAAATATCTTGATTTGAGGCAAGGATAAATTTATGAGCACTTGTCAAAAAGACACGGTAGCCAGCATGAAGAACAGCTGGGACAATTTGAGCATCAAAATAGGTAGGACTGTAACAGATTATAACCTATGGATTAATATAAGGATTAATGAGTCTATAAATAAATGAACAAATAAATGAATATATGAAAAGGAAAAGCTTTTTCTTATAGTACAGTATCAACAAATAATCATGGAAGAAATGACAGAGTTACAAAGTCATTATTAGCAAATATCACAGCAATTATTTAGTCAAGAGTCATTAATAGAGTAAAAAACTGTTGGGTAAAAGTTTGATGACAAATAGGATAACAATGTAATTTCAAAGGATCTCCCTACAAAGTGCTTCTTAATTTCAAAGGGAAAACTGTAACTTCATAGAGAAGAATTTTGATAGGTACCACCTTAACCCAGTGATGAAAATTAGCCTCACTAGGAATGGTACAAATCAACATTGTGTTCTTGGTAAGATGCCTTGAGAAGAACACAGCATCACTTCTGTGACATCCCTGCCAAAAATACAAACCTGAATTTAATATTGGGGAGACATGAGTAAAATCAAATTGAGGGGAAGTCAACAAAATAACTACCTTGTACTGTTCAAAAATGTCAAGATCAGGAACCAAGCAAGACTGAGAACTGTTCCAGACTAAAAAAAATAAATAAGTAAAAAGACATCTCAGTGAAATGTAACACTTGATCCACAGAATGGATCTTTTTTTTTTAAGATTTTTTATTGATTTATTTAACAGAGAGAGACAGCCAGCGAGAGAGGGAACACAAGCAGGGGGAGTGGGAGAGGGAGAAGCAGGCTCCCAGCAGAGGAGCCCGATACAGGGCTCGATCCCAGTACTCTGGGATCACGCCCTGAGCCGAAGGCAGACGCTTAACGACTGAGCCACCCAGGCGCCCCCCACAGATGGATCTTGAACCAGAAGAAGATCCTTGTACTTTTCTTTGCTCTGAAATACTTTGTTGGGGCAATTTGTGATATTTGAATGGGGTTTGTAGATTAAATGGCCTCAGTATTAATTTTCTCAATTTTGTGGTTCTATAGGAGAGTGTCCTTTTCTCTAGGAAGCAGCAGTAATGGGTCATCATGCCTGCAACCTGTTCTACACTATTTTGGAAAAGAATGTGTGTGGTGGCCGGGGTGGGGAGCGAGAGAGAGAAGGAATGATGCAGAAAATGTGCCAAATGTTAACAATTGGGAAACCTGGCTGAAGGCATACAGGAGTTCTTTTTGCTATTCCTGCAGCCTTTCTGTAGCTTAGGTAATTAATGAAAAATAAAAAGGTTTTGGAAAAAAAAAACCACTCTTTCTCTGACACTTTCTTTACTTCATGTTATTTTCTGACCACAGCTTCCTTCTAATGATTCCCCAGAGTGCATGGAAACAAATTAGTAAACTATAGAAGTAAGTTCATTAGATGAAGAAGTAGTAAGACATGATGGTTAAGCTTCTGAGCTCTTCGTCACACTGCCTGAGTTCAAATCCCATCCCTGTGTGATTTTGAGACCAGCCACTTAACCCCTCCATGTCTCTTATCTGTAGAATGAAAATGATAATAACGCTTACTTCATGATGGTTTAGAGAGAAGTATGTCATTTAATGGGTACATTTAAAACACTTAGCACAGTGCCCTGCATGTGGTAAATAAATTAATGTATACTCCGTTTTTCCCAAAGGACTTATTGAGAGAGATTCCTGCTGAAGAAGAGCTGGTTTGTGTGGCATTTGGTTTACTGGATCTGTAGAGAGCTCTCGCGTGGCTGACAGTCCCATCCACACAATATTGACTCAATTCAATGTCTTCAGTCCATGAAAATGCAAGACGTTTGGTATCCCAGGCTGAGGAATCACCCCTCTGTGAGATTTTGATTAATTAGCATGCGTGGGGTGTTTTTTGTTAATGTAACTTAATGTCTGGAATCATCAGAGAATAGGGAGGATGGAGGGAAGGATGAGGCCGCTACTGTTAGAGAGTCAGAAGAACAGAGCAAACTTGGCGCTGCAGGCAATGCCTGAGAACGATTCCAGGAGCTATTTAGAAGCTTATTTTAAGAAATATTGGATTTTATCAGGTCAGTCAGTGAGGCACAAAAAAGCTCAGCTTGCGTGTGATGCTTCTGGAATACAAGAAATATATCTGCACCAGAGCTCAGAGGAGCAGTGTAGGGGAGGAGATAATAAGGAACAACCACTGGATGAGGGAAAAAAATTACAGGCTCAAGCTCCTAACTCTCAATCCAAAATAAAGTCCTGCCCAAGTGACACTCAACACAGATTGTCTTTGAAGGACATTTTGGAGGTTAAGAGCACCAGTTTTAGAGCCAGGCAAGTCTGCAGGTGAAACGTGACTCTGTCATTTAATAACCCAGCAGTGTGATCTTTGTAAGTTACTTCACTTCTCTAAGCCTGAGATACTGCAAATAGAAAATGGAGATACTATTACTAGTTTCACAGTGTTACGTAAGCATTAAATGAAGTACTATTAGAATGCCTGTTGCATAGTGTGTTCAGTAAATATTGCTCCTATTCTGATAGGGAGCATAAAGCAAGGACAAAATAAAGACAAAATCTGGAAGAAAAATTTCTACTAGTCATTGAAGATGAAATTAATCTTGTCTCAATTTTTCTTAACGTTTTATTTTGAGCTAAGTATAGATTCATAAGACATTGTAAGAAATAATACAGAGAGATCCCAGTTTACAGGATCTTTACTCTGTTTACTCAGTCTAGAGTACCCTTTCCTTGACCTCTGGTAACCACTAGACAGCTCTGCCCGTCTATGATTTGGTAATTTTAGGAATGTTATAGAAGTGTAATCATATCACATTTATAACCTTTTGGTATTAGCTGTTTTTTTACACATCATAATTTTGTAGACATTCGTGTAGATTTTTGTGTGTATCAATAGTTTGTTCCTTTTTATTGCTGAGTAGCACTTCAAGATATGGATGTACCCCAGTTAGTTTAACTCTTCACCCATTGAAGAATTTCAGGGTTGTTTTGGCTGTTATGAATAAAACCCTGTACACATTTCTTCATAGGCTTTTGTGTTAATCTGGGATAAATGCCCAGGAGTGCAGTTGCTAGATCATACAGTAGTTGCATGTTAGTTTTTAAAAATACTGCCAAATTGTTTTCCATAGGGGCTGTACTGTTTTACATTTCTACCAGCAATGTGTGAGTGATTCTGTTTCTCTGCAACTTTGGTGTCTATTTTTAATTTTGGCCATTCTGATAGGTATGTGATGACATCTCTTTTGTTGTTTTTTAAAATTTTTTTATAATAATAATTTTTTATTATATTATGTTAGTCACCATACGTACATCGCCAGTTTTTGATGTAAAGTTCAGTGATTTCTTTTGTTGTTTTAATTTGCGTTTCCAAAATGGCTAATGATGTTGAACATCTTTTCATGTGCTTATTTGCCACCTGCTTGTCCTCTTTGGTAAAATGTCTTTTTATGCCCTTTTTCCATTTTTTTATTTGGATTGTTGGTTTTATTACTGGTGAGTTTTGAGAACTCTTTATATATTCTAGATATAAGTACTTTGTCAAATAAGTGCCTTGCAAATATTTTCTTCTATAACTTGCTTTTTCATTCTCTTTACAGCTTGTAGAGAGAAAATGATTTAATTTTGATGAAGGTCCAACTTATAAATTTTTCCTTTTACAGATCATGGTGACAGCTCTAAGTAATCCTTGCCTAGCCATGATTCCCTAAGATTTTCTTGTAGATTTTTAATAAAATACTATAGTTTTTCATTTTACATTTTAGTCCATGACCCATTTAAGTTAATTTTGTGTAAAGTATGAAACTTAGGTCAAGGGTTTTACCTACAGATGTCCAATTGCTTCAGCATCATTTGTTGAAAAGTTTATCTTTCCTCTATTGAATTACCCATATTACCTTTGGACCTTTGTCCACAATATATCAGGCATATCTTTTTGGGTTCCAGTGCCTTGGAACCCAGGCATTTCTGGGTTCTCTGTTGTTTTCCATTGTTCTGTTTGTCAATACTACACAGTTTTGGTTACCGTAGCTATATAGTAAGTCTTAAAATTGAGTAGACTATTTGCTCCTAATTCTTGTTTTCAAAATTATTTTAGTTCCTTTGCCTTTCCATGTAAATTTTAAAGTCGTCTTATCTCATCTGGATCTACAAAAGTCTTTCTGGGACTTTGGTAGAAGCTGTATTAAACCTGCATATCGGGGTGCCTGGGTGGCACAGTGGTTAAGCGTCTGCCTCCGGCTCAGGGCGTGATCCCGGCTCTATGGGATCGAGCCCCACATCAGGCTCCTCCGCTGTGAGCCTGCTTCTTCCTCTCCTACTCCTGCTGCTTGTGTTTCCTCTCTCGCTGGCTGTCTCTATCTCTGTCAAATAAATAAATAAAATCTTTAAAAAAAATAAAAAAAAATAAACCTGCATATCAATGTGGGGGAGAATTGATGTATTTACTGTGTTGAGTCTTAGAACCCATGAACCCAATATGTCTCTCCATGTATTTTGATCTTTGATTTCTTTCATCAGCATTTTGTAATTTTTAGCATGTAAGTCCCATATATGTTTTGTTAGATTTATACTTCAGTGTGTCATTTTTCTAGTGATTGTATATGGTGATATATTTTAAATTTCATTGTCTATGTAATCATAGCTAGTGTAATAATATTTGTATGTTATCTTTATCCAATTATCTCGTCAAACCTATTTACTAGTTCTGGGAGAATTTTATGGATTCCTTGATATTTTCTGCCTAAACAATCATGTCATCTGCATATAGGGTTTTATTTTTGCCTGTTCTATGTATATGTCTTTTATTTCTTTTTCTTTCCTTATTGCACTGGCTGGCACTTCCAGCACTATGTTAAATATGAGTGGTGAATGTCTTGTTCCAATTTTGGGGGAAAGTATTTAGGCTTTTCCCATTAACTATAATGTTGTTGTTGGGTTTTTTTGTAGATGCTCTATCAAGTTGAGGAAGCTCCCCTCTATTCCTGTTTTCCTGAGAATTTTTACCATGAATGAATGATGAATTTTGGCAAATTCCTTTTCTGTATTGATTATTATGTTAATTCATTTTTTCCTTTAATCTGTTAATATGGTGGATTACATTGATTTTTTTTAAGATTTTATTAATTAACTTATTTATTAGAGAGAGAGAGTGGGGGAGTGAGAGGGAGAGAGACTCTCAAGCAGACTCTGCACTAAGCATGGAGCCTGATGCAGGGCTTGGTTTCACGACCCTGAGATCAAGACCTGAGCTGAAACCAAGAGTCAGAGGCTTAACCAACTGAGCCACCTTGGTGCCCCACATTGATTGATTTTTTTTAAATTTTATTTTATTATATTATGTTAATCACCATACAGTACATCCCCAGATTCCGATGTAAAGTTTGATGCTTCATTAGTTGCGTATAACACCCAGTGCACCATGCAATACGTGCCCTCCTTACTACCCATCACCAGTCTATCCCATTCCCCCACCCCCTCCCCTCTGAAGTCTTCAGTTTGTTTCTCATAGTCCATAGTCTCTCATGTTTCATTCCCCCTTCTGATTACCCCCCTTTTCTTTATCCCTTTCTTCCCCTACCGATCATCCTAGTTCTTATGTTCCATAGATGAGAGAAATCATATGATAATTGTCTTTCTCTGCTTGACTTATTTCACTTAGCATTATCTCCTCCAGTGCCGTCCATGTTGCAGCAAATGTTGAGAATTCGTTCTTTCTGATAGCTGAGTAATATTCCATTGTATATATGGACCACAGCTTCTTAATCCAGTCATCTGTTGAAGGGCATCTCGGCTCCTTCCATGATTTGGCTATTGTGGACAATGCAGCTATGAACATTGGGGTGCATATGGCCCTTCTCTTTACTACGTCTGTATCTTTGGGGTAAACACCCAGTAGTGCAATGGCTGGGTCATAGGGTAGTTCAATTTTTAACTTTTTAAGGGACCTCCACACTGTTTTCCAGAGTGGCTGTACCAACTTGCATTCCCACCAACAATGTAGGAGGGATCCCCTTTCTCCACATCCTCTCCAACAATTGTTGTTTCTTGCCTTGTCTATCTTTGCCATTCTAACTGGCGTAAGGTGGTATCTCAGTGTGGTTTTGATTTGAATTTCCCTGATGGCTAATGATTTTGAACATTTTTTCATGTGTCTGTTAGCCATTTGTATGTCTTCATTGGAAAAGTGTCTGTTCATATCTTCTGCCCATTTTATGATTTGTTTATTTGTTTCTCGTGTATTGAGTTTGAGAAGTTCTTTGTAGATCTTGGATACCAGTCCTTTATCTGTGGTGTCCTTTGCAAATATATNTTCCATACAAATTTAAGGACTATTTGTTCCAGTTCTTTGAAAAATGTCCTCGGTATTTTGATCGGGATAGCATTGAAAGTGTAGATTGCTCTGGGTAGTATGGACATTTTAACTATGTTAATTCTTCCAATCCATGAGCATGGAATATTTTTCCATCTTTTTATGTCTTCCTCAATATCTTTCAAAAGTGATCTATAGTTTCTAGGATATAGGTCCTTTACGTCTCTGGTTAAGTTAATTCCAAGGTAACGTATGGTTTTTGGTGTTATTGTAAATGGGATGGATTCCCTAATTTCTCTTTCTTCAGTCTCGTTATTCGTGTATAGAAATGCAACTGATTTCTGGGCATTGATTTTGTATCCTGCCACCTTACTGAATTGTTCTATAACTTCTAATAGTTTGGGAGTGGATTCCTTTGGGTTTTCCATATAGAGTATCATGTCATCTGCAAAGAGAGACAGTTTGACTTCTTCTTTGCCGATTTGGATACCTTTGATCCCTTTTTGTCTTCTGATTGCTGTTGCAAGGACTTCTAGTACTATGTTGAATAATAGTGGCGAGAGTGGGCATCCTTGTCGTGTTCCTGATCTTAAGGGAAAGGCTTCCAGCTTTTCCCCATTGAGAATAATGCTTGCAGTAGGCTTTTCATAGATGGCTTTTATGAGATTGAGAAATGTACCCTCTATTCCTACACTCTGAAGGGTTTTAATCAGGAAAGGATGCTGTATTTTGTCAAATGCTTTTTCTGCATCAATTGAGAGGATCATATGGTTCTTGAGTCTTTTCTTGTTGATATGATGTATCACATTGATTGATTTGCGAGTGTTGAACCATGCTTGCATCCCAGGTATGAATCCCACTTGGTCATGATGGATAATCCTTTTAATGTACTGTTGGATTCTATTAGCAAGGATCTTGTTGAGGATTTTGGCATCCATATTCATTAGAGAAATCGGTCTGTAATTCTCCTTTTTGAGGGGGTCTTTGCCTGGTTTGGGGATCAAGGTAATATTAGCCTCATAGAATGAGTTTGGTAGCTTTCCTTCTGTTTCTATTTTTTGAAATAGCTTTAGGAGAATAGGTATTATTTCTTCTTTGAATGTTTGGTAGAATTCCCCAGGAAAACCGTCTGGGCCTGGAGTTTTATTATTTGGAAGGTTGTTTATCACTGACTCAATTTCTTCATAGTTAATTGGCCTATTTAAGAAATCTATTTCTTCCTGTTTCAGTCTTGGTAGTTTATAGGTTTCCAGGAAGGCCTCCATCTCTTCCAGATTGTTTAGTTTTTTGGCATATAGCTGTTGATAAAAGTTTCTAATAATCCTTGCAATTTCAATGGTGCTGGTCGTGACCTCTCCCTTTTCAGTCATAATTTTAATAATCTCAGTCCTTTCTCTTTGTTTTTGGACAAGTTTTGCCAGTGGTCTATCAATTTTATGGATTCTCTCAAAGAACCAGCTTCTAGTCCTGTTGATCTGCTCTACTGTGGTTCTGGTCTCTAATTCATTGATTTCTGCTCTAATCTTGGTCAACTCCTTCCTTGTCAGTGGGTTAGGCCTGTCCCTCTGTTGCTGTTCCAGTTTCTTGAGGTGAGAATATAGAAACTGCATTTTAGATTTTTCTATTCTTTTGAGTGAGGCTTGGATGGCTATGTATTTCCCCCTTAGGACTGCCTTTGCAGTAACATTGATTGATTTTTGAATACTGAATCAGCCTTACATCTCTGGAATAATTCTAACTTGGTCGTAATGTGTATAATTCTTTTTATAGATTGTTAATTGTATTTGTAAATATTTCATTAAGGATTTTTTTCATCTATATTCATGAGGGATATTGGTCTTTAGCTTTATATTTAAAATATACTCTCTGTTTTGTTTTGGTATGGGGTAATATTAGCTTCATAAAATAAATTGGGAAGTGATCCCTCACTTTCTGTTTTCTGGAAGAGATTATGTATAATTGATGCTAATTATACTTTAAATATTTGGTAGAATTCTCTGGTTAAACCATCTGAGTCTGGAGATTTTTGGGGGGAGTTTTAAAAATCATGAATGCAATTTCCTTAATAGTCACAGTTATTAAAATTATCTTTCATATTGGGTGAGTTGTAATAGTTTATATTTTTTGAGAAATGGCTTATTTCATCTAAGTTGATAAATTTATGGGTGCAGAGTTATTCGTAGTATTCCTCTATTAAACTTTTGATGTCTGCAGAGTCTGATTGATATTCCTTGCTCATTCCTGATACTAGTAATTTTTGTCTTCTCTCTGTTTTTTTCTCAGTATTGCTAAATTTTTGTTAATTTTATTGATTTTCCATTTTTCTTTCATTATTTTTATTCTTTTTCTGTTTTCATTTTCATTAACTTCTGTTTTATTATTTCTTCTTGCTTTGGTTTTATTTTGCTTTTAAGCTTTTGAGAGGACAGCTTAGATTATTGATTTGAGATTTTCCCTCTTTTCTAGTATATAAATGATTTAGGATATATTTATAAATATTGTATTTATCCACATTTTGCTTACCATCTGCTTTCTTCTTTCCTAATGTTCCTTTTTTATAATTTCCTTTCTTTTTAGAGAACTTCT
Source organism: Ailuropoda melanoleuca (assembly GCF_002007445.2). Classification (NCBI taxonomy): domain Eukaryota; kingdom Metazoa; phylum Chordata; class Mammalia; order Carnivora; family Ursidae; genus Ailuropoda; species Ailuropoda melanoleuca. The sequence goes on from NC_048225.1 coordinate 59,439,120, forward strand.
TTTAGACATAGTTTTAGGGTAGATTTGTTGGCAACAAATTCTTCATTTTCCTTCATTTGAGAATGTCTTGATTTCCTCTTCATTCCTGAAGGGTATTTTCACTGGGTCTAGGATTCTGGATTGGCAGTTCTTTTAGCACTTGACCTATATTGTGCTACTTCCTTTTGGCCTCCGTGTTTTCTGATGAGAAATCTGTCATTTCTCTTATTGGTTGCTTTCAAGAATTTTCCTTTACCTTTAGATTTCAGAAGTGTAGTTAGTTTAAGTTTGGGTGGATTTTTTTGGGTTTATCCTGTTTGGAATTTGCTCAGCCTCTTAAACCTTTAGATTAAAATCTTTTGCTAAATTTGGGAAAATCTCATCCATTATTTTTTGAGTACTTTTTAAGTCCCTCTTTCTCCTCTCTTCCCAGGGCTCTAGATTTTGTTTGTTTGTTTTGTTTTGTTTTAATCTATCTTGTCTCTGTAGTTCCAATTAGGTAATTACTATAGCTCCTTCTTCAGGTTTACTAATTCTTTCCTCTGTCTTCTCTAGCAGGAAGGGAGAGAAGCATCTTGCTAGTGTCAGGTGGAGGTAGAATTCCAGAATCCCCACATGAATTATTGTGGTTTTAAAATGCAAAGTCACTTAGAGGAAAGTCTGGCTTCCTCTTTGGAACTTGGCTGGTCATCCAAACAGATCCTTCAGGTTGTGATTTCCTTGGCAAATTCATGACAGGCCTGCATATGGCTGTCAGGCCATCAGCTTGAAAACATAATTGTCAATATGATGAGAACTAGATCTGCTTCTCAGAGTAGACTCACATTAAACAAGCTCATGGAGGCCAATGACTAAAACCTACAATGCCAATTAATTTAAAATAAGAAGCTTAGCCATTATATAGGCTCAAAAATAAATGCTTTCTCTGGAGACAAATGAAAACAGAAAGCTTAATTATTAGAAGGCTGCTTAGGGAGCCTGCAACTAGGAAAAGAGCAGTTAGTTGGAGATTTTAATGCCTGTGTCATGAAGCCCTGAAAATTGCTGAGTGTACCTCTCCCATAGGGTCATACCTGCCACACCCCCTGATTGGTCATCATACTTGGCTGGACATTCTCTTCTGACTGTGAAATAAAATACTATCAATGTTTGACTTTTCCTTTTCTAAACTTCGTTTGCTGACTAAATCTCTTAAAGACTGTCGCGTTATTTGTGTTAGTACATTTAATATAGTTTTGTTCAAGTCTTGGCCAGAGCTCATTCTTTCTGTTTTGCAACTTTACATTATCTCTTATTAAAACCATCATTTAAAAATTGTTTAAAACTCCAGCTGAAGCTTCTTTCTGCATTCTTGAAGGGAATCTTATTGGTGTCCCTGTGAACCCTATTAAAATTGGAAACATTATTCGACAACAAAGACTAAGTGCAAGTTGTTCCTTTTCTTTTCCCAAAAAAAGCATCTTCTTAAGGGACTAAGAGCTGGCAAGAGTATGTCTCCTCTATAACTTCAACTTTAGGAAATAGAGAGATTAGAGATCTTAAGGTGGTACAGATGCCTGATTTTCGGGACTTTGGAGGAAAACTGTGGAGGAGGCAGACGTTGGGCTGTAAGGTATCACCTCGTCCCCCACAGAGACATTCTCCTGCAGCTGCTGTCTTTGGAGAATGGTGGACTGCCTTTACTGGACCTGGAAGGTTTCCTTTAGTGTGTGCTGGATGAATTCTTTTCTCTAGTCAGATAGTTATCATGCTTAGTTAGAATACTACAAATTGACTTCTTATTATCTCATAATAATTTCCAATTTAGGAGCCATTTAAGGAGAGAATTAAACTTTTCTCACGTTTAGGGAGAAAATTCAAATTCTCTACTGTTTTTAATAACAACTTGTTCTGTTGTTCAATAACAAGTTGAATGACAACTTGTTGAGCTGGTGATTAATCTGATAACTATAAGTCAGTTTCTGTTGTAAAAAGCACGACTTCAAATAAAATTTTAAAATTATGTCGAATATGATACTCTGTTCCTCATAGGAAACTGCTTATGGGATCAAATTAAAATTCCCTAGCCTAACATACAAGTCTTTATGATAGAGCCCTTGCTTAACTTCCAAGCCTCATTTCCTCCAATTCCCTCTGCTCCTCATAGACTTCCTGACCTTATGGAGCATGTGCAGATGATAGAAGTAGTCAAACAGACGGGCAAATAGAAGAAATACCACAACTAGAACAACTGTAATGAGGGAGAAGAGTGTGTTATTATAAGAACATAAAATAAGATATTTTTTATGTTATCAAGGACACAGGCAGGTCAGGAAGGACTTCTCTGTGGAAATGATGATTGAGTTGGGATTTGGAGAAAGAGGTGGAGTTAAAAAAGCAAAAAGGGGAAAGACAAATACTGAAGTAAGGAGGAAATGATATGTTCAGAAGCCTGCAGCCAGAATGCAGACTGTAGTATGCAAAAGACCAGCGCAGCTTGAGTTGAGGGCGTGATGGAGGAGCGTGTTCAGTTCAGATGTTACTAGAAAGATAGGTATGGGATAAGTCATGTTAAGGAATGTATCTTTATTTTATATGTATATACACAATGGATTATTACTTTTTATTTCACAAAAAGAATGAAATCTTGCCGTTTGCAACCACGATGATGGAACTAGAGAGTATTATGCTAAGTGAAATAAGTCAATCAGAGAAAGACAAATACCATATGATCTCACTTATATGTGGGATTTAAGAAACAAAACGAACAAACTAAAGGAAAAAAAAAAGACAAACCAAAACGAGACTCTTAACTGTAGAGAACAGAGTGATAGTCACCAGCGGGGAGGCAGGTGGGGGGACAGGGAAGTAGGTGACGAGGATCAAGAGGACACTTATCATGATGAGCGCTGAGAAATGTATAGAATTGTTGAATCAGTGTATTGTACACCTGGAACAAATGTAACACTTTACGCTAACTACATTGGAATTAAAATAAAATTTGAAGAAAAGAGCAATGGGAAGGCACTGACATATTTTATACAGTAAAGTGGTCTGATAAAATGTGTGTTTTCACAATAACACCCTGGCTGCTGTGTGGGAAACAGATTGCAAAGGTCCACAGTTAGATTCAGGAAGATCATTTAGTTCTCAGACTACTGGAATAGTTTAAACAACTAATGGTGTAGGGGAGGGAGCAATTTCCTTCTTTCCCTCAAGATCTTCTAGCTGGCTTCGGAATTAAATGGATATGAGACAGATTAATAGGAGAAACAAACCAAAGTTTTATTATGTGTGCAAGAAGATCCAGTAAGGAAATTGAGACCCAAAGAAATGACCCAAGCAGGCAGTTTTATACATTTTAGACAAAGAGAAAATAAGTTTGTAAGGAACTGACAGGATAAATAAAACAGGTGTTTGGGAGCTTTAGTAAGTAAGGAATTCTAAGCAGAATTTAGGCTGAGATAGTAGATTTAAAAAAAAAAAACCAAGATGTGTTTCTGCAACTTTCTCTACTTTAAAGCCCCTATCTCTGGTGATAAGGATGTCTTTATACTTCTGGTACAGGGAGATTTATTTCTCACTTTCAGGGGGACAAAGGACGGTCTGAGTGTCTTTGTACTGGCTGTTTCCCAAGTAACTTGAATTCAAAATAATCAGATACCATGTGGTACATTTTGGGGCAGCCTTCCCTGGGCCCCTACAGTGACAGTAGTTTGGCTGAGCCACACAGTGTGGTAGGAATGAAGTTCGCACTGATCTTAGAGATACTTAGGAAGCAAAATCAAATAGAGAGGGAGGTGGGGGGTAGGAAATCCTTCTTGACTGTGTTTTCGCCAGGTCTGGGCTAGGAGGTCTTCCTGTACATGTTTATAACTCCTTGTACTTGCCACCTTCAAAGCCTTTTTAATGAAATAGTGAAAATTGCCTGCCTACTCTGTATATTGTAAGCTCCACATCTTCGCTCATTATTATATCCGCAGCACCTAGTGCCATGCCTAGTACACATTAGTTTTCAGAATTTGTACAAAGAAAGAGTAGAAATAGAAGGACTTTGAAGTGAAGTTCAAATGTTAATAGTTTTTCAGAAAAAGGAATAACATCTTTAATCTGAAAAGCAGTAAGATATCCTCAGTGTTTAACTCTTGATTGTGTAATACATATTTACGAGTTCAGAAACAGAGCAAGCATGCTTTGTACTCCAATAATACCCACATCTAGTGAAAGCAAAACATATAGCAACTTTAATTGCAGTTTTGCAGGACCTCCAGGAGGGGGCTTAGAACAAACACCCTCAGACACAGACACTAATTCTAAGACACAAGAAGCCAGCATCTCTGAAACTGCCTCCCAGCAGTTATGCTCAGAGCTCCAGTCAATTCTTTTTTTTTTTTTTTTTTAAGATTTTATATTTATGTGGCAGAGAGACAACCAGTGAGAGAGGGAACACAAGCAGGGGGAGTGGGAGAGGAAGAAGCAGGCTCCCAGCGGAGGAGCCCGATGTGGGACTCGATCCTGGAACGCCAGGATCACGCCCTGAGCCAAAGACAGTCGCCCAACGACTGCGCTACCCAGGCGCCCATCTAGTCAATTCTTAGAGCTGGGTCAATGGTGCCCCACTCTCCAGGCCACCTTGAAATAGAAAAGAGCACCTGTACGTACCTTCCTCTAATACAGTGCTGTTTTTGAAACCCTCTTCTTTTGTGCCATCCTCTGTCTTCTTTTGGCCCATCACCCCTTCTTGCTGCTTGTAAAATATATCTAAGGATACCGATCCATGTTTTTAGCAACTTGTTCCTTTTGCTTTGTTTTTAAACGTTCTCTCCTGCACCCTTATGAGTTTTCTGGAGTCACATTTTACACTGGATTACTTTGGTCTTTTTCTTTCATGCGGCAGGTTTTCTCCACATGTCCAGTAATCCTTTTTTGCCTCCTGTAGGCAGCCAGCCTCCAAGATGGTCTCTAACAGTGTCACCTTCTGATATTCTTGTCCTTGTGTTGTTCCCTCTGCCACTGTATCAAGATTGGTCTGTGTGACCTGTAGAATATGGCTGACATGATGGTATACAATTTCACAGTTTGGGGCTTAGAAATGGCTGTGACTTCCTACTTCCTGTTTTGCCCTCTCTCTTGGATTACTCCCTCTGGAGGAGCTAACTACAATAACATGAAGAGAGGTCCACACAGCAAGAAACCAAGGCCTCTTGATAATAGCCATACCAGTGAGCTTGGGAGTGGATCCTTGAATCTCCATCAAGCGTTCAGATAACTGTAGCCTCAGCCAAAATCTGGACTGCAATCTCATGAGACCCTGAGCCAGAGTGACCCAGCTAAGCCACATCTGAATTCCTGACCCTCAGAAACTGTGTGAGGTCAAATGTTAGCTATTTTAAGCTACTGAGTACTGGAGCAACTTGTAACACAGCAGTAAATAAAAACTATTGATATTTGAGAATGGAGGGAATAGAAGGTGTCAAGTAGGAGTTCTATGTGTGTGGGTGGGCTTATTTTACTTAAAATGAAGTCTTAGAAAACTTTGTGAAAAATAGGGCCTAGCTTCTGTGTGACAACAGACTCATCAGGCACCCTACTTCTCCCTTAGTACTTCAGTTAACTTCTTTAGAGACTTTTTTCCAGTGACAAATGTTGGGCTGCTTAAGCTCTTCTCGTGGTAGTAAGGCTGGAATAGTCTGTTCTGTACATAGAGCTTCAATTGATCTTTTTGTTTTCCAGCTCTCTTCTAACCTTCACCTTATTTTTAAAATTAATTAATTAATTATATTTTTATTTTAATTCCAGTATAGTTAACATACAGTGTTATATTAGTTTCAGGTGTACAATATAGTGATTCAACAATTCTATACATTACTCAGTGCTCACCGTGCTAAGTCTACTCTTAATTCTCTTTATCTATTTTACCCATCCCCCACCCACTGCCCCTTCGGTAACCATCTGTTTGTTCTCTGTAGTTAAGGGTCTGTTTTTTGGTTTGTCTTTTCTTTTTCTTTGTTTGTTTCGATTTTTAAATTCCACATACAAGTGAGATCATATGGTTTTTGTCTTTCTCTGACTTTTTTCACTTAGCATTATACCCTCTAGGTCTATCCCAGTTGTTGCAAATGGCAAGATTTCATTCCTTTTTTTTTTTTTAAGATTTATTCATTTATTTGAGAGAGAAAGAGAGAGAGAGAGAGAGAGAGAGAGTGGGGAGGGACAGAGGGAGAGGGAAAGAGAATCTCAAGCAGATTCCCCGCTGAGCATGGAGCCTGATGCAGGGCTTTATCTCATGACCCTGAGATCATGACCCGAGCCAAAATCAAGAGTCAGATGCTTAACCAACTGAGCCACCCAGGTGCCTTGGCAAGATTTCATTCTTTATTATGGCTGAATAATATTTCATTATATATGTACCACCTCTTCTTTATTCATCTGTTGATGGACACTGGGGCTGCTTCTATAATTTGCCCATTGTAAGTAATGCTGCAATAAGTATAGGGGTACATACATTTTTTTGAATTAATGTTTTTGTATTCTTTAGGTAAATACCTGGTAGTGGAATTACTGGATCATATAGTAATTCTATTTTTAATTATTTGAGGAACCTCCATTGTGTTTTTCACAGTGGTTGCACCAGCTTGCATTCCCACCAACTGTGCATGAGGATTCCTTTTACTTCACATCCTAACCAACGCTTGTTGTTTCTTGTGTTCTTGATTTTAGCCATTGTGACAGGTGTGAGGTGATATCTCACTGTGGGTTTGATGTGCATTTCCCTGTTGATTAGTGATGTTGAGCATCTTTTCCTGTGTCTGTTGGCCATCTGTTTGTCTTCTTTAGAGAATGTTGGTTCATGTCTTCTGCCCATATTTTAATAGAATGCTTTGTTTTTCTGGTGTTGAGTTGTATGAGATCTTTATATATTTTGGATACTAACCCTTTATCTGATATGCCATTTGCAAATATCTCCTCCCATTCAGTAGGTTGTCTTTTACTTTTGTTGGTTGTTTTCTTTTCTGTGCAAATGCTTTTTATTTTGGTGCAGTCCTGTTAGTTTGTTTTTGCCTTTATATGGTTGCCTCACAAAACATATCTAGAAAAATGTTGCTATGGCTGATGTGAAAGAAATTACTGCCTGTGTTGTCTTCAAGAATTTTTATGGTTTCAGGTCTCACGTTTAAGTCCTTAATCCATTTGTGTTTATTTTTGTGTATGATGTAAGAGGTCCAGTTTCATTCTTTTGCATGTAGCTGTCCGGTTTTCCCAACACCACTTGTTGAAGAGACTGTCTTTCTTCCATTGCATAGTCTTATCTCCTTTGTTGAAGATTAATTGACCATATAATCATGGGTTTATTTCCAGGCTCTCTGCTCTGTTACATTAATCTATGTGTCTGTTTTTGTGCCAACACCATATTGTTTTGATTACTACAATTTTAGTGTAACTTGAAATCTGGGAATGTGATACCCCTAGTTTCGTTCTTCTTTTCCAAATTGCTTTGGCTCTTCAAGGTCTTTTGTGGCTCCATAGAAATTTTAGGACTATTTGTTCTAGTTCTGTGAAAAATGCTGTTGGTATTTTGATAGAGATTGCATTAAATCTGTAGTTTGCTTTGGGTAGTATGGACATTTGAACAATATTTGTTCTTCCAGTCCATGAGCATGGGATTTCTTTCCATTTGTTTTTTTTTTGTTGTTGTCTTCAGATTCTTTAATCAGTGTTTTATAGTTTTCAGAATATAGGTCTTTCACCTCTTTGGTTAAGTCTTTTGCTAGGTATTTTATTCCTTTTGGTGAAATTGTAAATACGATTGTTTTCTTAATTTCCCTTTCTTCTACTTCACTATTTGTGTGTAGAAATGCAATGGATTTCTATATATTGATTATGTATTCTGTGACCTTACTAAATTCATTTATCAGTTCTAGTAGTTTTTTGGTGGAGTCTTTAGGATTTTCTCTATATAGTATCATGTCATCTGCAGAGAGTGAGAGTTTAGCTTCCTCCTTGCTGATTTGGATGCCTTTTATTTCTTTTTCTTGTGATTGCTGTGCTTAGGACTTCGAGTAGTATGTTGAAAAAAAGGGGTGAGAGTGGACATCCTTGCCTTCTTCCTGATCTTAAGAGAAAAGCTGTCAGTTTTTCACTATTGAGTATGATGTTCACTGTGGGTTTTTCATAAATGGCCTTTATTGTGGTGAGGTGTGCTCCCTCTAAACCTTCTCTGTTGAGGGTTTTATTCTGAATGGAAGTTGTACTTTGTGAAATGCTTTTTCTGAATGTATTGAAATGATCATATTGTTCTTATCTTTTTTCTCTTGTTGATGTGATATAGCATGTTAATTGATTTGCAAATATTAAACTGCCCTTGCATCCCAGGAATAAATCGTACGTGATTGTGGTGAACGATTTTTTAATGTATTGGGATTTGGTTTGCTAATATTTTGTTGAGGATTTTTGCGTCTGTGTTCATCAGAGGTATTGGCCTGTAGTTCTCTTTTTTTGTAGTGTCCTTATCTGATTTTGGTATCAGGGTAATTCTGGCCTAGAATGAACTTGGAAGCTTTCCTTCCTCTTCTATTTTTTTGTAATAATTTGAGAAGAATAGGTATTAACGCTTCTTTGAATGTCTGGTGGAATAGACCTATGAAGCCTTCTGGTCCTGGACTTTTGAATTTTGTTGTTATTGTTGTTGTTGTTGAGAGGGTTTTTTTGGTTACTTTTTCAATTTCATTGCTGGTAATCAGTCTGTTCAAATTTTCTGTTTATTCCTGATTCAGTTTTTGGAGGTTATATGTTCCTAGGAATCTATCCATTTCTTCTAGGCTTCCCAATTTGTTGGCATATAATTTTTCATAATATGCTTTTATAATCCTTTGTATTTCTGTTGTGTCAGTTGCTCTTTCTCCTCTTTCATCTGATTTCATTTATTTGAGTCCTTTCTCCCCCCCTTTGATGAGTCTGACTAAAGGTTTATTAATATTATTGATATTTTCAAAGAACCAGTTTCTGGTTTCACTCATCTGTTCTCTATTGTTTTTCTAGTTTCTATTTTGTTTATTTCTCCTCTAATCTTATTATTTCCTTCCTACTGGGTTTGGGTTTCGTTCTTTTTCTGACTCCTTTAGGTATAAGATTAGGTTATATGAGATTTTTCTTGCTTCTTGAGGTGGGCCTGTATTACTATTAACTTCCCTCTTAGAACAGATTTTGCTGCATCCCAAATATTTTAGACCTTTGTGTTTTCATTTCTTTTTTTAAGAATTTCTTTATTTTATTTTATTTTATTTTATTTTATTTTATTTATTTGACAGAGATAGAGACAGCCAGCGAGAGAGGGGAACACAAGCAGAGGGAGCGGGAGAGGAAGAAGCAGGCTCATAGCGGAGGAGCCTGATGTGGGGCTCGATCCCACAACACGGGGATCACACCCTGAGCCGAAGGCAGACGCCCAACCGCTGTGCCACCCAGGCGCCCCTGTGTTTTCATTTCATTTCTATCCATGTATATTTTGATTTCTTCTTTGATTTCCTAGTTGATCCATTCATTGTTTAGTAGCATGTTATTTAGCCTCTGTGTATTTGTGTTCTTCCCAGAGCTTTTCTTGTGGTTGATTTTTCATAGTGTTATGGCCAGAAAAGATGCATCGTATGACTTCAGTGTTTTTGAACTCGTTGAGATTTGTTTTGTGGCCTGTTTTGAATGAGAGCCTTGCTGGGTAGAGTAATCTTGGCTGCAGTTTTTTTTTTCTTTCAGTACTTTAAATAAATCATGCCACTGCCTTCTGGCCTGCAGAGTTTTTGCTGAAAAATCAGCATATAACCTTACTGGTTTTTCTTTGTAACTGTTTTCTTTTCTCTTGCTGCTTTTAAAATGCTCTCTTCTTCCCTACTTTTTGCATTTTAATTACTATGTGTCTTGGTGTGGACCTCCTTGGGTTGAATTTATTGGGGCTCTCTGTGCCTCCTGGATCTAGATTTCTGTTTCCTTCCCCAGATTTGGGATGTTTTCAGCTATTATTTCTTCAACTAAATTTTCTGCCCCCTTTACTCTCTCTTCTCCTTCTGGGATCCCTAGGGTGTGAATGTTATTCTGCTTGATGAGTTCCCTAAGTCTGTTTTCATTTATTATTGTTTTTCTCCCTCCTGCTCACCGTGATTGCTCTCCATTATTTTGTCCTCGAAGTTGCCGATCCATTCTTCTGCTTCATCTAGTCTACTACTTATGCCATCTAATATAGCTTTAATTATAGTGAAAAATGTTGTAAATTTATATTTCAGTTATTATTTTGGGCTCTGTGCTGGAGCCTGCTTAAGATTCTCTCTCTCCCTCTGGCCTCCTCCCCCCACTCTCACATGTGTACATGGGCACACTCTCTCCCTCTCTCTCTCTCTAAAATGACAACAACAAAACAACAATAAAACCAAAAGAGGTCCTGTAGGGCCCTGCAGTGCAGTGTCCCCTGTTCACCAGAACCTGGCACTTCTAGAGTGTCTCCTGTGTGTGTCGTGTGCACCCTGCTGTTGTGGCTGAGCTGTTTTTGCCTTCAATCTAGTTGTCTGCAATGGCTCTCTTTGCCTGTTATGGGCAGGGTTTGGTCCCTGTGTTGTTAGTGCCAGTCTGGGGCCGCCTTGGGTTTGATGTGAGTCAGACCAGGCATTTGCCAGAGATTCAGCACCAAACTGCAGGGTCCTTTCCCTGTGATATCCCCTGAAAAGCTTTTGCTGATGGACAGGGCCAGTAGGCAGACCAGACGTCTGACCCCAGCCCACTGCTGGGACCACAGTTGGACTGGTGTGTGTGGTTATCTTTTCCTCTCCCCAGGGTGGGAGTCATTTTGGAGTGGTGCTGGCCCCTGTCAGGGCTGCTTGCACCTGGTGGTATCATTCTGGATGGACTCCAGCCAAAGGCTTATTGGAGAGTGCAGGTGTGCAGAAGAGTGCAGGAAGGGTTGAGGGGGTGAGGCATGTGGTATTAGCAAGGTTTACCTGGGTCTTCTGTGGGAGGGGACCTGGAGCCAAAGCCTGGATGGAGGGGGTGTGTCGGTAGGAGAACAGTGGGGTGGGGCATGGTGTTCCCAAGTTAAGTGGAGAGTGTTGGCTGCTGCACTAGTTCCTATAGGTAACTATGTGTCTATTGGTGGATGGGGGAGGGAAGTGGTGCCCGCCATCTTGGTTGTTCCTGGACAGGTTCCCTAAAGATCCTAAAGATCCCTACTCCTCCAGTAAACGCTCTGTGATAAGAAAATAAATCTTTCCATATACCTCAGGCATTTTTTCAAACTGCTGCTTCTATGCTGTGTCTCTGTGGGGTTGTTTGTTATGCTGTCTCTAAGGGTGGGGACTCAGTTTCCTGTCACCTTCCCAGCTCTCCCAGAGCCGAGCCTGCTGATTTTTAAAATTCTAGGTTTTAAGTTCTGCTGGTTGTAAGAACTCACAAAATTCGGCCCCTCTGGTTTGCAAAGCCAAATGTTATGGGGATTTTTCTTCACCGTGTAGCTTCACTGTGTCTGGGTGCCTGGTGTGGGGGTCTGATCCTCTCCCCTCTCTGTGCCTGTGGCGTCCTTCTCTCCTGTGACAATCCCGTAGGTCTGCTTAGCTCCCAACTGTGTCTCTGCCTTTCCTACCCTATTTGATATGCCCTTTTCTCTATATTTAGCTGTGGAGAGTCTGTTCTGCCAGTCCTCAGGTCTTTTTCTGGATTATTTACACTGTGTGGGTGTTACCTAGTTGTATCTGTGGGACAGGGTGAGTTTAGGATCTTCTTACTCTGCCATCTTCCCCGGAACCCCCTTCACCTTCTGAGTATAGAGTTTTGCCAGGTATATGGTTTCCTCTACCCCATGGTACCTTACACCTCTAGTCAGGCTATGATTTCTTCTGGTTTATTGCATTTGTCGGCATTCTTCAATCTACTACCAGAAATATGTTGAAATATTTTGTCTGCTGGAACTGCATCCTCACACTTTCCCTCTACCTTCTGTTGTTGTCTTTGCTGTTGTTTACATTATTTAAAAAGTGTTTTTTGTTAGTATTTTAGGGGGACTTAGAAATTGGGAAAGGCAAAGTAGCTCAGTCTGCCACTTGAACCAGAAGTCGTCTGTGTAGCATCCTGTATTCCATTCATTCATTACACAACACTCCACTTTGAAAGATCTCAAGCAGGTTACTGTTATTATGTGTTTTTTCCTAAAAGGTCTCTGGAACCGTTGTACCCCCTTCATTTACTCTTTGTCTAGCCCTGCCACTGGGGTCACTGTTTTCTCTCCAGGTTATCTCCATTCTCTTCAACTTTTCCCCCTCTCTGCCCCCGCCCCATTGCAAACAATCACAGGTATTTTATGAATCCCAATCTTACGAACAAATGATCCTCTCTCGTCTGGAGACAAGACCTCTAGGAAAGTCCTGGTTAGGAATGATCTGGTGACACAGAACTCTAGTAAGCTATACTAAATGGGGCTGGAGAGATAGTGCTAAGGTTAGCAGAGAAAGTGAGTATGACAAGGGACAAAAACTCCATTCACGTTTCTTCTTCTGGAAGTGTCCACAATCTTCCTGGGCCACAGGAAACTCCTTCCCATAGATGATCATATCACAAGAAACCCTGGGGTATACAAAAAGAAAGCACAGTTCTTGGAATAAAAGAATCCCCTGCTTCTGCCTCTCTAAACCACAGAGAAAGGCAGTTCTGGAAAAGAGACTCCTGATAGCTGTCCAAGTTCCCAAACTGGCTCTATGTATGTGTTTCACATCAAGGTTTAGGAAATGACAACTGCCACTTTATATTTTGAATTTCTTTTTTTTTTAAGTTTATTTATTTAAGCAATCTGTACCCCCAATGTGGGGCTCGAAGTCAAGGCCCCAAGATCAAGAGCTGTATGCTCCTCCAACCGAGCCAGCCAGGCATCCTGATATTTTGAATTTCTGATAGTGATGCTGTCCACGTGTGAACTGTGTGTAATTCCTCTTTTCCACATGTAGAATATTGATAAACAACAGTCATAATTTAAATTTTGAGTCTGTTAATTAGAGTCTAAGTCTTTATAATTATTACAATATTGATCCCAAAAAATTGTATTTCACGTGAGCAGCTGGGGACAAATCCAAGAAAGTGGTGCATCTTAACATGTGGACAAAGTATAGTGGGGAAGAATGCAATGTAAATGGTATTTGGAGGTATCTTGGCATGTTTTCAGCATTTGGAAGGTCTAGTCACAGAGGTAGGGTCCCAATCTGGGGATTCATTTAGGGAAGTAACTCCAGCATTGAGCTTTCCAAGAATGTGACAGAGCCTCAGTTCCAGAAAGGGAATGGAGGATGAGGCAGGTCACAGGTCCAGAACTCAAGAACTGAAGGGCTTCAGTTTCACCAGAGACCTGGGGGAAATGCCAAAATCCATGTAACGCTTTGCTTTTCTTCCTGTTTGAACTAAGTTTTAAAGAATTCAACCTCTTTAAATAGAACAAAATCCAGACTTAGTGTGGCTTATCTCTGGAAGAAGAATTGCTAGGAATGTAGGGGCTGCTTAAAAATAGTGTTAACCCTGTGCCCTGAGTCTCCTCCAGTCTTTGGAGACTCTCTCATCCAGCTTCCCACCACTGTGGGCCTGGGGATCACTAGGGCTTTGCTTTTAGCAGGTCTAAGACGGGTGGAAAATCCCAAAGCCTTTGTTAGATATGAAAGAAAAGCACAGGAAAATAATCAGTAAAAGATGGAATGTCAAAACACGTCATTCCACAAAATCCAGGGATCCAATCCCATTGTATCTACTTTGTTAAGATTTCTCTATTTGGCCCTACTTCATTGGACTCTGTGTCCCTTCCTTCCTAGTTTTCTGTATCAGTTTTAATTATGACTAACTTGTTCCCACTCCTCACTGATGAACTCCATGAAAATCTTGTCACTTTCCAGTGCAGTCTAAAAGAGAGACTTTGTGGATCTGTTGTCCACTTTTTAAATTCTGATTTTCAATCTGAAAAAATGGGCTTATTCCTTGTGTGACTGACACCAGGAATAACTTTCAGGGGAGACTTTGACCCAGCTCCTTGTCTACAGACCCATGGCTTTATATCACGGGCTGCGAAGTTCACCTCTCTCACGGTCATGCAAATGGTGAACACACTATCCTTATAACTGGGTTACCCACAAACGGTAACATGTGAGTTGTTCCCTCAGCTAGGGGCCCATTTTTATTTATGTCTATGAGAATGGTCATTCTGTTTTATGGAAGTAAAGGGGTTTAAGAAAAGCTCCTCTACTCTCTTACGTATGGGGAGGAGGAAGAGTTCTTAGAATGGAGGAAATACTGCAAATAGTAAATCTGTAAGTAGAAGATTCTAGTGACCTGAGAAGGAGTTAAAGCCTGGTCATGAGTTAGGAGTGTGGACAAAGGTGCCTGGAGGTGGTGATGGTCCAGAACAAACTACAAACAACTGCAGATACACAATCAGCATGACCGCCGTGGAGAGGAAGACAGGTTCTGGGGGAGAAAGCTCAGAATAAGGAATGTATCCTTGTCAGACCAAAATTGGTGACATTTGGTGAACTATATGTATTACTATTTTCAGGGGACCTTGGAATCGTTGAATTGTTCACCAGATGATAGCTGTATATCCTCGTGAAATATCTGCCTACAAGGAAGAATGGAAAATAGGAAACAGAATAGACTAGAACAGAATAGACTAGAATGTGGCCCCAACTAATGAAAACCATGTTCCTCCTTAGGAAGAATTAAGAAAGGCAGGAGTAGCATGAGAAAAGTTTTGAAAATGTTAAATTGTGTTTAAGGTTCTATTCCCAGTCTAGCAAGAGGCACCGATATAAAGGATATTCTGATGAATGCTTGTTTTTTATAATCTTGCTCTAAACCATGTCATTATTCTCCTGAAAATACTTTACTTAACTGTACACCAGTTCCTCCATGTTACTTACAAAACTGTTTGTTTCTGCCTCTTCCATGATTACTGATTTTTTTTTCTCTGCTTAATCTATTGTCTTAATAGAGTTAGATTAAAATCTCCCTTGTGATCGTGGACTTGTTTATTTTCCTTGTATTTTCAATAACTTTTGCTTCATATATTTTAAAGTTATGTCATTAAGTACCTACAATTTAAATTTTTTATGTCTTCCCAGTGCATCGTAACTTTTATTAATTAACAGTAGGAAGTCACAGTGAAAGTGAAAGATCTATACTTACATGGTGAGAAAAACATGCAAATTACAGAGGAGTACCAGCATACAATAGTTTCCATGCACAGAAAATTCAGAACCCTGAAAGACTGAACAGTGTGTTTAGACATACGTAATATAGATGGTAAAAACCTATAAGAAAATTCAGACTAGGGGTAACTCAAGAGTAACTTAGGGGGAAGGGAAAGGGTTATTATTAAGGAGGATTATATAGAGGGACTTTGAAGTTCCTAATGTTCTGTGTCTTATGCTGTTTGGTAGCCTAAGTGTATGTTTTATTATTATTATTTAGTGTATACATATGTTATATATTCTTTAGTATATGATATATTTCTTTTTTTAATAATAATTTTATTATGTTATGCTAGTCACCATACTATCCTTAGTTTTTGATGTGATGTGCCATGATTCGTTATTTGCGTATATTTCATAATGGAAATAACCAAGTAATTGATAGAGAAAGAGATTAAATACATTTCAAGATTGCCCTGCGTGAATCCCAGAGATGGGGCAGCTTCCTCTGGCCTGGAGATGCTGAGACGTCTGCTCATGAAGTTGGGCTTATGTAGAAGGCCGTGCTTGCAGCTCAGCAAGGCCTTCCAGGCCTGGGCCAAGCGTATAGCAGGCTGACTTTTGCACTCCCACGTTTATAACCATGACAATCTCCTATTCCGATTCGAACATTCTTAACTAAATTTTCAAACCTGAGAACACGTTGTATTCTCACCCCCATTTACTTGCTATAATCATCTTCTTCATTAGTCTCTGTTTAGACAATGTATAAAATAACAACTAACTGCTTACTTCCTGCTCAGCTTTATGTGTTTTCATTTACATATATTCACGTAAACTTCACATCAGTCCCTTTAGTTTCTCCACTTCCCAGTTGAAAGGACCAAGGTAAAGAGAGATGAATTAACTCACCCAAGATTTCTCAACAACAGAGTGGGTATAAAGTGAGACATTCTGGCTTCAAAGTCTGTGCTCTGAACCACCAAGATCAGGCCTTGTTCTTGCCAACTCTCTTTCCGGAAGCTTTGGTCTTGTCTCTGAACCTCAGTGCAGCAGCCCGCTAACCGTGAATGACCATCTTGGTGCCAACAGCCTCTCTGCTGTCTTTCAGGTTCTGCCCACTGTGGACTCTCTGTCACTGCGCTCCGCCTCCCACTGGCCTGAAAGCTCTTTCTGTTCTTTTTGCCCAAAACTCAGTATTGCTCAGATGCCATTAACTGTGGTCATGGCCTGATGACCGCCGTGAGCCAAGAAGGTCTCTTAGTCCCTCTCTGCCCTGTCCAGGTGGGTGAATCTATTGTCGGGTTGTGACTTCTTTTCCTCCCTATGTTTATCTTGCTCTGACTCAGCCACTAGCTTTGCCTATGAATTATAAGCCATAACAGATGTGCAAAATAATAAATAAATAGATGAATAATCTGACATGAAGTGAAGAAAAATACCGCTTATATATAAAGAAGGTGTGTGCCTGCAGAAAACACAGAGACTGAGCATGGACGTTCTCTGCAGACCACGTGGGCAAGAAAGAGGACCCAGAGTGAAATAGTTGTGGATGGCCCTAGGCCACTGAGCGAGATGAAATGGGCACATGATCCCTGGCACAATGCTTGATGCCTAATGGGTGATCAGTACAAAATGTTTGCTTTGGAATAAGTGACTGAATGATACACGCTTCCTGCAAAGCATGAACTTGGCAGAGACAGGACATCTTCATGAAAGGAAATAAGAATCAACTAGTTATCTGGAGGAAAGCTCTGGCTGAAAGAGTCGGAAAAGACCTTGGTTCCTCTCTGAAATTTTATTTTCTGAAAGTAGAGAAAGAACTAGGGGACCTGGCAACTGAGGGCCTGTGATAGTTAATTTATGTGTCAGCTTCTCTGGGCCACAGGATGCTCGGATATTTGATCAAAGATTGTTCTGGGTATGTCTATGAGGCTGTTTTGGATGGGCTTCACATTTGAATCATGAATCATCAGACTGAGTAAAGCAGATGGCATCCTTTATGTGGGTGGGCCTCACCCAGTCAGTTGATAGCCTGAATAGACCAAAAACCCTGACCCTCCCCTGAGTAAAAGGGAATTCCTCCTGCCTGACGGCTTGAGCTAGATCATTGTTCTTTCTCTTCAGACTCAAACTGAACTATCAGCTCTTCTTGGCTTTCGGACTGGAACTATGCCGTCAGCTGTCCTGGATCTCCAGCTTGCTGACTGCTGATCTTGGAACGTCTCAGGATCCGTAATCATGTGAGTCAATTTCTTACAATCAATCTCATCCTCGCTCATGCTCTATCAAATATACATATTTTTGTTTCAGGTAATAAAGATATTTATCATTTATATAATATTATATATAACTTAAAAAGGCAATATTACATTTATTCTTTTAAAAATAAATATATTTATTTATGTATATATATAAAAAATAATAATTAGGATGTTTATATTCTGTTCTTCTGGAGAATCCTGACTAGTACAGGGCCTAATTCTAACCAGTTAGGAGGAATTTGTCAGTGATGGAAACATCGAGAAAAAGAGAAAGGGTAGTATGAGATTTGAAAGTGGTAGGTATTCTAAAGATAAGAAAAGAAGATTGTAGTTCTGCAGTGGGAGACTTTAAATGGAACGTTGGCTTTAAGAGAATTGGACAATTCTGACTTAAAACAAATATAAAATACGCTAGCAAAGAGGGTATAGGAAGCGGCACGTGAAGATGCCGAGGAGACTGTAGAGGGAGCTCTCTCATCAGCTCAGATACCTAGGGAGCTTCCAAGAGGAGTGGAGACTGCCTTGTACGCGCTGTTCACGGAGGAGTGACTTAATACACGTTCGTATGAATAAGATTGAAATGAAGGACAAAGAGAATTGTGTGCAGAAAAATTACACTCAGGTTTGCTAGAATGGAAAAAATGCTGTGGGGCAAAGAAGAGGAGGGCGGCTTTCTGTTTAGCCACAGGCTGGGAAAGAACAGATGCTGTTCTAAGAAGGAATGGACCCGGCTTGAAGACCGTACTGTAAAGCAGATGTCTCAGTCCTGATTTGCTTCTATCTTGTCTTTCAAGGTATCAAGATGAGAAGGGTTATGGGGGCTCTGGAGAGAGGGGACAGTACAGAGTGGGATGGACATCAGAGAACCCAGCCTGTCAACAGATCCAGGACTCATTACACCTCCCACGAGTTTGCAGAGAGGATTCTTGACATACTGACAGTTCAGTCACTCAGCATTCCTTATCAAGCACACGTCCTGTGCCTGGCAGTAGGTCAGACCCTCATACAGAGATGAAGACAGCGCAAGGTAGTCTCCTTGGAGTCTGAGGAATTCCAGAGAATGGAACAGGTTCCAGAGATCAGGAAATGTTCTGATTTCCCCAAGGAGAATACGAAATGGAATTCTCAAACTAGCAGTTTCCTGGTTCTCAGACACTCAGGCTTCACGTCAGGTTGGCTTACTCCATTATGAAGCATCTGGTGAGCAACAGAAGTGTCTTTCAGGCTTCAGAACCGTGGACCCTTCTCACTTCGATTTTGCTCTCATTCCTGGTCCTTTTGTTGCTATGTCCTCCTGGCTTCTGGTCCTTAGCTTTGTCTCTTGGCTATTATTTTGTCCTTTCTTGCTGAATAAAATGCCAAATGTGGCATTCATTTATTTATTTATTTGACAAATATTGATTGAATGCCTATCATATGCCAGACTCTGTTCTAGGTGATAGGGATACGTCAGTGACTAAAACAAAGTCCCTGACCTAATGGAACTTCTCTTTTGATACTTGTTGTGGGGGTGGAGATGAAATATAAACAGATGTATATATCTATATACTATAAATATCTATATAGATATATGTGGCTATCTATCTATATCAATATCCATATCTATATATATGAAGAAAAATAGCATACATCAGCATAAGAGAGACAAGGAGTACTAGGAGTTACTATTTTATGTAGTGTGATCAGAGAAGGCTTCTCAAATAAGGTGACACTTGAACAGAGATTGGAAGGAATTCAGTGAGAATCATGCTTTGTTTGGTGGGAAGAACATCCCAGTAGAGGGAAATGCTAGTGTAAAGGCAAGAACAGAGTGGGTGGAAAAAGACTGGTAAGAGGTGAGGTCATAGCAGTAGTGAGGGGAAGGGGAGCATAGAATGTAGGGCCTTTCAAGCCATAGTCAAGACGTTGGCTTTAACCTGAAACTATGACTCTTGAAGGGTTTGGGAAGTGCCATCATCTGATATGTTTTGAAAGGATAACTTGGACTGTCATTTGGAGAATAGTCTTGGGGTGGGGGAGGTAAAATCAGAAGAAGGGAGAGCAGTTAGGAGTCTATCAGAATTATGTGGGAGAGAGTGATGGTGGCCTGGATGAGGTTGCAATGGTAGAGGCAGGAAGAAGTAATGGAATTCTCAACATATTTTGAGGGTATAACCGAAAGAGTTTGCTGTTGGATTGGATGTTGGGTATGTGGAGTATTGGAGATGGAACACTCTTGGCTTTGGTCGTTATTATTTTTTAAAATTTTTGCAAAGATTTTATGTGTTTATTTGAGAGAGAGAGAGTGAGCATGAGAGGGGGTGGTCAGAGGGAGAAGCAGACTCCCCGCTGATCAGAGAGCCTGATGCGGAGCTTGACCTAGGGCGATCCTGGGACTCCGGGATTGTGACCTGAGTCGAAGGCAGACGCATAACCAACTGAGCCATCCAGGCGTCCCTTTTTTTAAGTTTTTAAATTTATTTTTAAAGACTTTTTTTTCGAAGATTTTATTTATTTGTCAGAGAGAGAGAGCATAAGCAGAGGGAACAGCAAACAGAAGGAGAGGGAGAAGCAGAGCAGAGAGCCCGACACAGGGCTTGATCCCGGGACTCCAGGATCATGACCTGAGGAAGGCAGACGCTTAACCAACTGAGCCACCCAGGTGCCCCCGGTCATTATTAGTCTCTACAATATGGCTTATTCTCATCTTCCGACATTACCCACTCCTAGGCCCTTTGGTGGCCAGCTCTGTCTACCCTCATTGAGAATGCCTGCACCAACTCTACCATTGGCCTCCCCTGCCAATTGCTCCTAGCAGGCTTGCTCCAACCCATGAAGGAGGATTAGACAGATGTTTTCTTCCCTCAAATTGAAAAACAAAAACAAAAAAAACCAAATTAAAACGGCTTCTGGTGTGTTCTGAAATGTTTATCAATCTAAGAAAAAATAGGATTAACTATGTATGAAAATTTAGCACCTTATTTTCTTTTTTCCTGATTAAAGAATCAATATTTGGGTGATCATAAAATGAAAATGGGCGCATAAATCCTGACTAAAGGAGGAAAACGTCCTAGGAAAATAAACTTGTGTTTCTGTATCAAGTCAAAAGACAGGTGATTCAGAAGAAATCTTTTCCTTCATGTTGTGGTAATGAATTTAGCCCAGAAACTTCTGATTCTAGCAGTAGTCTAACGGCGATGGAGAAATTGTGTTTGTTTATCCACAGTTGAAGTGTGTCTCCTCTGCGCTACCACTGCTTTCTCCCCTTTTACACTACCTGGAGCCCAGGCAAATGTCTTTGGCGCAGGACCTGAGGGTGGCATTACTGCGTCCCTGGGTCAGACCAAGAGAACGCAGCTTTGCTTCTCTGTTTTGGCTGTTACACAGATGGCTTGCCATTCCCACACACGAACAGGAGCTGATTAGCACTCCGGTGCCCTATTTAAGCTTTCTGGCTCCAGAGAGAAGCTATTTTGAAAAGTGAAAAGATTACACTCCGATAATAGACCAGAGGCCTTACCCATGTGGATGGCTCACAGAGGATTAAAAGAGCAAGCCCAGAATAAATGTGGCCGGCACCTGATAGAACAATAGGGGTGACTGGTTCTTACACTGACTGCAGGGGCTGATTGAAGGAAGTTCCCTGTTCAGATCATTGATGCCTCTGTGAGCCAACACAATGGCAGGTGGTTTAGGGGGCCAATGTCTGATCCAATTGCGGTCTTCTCCAGGAAGCAATTAAACCACTTCATACTCCTTTGATATCTCAGGGATCTCAGGTCACGATTGGTAGACTTCCCTCTCCAAAATGTGTTTGATCTTTTTCTGAGTGTTCCTGCGTGGCAGCATTTTCCCAGGGTCACTAATCACTGAAGAAGTAGGGGAGTGGGGACATGCATACTTGTTCTCATTTATTTTAAACAAAAGATGATACAGATTGGAATTTTATTAATTTCAGGCCACGATCCCCGAGAACTGTGTATAAGAAGACCCCATGGCCCGAGAGGCCTTTAAGCCCCGCGATCAGATTTAAGGAGATCGAGGCTTGGGGAAGACGAACTCATTTAACTGTGATAATACCCATATGTTAAAGTATTCATTTACCAAGACAAGTTGCATGGTCCAAAGAATACAAAGTTTATTGTAATATTGGTCTCTGTCCAGAAATTAAACAAATATATTTAACAACATTTATTAAACACATGTGTCAGGAACCTTGCCTAGCACTGAAGATTCCGAAAGAGAATTCAGGCGTTGCTTTTGGTGTCTATGATCATTGGAGAGAAAACTGTTGAAACCATACCCCTCCTCCCCAATCCTGTGATTGATAGTGGGGTGCATTTTGTAATCTGCGGTGTTTGTCCCAGGAACTTTCTGGTGTCTTTCAGGTCTATTTTTGACTCAAGCTTATTATGTCATAGGTAGAAATGAATTACAGGGCACCAGTCCAGATTTATAGCCACAACACATCTCGTATTATCTAAAATGGTCCGTGGAGTGATGTTTTAGCTGAGTCCTGGTGTCTACATGGAAGGCGCACCTGCCGCGTGGAGCAGGAGGCCCTCCCCCCTGCAGAGGACAGGCTCATGCTTGTTGCTCCTGCCTGATGCTCCCGCTCAGTCAAAATGAGGCCTGGGAAAATTTCCTTGGGCAGGAAAATCAGGTAGGATGGCGTCTGTTGTTCCAGTTTTCAGGCTTGTGGGGCCTGGCATCTTTTGGTGGATCTGACTATCTGGAAGACAGAGTTTGAACCTCTTTGGGGGAAGCTTTCTGTTAGGCCTCCATTGCTCCGAGACCAGGGAATCAGAACTTGTTGTCAAGAGATCTGTAGTCCTTTGAGGAAGTGTCTCCATGCCTCCAAGTGGCATACTGTCACTAGTTATTACCCGCATTGGGTCTTGGTACTTGTTTTAAAATGCGAGGATTAGAAGGAGCCAATGCTAGCTGGAAATCCAGGAAAGAAATGTAGGCAGGGGTATATACCCCTCGGTTTCAGCCGTGGTCCCGCAGGAAGCTGAATCGGTCTCCTGGCTACAGTGAGAGCCACTGTCAGAGGACCTTTTGAGTCTGTTTCACTTGCCATGCCTGAGCATGCACTTGGGCCCTCCTGAGGCCAGAGTGGCACGACTGACTTTTAAGTTCATTTTAAACATTTTTAAATACACTTTAAATTTTATAAGACTGTTCGATTTACAGAAATGTTGCAAAGCTACTACGGAAAGTGCCCATATCCTCTTCACCGTTTTCCCCTGTAAGTATCTTCATTACTGTGCTACACTCGTCACAGTGGAGGAGCTGACATTGGTAAATTGCTATTAATTAAACTCCACTCTTTGTTTGGATTTTATCTGATTTTCCTTATGTAGGGTTTTTGTTTGTTTGTTTTTGTTTCATTTTTTAAGATTTTATTTTTAAGCAATCTCTACACCCAACATGGGTCTCGAACTTAATACCTCGAGATCGAGAGCCGCAGGCTCTAGTGACTGAGCCAGCCAGGAGCCCCACTTCGTGTAGGGTTTTTGAATCATTATTCATACATGGTACTAATTGGTACCTTCCTATTCAGTGCGTCATTGTCCAGCTTTGATATCAGTGTTATGTCAGCTTTATAACCTTCCCTTAAGCTGTGGAACAGTTTACAAGAGACTGGAATTATTTGCTATTGGTTTGAAAGAACTGGCCTGTGACTTGTATCGTCTTAGTACTATTTGGGGACGTTACGTGACTTGAGACAAAGGCATTAGTACAGGCAGGTCTTTGGCCCCACACTCCAGTGTGGTCCCCAATTGAGGTGCCGGACCACTTGGATCCAGAATTCTGACCTCAGCCAGGTCGATCTGTATGTCCTCGTAGAAAGCAGGCTGA
Organism: Ailuropoda melanoleuca; assembly: GCF_002007445.2. NCBI lineage: Eukaryota > Metazoa > Chordata > Mammalia > Carnivora > Ursidae > Ailuropoda > Ailuropoda melanoleuca. The sequence continues at coordinate 59,462,380 of NC_048225.1, forward strand.
AAGGCCCACCTAGTCTCTTCCCCTTGAGCCCATCCAAGAATCTGGGATTTTAAGTCTCTTTGAGAAGGAAAGGCCACACCAGAGCCTTGCAGTTGGTGAGAAAATAACAGAATGAAAACAGAAGAATCAGAGTTTGATGTGATGCTCAGAGAGCCTACTATTAACCCTTTTAGGCTCAACTCCAGAATTTTGATTCAGTCCCAAGCTGGGCCTGGGGTGTGACACTGGGAACAAGTTCTCAGGTGATGCTGCTGTCCAGGGACCACATTTTGAGAAACATTGCCTTAAGGTATAGTTTGTATAGAAAACAACAACAACAACAACAAAAACAGAATAAGTGCTTTGTTGTTTCTCTTCGTGCTTCGTTGTTTCTCTTCATCTTCCAGTTTTCTAAATAATAATTCGGTTCCCTCGGAGCTTCCAAAGGACCAGTGATTTTTATTTTCATGCCATTATGAATTCAGGTGTTGTTCGTGACATATTTAATGTGTCTCAGTTACTTGCAGATATTTGTTTTCTTCTTGGAGCTCAGGTTGTCTCATGTTTGGCTTTTGGGAGCCTCTTCACATTGGCTCCACGTTCTTTTGACGGGACCCATTTCAGCGTCTTCAAGAGCTCCCTTGTTTTTAGGCACCAACAAAATGTTGCAGGCTCATCTTATAAATCTCATACCTCCCATTTGAATTCAGCCCTTTCTCCAGAGTCTTCGTTCCTTTTAAGGCATCTGTGTTTTATATTTAATAATCTTTTAAATTATAAAAGCATATTCTCATCGCGGAAAGTGCAGAAGAAGCATAATCGTGTAAAGAAGCAGAAAAAACAATCCTACCATTTTAAAGGAGCTACTGATAGCATTTTAATCTATTCCTTCCCAGATCTTTGGCAATGAAATTCTACATTGTCGAAATCACATTGTGCATGTAAATTAATATATTGCATTTTTCATTTAAAAAAGAACGTTCATGACAGTTTTCCTGTATTATTAAAAAAACTAACACAAGCATCATTTTAACAGCAGTACTGTGTCCCAGTCTCTGGATTTACCATAACTTCCCTAATCATTCTCCAAATATTGGACAACTGGCTTGTTCTTATAAATAATGCTTCCAAGGACAGCTGTGTACTTAAATCTTTTCTCCCATTTTATATTGTTTCCTTAGCATCTATTCCAGAAGCAGAATTCATAGATCAGAGCATATGAACATATTTTAAGGTCTTGAAAGCTATTACCAATTGCTGTCCAGAAACCATTATACCACACCCTTGCCGGCATTGAGCATTGTCATTTAAAAATCTTCAGTGTGAGAGGTGAAAAATTCACATCATTGTTGTCATTTGAATGTTTATTCTAAATAATTAACACTTGATCTATTAGGATATTGCAAATATTTCCTCTGATTTATCATTTGTCTTTTGGTGTTGGATTAGTTTTTTTTTTTTAAAGATTTTTTTAATTTCTTTATTTGACAGAGATAGAGACAGCCAGCGAGAGAGGGGACACAAGCAGGGGGAGTGGGAGAGGAAGAAGCAGGCTCATAGCAGAGGAGCCTGATGTGGGGCTCGATCCCATAACGCCGGGATCACGCCCTGCCAAAGGCAGACGCTTAACCGCTGTGCCACCCAGGTGCCCCTGGATTAGTTTTTGATACACAGAAACCGTCTATACTCATCTGCTAAAATCTTTTGAAACTTCTTCCACTGGATTTATAATGTCTACATGAGACTCTGGACTCCAGGAAACAAACTGAGGGTTACAGAAGGGAGGGGGGTGGGGGGGACGGGGTAACAGGGTGATGGGTACTAAGGAGGGCATGTGTTGTGATGAGCACTGGGTGTTTTACACAACTAATGAATCATTGAACACTACATCAGAAATTAATGATGTACTATACGTTGGCTAATTGAACATAATAATACTAATAAAAAGAAATAAAAGGGAAGTTTATCTCCAGTTTACATAAATTAACTACACAACCGATTTTACTAGAGCACATATGTTCTATAAACTAAGAACTGAGAGCAAAGAGATTTGCCAGTCTTCCATGTAGTCGCACGAGTGGTGCCCCTGGCCTCACACTGTCATCTGCATGTGGCAGGGTCCTTTCTTCCAGCTCTGCTCCTCTATGCCAGGCAGTTGAGTCTCTCATATTCAAAGGAGTGATCTTTGTTGAGGTGGTCCCTGCTAAAAACCAGTTGTGGCTGAATAATCCACATGGGCTAACACCTTCAAGAATGCCTCAGCCAGAGCCCTGTGATGGGACTAGGGACAACGAAGGCTTCTTCTGGCCACTTGGCCAGAGCCTGGCTGTTCTCCATCAGAAAAACAGGCAGAGCTATGAGGGCAGAAAGGAAGGATGCGGTCGTCTCAGTATAGGAGAGTGGGGTGGAAGGAACAAGCTCAGAACTCAGTCTAGTTTGCACTCCGGAAGACAACTTCATCTGCAGCACAGAGGTGCCCCAGTGGATTCTCTCTTCCATTGACTCTTCCTTCTCTCTGCCTGTGTCACCCCCCGCACCCCGCTTTCCCCCTGCACCTCTCCTGCTGAGTCCTTCAGGACCATTGTTGCATCCTCCCTCTGCACTGGGGGAACTCCCTTCACATTTTAGGATGAAGAGTTTCCTCCTTTGCATTTTGCAGACCAGTCATGTCTCAAGTTTCTCTACTGTTCTTCTCGCGATTTCCTTCTCAATTCATTGCTAGGTTGGGAAAGGTGAGGTGAGGCTTAACTTTCATTTCCTAAAGAGAAAACTGAAAACCAGTTAGGTTTTTTTGTTTGTTTGTTTTTTACTATTTAGCCTAATATATAAACACATTTCAAGTGAGTATTATTTTTGTAAAAGACACCGCAGTCTAATATATTGCCAAGAGAGAAATAATTTGTTATCAGTATGACTCTGGGCCTTGCCCATCTTGGAACAATAAACTCATCATTATTGTGTTAAAGAGCATTTGGCAATCTCTGAGCCTGGCCTGCTTTTGCAGAAGGAACCACACTAGCTCTAACAGGCCCTTCCTCGCTATGCAGAGTGGATGTTGCCTGCTCCAGTTAATTTGAGAGTCAGTTCGTCTCACCTCAAAATGGCATGCTCCCCACCTGCCACAAAGATAAATTGTGTTCCCGTAGGATTGTCAGTCTCCATATTTGCTTTGGCTCATCTACCACTTTTATTTTTCAGAATACATTTATACACAGTCACGTTTTTTAGGGGAGAAACATAAGTTCAATATTATTTATATTAGTAGGTAACTTTTTAGGTAGAAAATTTGGGTTTATGATAGTTCTTTTATTTCTACAGATGGTGATGGCAATTGGGAAGATTTCCCTCATTGTGAGCAAAACATGTGAATGGTTATTTATTTAAATGCATGGCCAGTAGGCCCACTTTGCCGTGGGACTAGGTTTAAAAGGGTATTTTTTCTCCTCCTGTAGCTAAGCAAATGCTGAGCTCAGGGGAAGACAGGAAGTGATTTGCATAAGGAGATTTGATGATAGGAAAACTCTTGGAGTCCTTCTACACGGCAAACATGAGGCCCCGGGGTTGAAAATGATACGGAGGACCCGACCGAACAGGAGCTGTCCATGGCTGAGTCTGGGCTGCGGCCAAGGGTGCAACCTTTCAGGCCTTGAGTGGGTTGGCAGCTTTGCTTCAATATGTGGTTGAGGTTGGCAAAGGCAGCAGGTTCGGCCATGCCAGGGGAGCTGTGGGGGGAAAGGCTAGGCGTGTATTTTTGTGCTGACCAAGTTACAGACTTGGAATGCCAGGCTTGGGCAGTGCTGGGGCAGCGAAGAATCTTTACAGAGATTGTTGCTGCAGCCGTAGACCAGCAGCCGCTGATCTGATGAAACCCGTGCTCACGTCCAATGAGACGGCAGTGGGCGCTGTGTGGGCTAGGGGATGAATGTGCTTTCCGGTCTTCCTCCTTCATATATTTTTGGAAGCAAGGTGGATTCCTTCAACTGAGCAAGCGTCCAGCGCTCTTGCATATTTGGGCGTGATGGCGGCTTCAAGAAGAGACTGGATTTCTCAAAGTTGCCATTATTCTTGGATTCTGCTTTTCCTTTCCCTATTTCTAATCTATTAGTAATCCTTAATGATTCTACCTCTAAAATCAAAACGAATTCATCTGCTTCTGTGCGGCTAGCTGGGGCCCCTGGCATTGCTTTTCGGCTTTACTAGCCTCCTAAGCTCCGTTTCAGCTCCCGCCCCTGTAGAGTTCACTCTCTGCACAGAGTAAACTTTTGAAAATATAAATCGATCTTGCCATTTCTCCTGCTAAAACACTCTGGTGGCTTCCCTTCCTGCTCATAGTAAAAGAAAATCTCCCTCTACTGGCCCACAGACCCTCCAAGGCCTGACCCCCTCTCTAGTCTCTTCTCTCACTGTTCTTCCTCTGCCCTCTGCACCCCCGCCACATGACTTTCCGTTCCTGGAATGGGATGTTTAGTCCCACCTCAGGGCCCGGGCACCAGCCGTTATGTTTGTTTGCGTTGCACTTCTGACTCCTTAGCTTTCATGTCACAGCATCAGAGGGGCCTTTCTTGGGCACCCAAGTTAGGGTAACCTCCCCACTCCCACCACTCGGATATTTTCAAGTTAGCATTTATCAACACCTAACATTTTCTGAGTCATTTTCATCTATCTGTCTATCTGTCATTTCTCTAATCCAGGCTGCCTGCTGGCTTATGGTCTAGTTTGGGAAGGAGTGGTAAGATGAATGGATAACTGAATGAGTGGCCAGCTATGAATTTATCTCTTCCAGGCTTTGCAAGTTTCACGGGAACAAGAATTTTGAATGGATCCTTAGCTCCCAGAACAATGCCCAGTCCCTAGTAGTCATTCAATAAATTTTTGTTGAGTGAATGAAAGGGCCAAAGTGTGTAACTGAAAAAATAAAGGTGTCCTCACCTTTACTCCCGGAGGCTATGAAATGCAGCTCACTTGTAACACGTGGTTAAAGCATTCTAGTGCTTCCTAGGAGACAGGTAATGTGCAAAGTGCTTTCCCAGTGCCTCATTTAATAATTACAACAACCTTGTGAGTTACATACTGTATTTTGTCCATTTTATAGGTGGAGAAACTGAGGCTTAGAGAGATTAAGTAACTGGTATTTAAATCAAATAGCAGAATCTGGTCATTTGATGCTATCTAATAATCTGTTAATATGGTTTCATTTCAGTAAAACATGTTTATGGCAGTCCCAGTTTTTTTAAAATACGATTTTATCTGGGCTGCGTGGGTGGCTCAGTCACAGAGAGTCTCTTTCTCCTTCTCCCTTTGCCCCTCCCCAGTTGCGCTTTTCATCCCTCTCTCTCTCAGAAAGGGGAAAAAAAAGATTTTATACATCTTATACATCTTAGAATGGTAGACATAATGGTAGCATTGGTAACAATAAATGGCAAAAAGTATCCTTTCTTGCTTGTTTCCTGTGCATGGGGGCAGTGCTACCTTATGGCAGAAACAACAGCAAATGATCAGTTTATAAATGATCAAATATGGGGACAAGGCTCTGTCTATTTTGGTACAGACTGTCTTTTCAGCTTGTAGGAGAGGAAGAAATGGAGTGAAATAATCTTGTATTAAAGGGTATGTGACAGAGACCTAAACTGAATAGTAATCTCTTCCTCTCATGTAGAGAAAAACACTCTGTTGTTCCCTTTGGAAAGTCCAGGCCTCTTTTGGAAGTGGAAGTTTGCTTCTCCTAACTCCACGGGGTACCCAGCTCCTGGGAGCAGCCTGCTTTGGAAGGTCTTCCAGCTTTAAGAGGCCTAGCATTTGTCTCCTTCTGTCCATCCCCCTGGGCTCCATGACAGACAGATGGAGCTTGATTCTAAACCGACCTGCTGAGCTTGGGTATGATGTTTTCAGACATGAAATCTTGATTAACGGCAAATGTTAATTGAAGCAGTGAATTATTAAAGTGCTTTTCCATAAATGATAAATGGTGTTGTTGGCTGTTTTGCCTCTTGTGACATCATAAAACTTTCCAAGAAGTTGCTAGCTTTGTCCAAGGAAATCCAGAAGAGGTAGCTGCATTTGATGGCATTCGTGATGTCCCGCTTATGCTCTATGGCCAGGCCTACCTGGGGATTACACAACCTTCTCCTCTGACATCCCACATCACCTCAATCAAACAAATCTTCTTTCCCTTAAATGCAGAACTGTCACCGAGTGATATCATCCAGCCCCTGCTTCAGTTCCCGTCAAGAGCTGATGATTCCCAATCTCTACCTCCAAGTCAGATTTTCCCCTGAGCGCCTGACTTATAAACACAGTTGGACAACTCCTCTTGATGTCCTGTGGGATCTCAAACTTGTATTCATTTAACAAATATCTGTCAAGCACCTATCCTGTGTCCCCAGCGCCACTTTGTTCTAGGCACTGCCAGAGAAACAATATTGGACAAAATAGGTATCGCTCCTCCTGGCTCTTAAATTTAGTGGGGAAGGGGGAGGCAGATACCCTCAAACAGGGAAAGGGGAGCAGGAGCTCTGTGCATTGCAGGTGGTGGCAGCGATAGGGCTTTAATAAGGTGCTCAGAGAATGTCCCATTAGATGACTTTTGAGTAGAGACTCAGAAGAAATTCTAGATGTTTCTAAGATTTAAACATAAAAAAAATTTAGGGGCGCCTGGGTGGCACAGCGGTTAGGCGTCTGCCTTTGGCTCAGGGCGTGATCCCGGTGTTCTGGGATCGAGCCCCACATCAGGCTCCTCCGCTGTGAGCCTGCTTCTTCCTCTCCCACTCCCCCTGCTGTGTTCCCTCTCTCGCTGGCTGTCTCTGTCTATGTCAAATAAATAAATAAAATCTTAAAAAAAAAACATAAAAAAAATTTAAACCTCCAAATAGTCCAAATTCTGTCTTCACATCTCCCCTTGTCCTGTACTCACAGTCTTGCAGAATGTTGCGTCCAATCCCTAGAGCCATTACATGAGGTCATCTTCCTTATGACCTCTATATCTGTGGGAGAGAGCATCCTCTCGCCCATCCTGAATTCCTGCCAGCCCCAAGTGGGAACTTACTACCTCACAGAGGTATCAGGTAGAATCCTCTGCTGCTTGTCTGCCTCTCCTTGGCTCCTCCCCCTGGGAGAAGGAGTGATGGATCTAATAGGCCAGATGGAGGGAGTCTGTCGTCTACCTGTCCTGTTTCTCTGGTGGTCTCTGGCAGCACTTCTCAAACTTTCTTGTGTGCAGGAGACAGCTGGAGCATCTCATTCAAATGCAGACCTGATCCAGTCTGTCTTTGCTGGGGCCTAAGATTCTGCTTTTCTCTTAAACTCTCAGGTAGTGCCGATGCTGTTGGTCTGTGGACCATACTCCAGGTAACAAGGGTCTGCAGGGTATGAGAAGGCCTCAGTCCTGCAGGCTAAGTACCTTCTCAGCAGCTCCTCCTCACCTGTAGGGTCTAACAGGTGGGCTTGAGAGCACATGTTAGGAAGCCAATTTTCACTTCAAATCCAAACCAAATCCACCAATCCAGGCTTATCAGATTAAAGCCCATATATTGGTTTCTATTTGACCCCTATCTGTTGCTCAATTGGTTCAGAAGTCAGGAGAGAGAGGAGGAAGGTACTGCTGTTTTACAGATGGGAAAATGGACACTTAACGAAGTTGAACAACTGATTTCAAGCCAAACATAGAGGGAGTGCAGACTCAGATTTGAAGCCTTTCGGTTTGACCCTAGCATTTCCCCCGTTAGCTGCTGTTTTATACTACCCCCCTTAAAACTACCCTGTCTCATGTGATCTGGTCCCTCTTTACCAGCGATTCCTGTCTTGTAGTGTATGACACTGCAGTCACTGTCCCCTGTCTTGTGCCCTCCACATCAGTCACAGCTTCCTTATCCCTTTTTGCTTCTTGGCCATCTTACTGATCAACGTGCAGATCAAGATTGGCTTTCTGAAGCTTTTCTTTGATGCTTCAGCAAGAAATAATCCCTTCCTATTTGTCTCTTGCTTTTTACTGTGAACAGAATTCCATTGGTTCCCTTGCAGTAGTCACGGCATTCTTGTGTTACATGCCCATTTCCTCTACGACTTGGAAAGATAGGAATAGTGTTTGATTCATCTTTTCTTCCCAGCACCCTCCTCAAGCCTTGCACTTATTAAGTGCTAAATATATACTGAATGAATGTTTAATGCCTGTGTTGGACCTAAGTGGCTGAATGCTGCTGTGCTCAGTCTTCCTTTCTCTGTCTCCTCCTCTTCTATCTCTTGCATTTTGTTTGAAGTGTCCATTTCCTTCTCCACTGTATGAGCAAAAATAGAAAGGGCAGGGACAATGTCTTACATGCTAGAGACCTGCTCATCACATGTTGAGGATCTCTCACAAACTTGTGGCAGAATAAAAGTTTGGTAATAAAATTTTTTTGTGCCCTGAGAAGAGCAAAATACAACCTTTAACTCAAAGAACCAGCTATTCCATTAATGAGTAGGGTAGTTATCTAAATTATCTGAACTTTTAAAAAAAGACTTATTTATTTATTTTAGAGCGAGAGAGAGAGAGAGAGAGTGGAGGGGGGAGGGCAGAGGGAGAGGGAGAGAATCCCAAGCAGACTGCCCGCTGAGCGTGGAGCCCAATGTGGGGCTCGATGCGGGATTCGATGACACAACCCTAGGATCATGGCCTGAGCTGAAACCTAGAGTCCAACGCTTAACCGAATGAGTCACCCGGGTGCCCCTGAATTATCTGAACTTTACCATCCTCATCTGTAAGATGGTGGTGTTGACATCTACATCACAGGATTATTGAGGGGTCAGGTGAAGCAGTGCATCTTAAAGAGCAGCAGGGACTCAATCCCCCGGCTTCCTCTTAGCCATTCTCGGTGCCAGCATGAGGTTTAAGCGCTCATCATATGTGCTTTTACTTCCCATCCCTCCCTTTTCTGTCCATTTGACATATGCTGCCATGGTCCTCTCCCTGCACACAGTATTCATCCTGATGCTCTTCTGCTTTAAGATCCTATCATTAACAAGATAAAATCCCAGCAGGCTTATCGCAAGGTGCGCCTTGAGCCTCCCACTGTGCCCTGGCACCAGTTCTTGCTCCAGGAGAAGTGGGCAGCCTCTGCTTCTTTGAACATACAGTTTACTTTCTTATCCCAGGGCAGTTTCTCACATGGTCCCACCTAATAATTATGCCCAACTATGAAGAATCCAAATCTTATCCTCAAAACACAGTGCGGAGCATAATTTTCCAGTCACTGTGTATAAGGTGCGCTTGTTCTGACCTTTGTGTCCCAATTAAGGTAATTGGTGTTCCATTTTCCTGTTGGAGTAGTACTTTTTCTATTATTTGGAAAGGCCCTTTTAATCTTGCCTCACCATTTCCCTTCTTCACCAGATGGCAAAGTCCTTGGGAGCAGGGACCATGTCTTGTATCCCATGTATCTTTGTATTCCAACCACTGCCTACCATGCAGTGTATTGCTTGTGCAGCCCCATATGGGGCAGTATGCTCTCTGCCAAGCACTCAGTATATGAAAATCAATATCAAGATACGGCATATGAGGATTTTTAACCTGATTATGGAGAAATGGGTGGAAGACAGTGAGTGTGGTAGATAAAAATATCCATGGAATTTGTGTAACTCCTTTCGTCAAAAGGTGAAGGATGCTCCCCTGTCTCTTGAATCTGGCTGGACTTGTGATGCAGTTTTCCAGTAGAAAGCAGCAGAAGTGACATCAGGTGAGTTTTTGCAACATATACACTCCTTCTTTTGGGAGAAGAGCATCCTTGAGCCACTAATGAAAGCAAATACATGAAAATACAGCCTGCAAGGTGCTGTGGTAAGTGATATGAGTTGTCTTACTGAGCTTCAGCTTTCTTCCTTTTGGTGAGCCTTGTTTTTCAAAATGATATTTCCTAGACTCCCTTTCAGCTAGGGTTCTGGACAAATTAGATTGTACTGATTTGATGGATTCACGTATGATTTGAAAGGGCAAATTCCTGCTCCTTTGGTTATTTTCTGTTGGCAAGGTCCTGGGACCTGTGGTAATTCTGTGGCAGCATCCCAATGCCCATTTACCAACTTTCTGGCTGCCAGGAGGCAATTGCAGTCGAAGTATTGACAGCTTTCCAACTCTGATTTTCTGATCCCTTGATCATAGGTATGGTGTGTTTTCTTTGCTAAGGTCAGTTCTGTAGTGTTCTGAGAGTTATTTCAGGAGACCTATCCTAGAACCCTTGCAACAATTTTGTAAGCATCTAATTCTCTGTATTAAATCTCAGTCTGCTCCAAGTACTTAGTGTGGTTTCTGTTTCCTGCACTGAACATTTACAGATGGTATAAAAAGTATATAAACAAAGTAATGAGAATCCAGCCAAGTGCATGACTAATTCTGCTTGGGATATTTGGAGAAATTTCCATGGAGGAAGTGATAATATTATGTATCTTGAAGGATGAGTAGTAATAATTATTCAATAGGCAGCTAAGGGTGGAAAGGGCAGTGTAGGCATTGAAAAAAAGCTTGTGCAGAAGCACAGAGGTGTTAAAGATAATAGCGTTCAGGGAATGAGAAGTAGACCTCTGAATTTCTACTGCCATTTCCAGCCATTTTCTAGTGCATTCTTTTAATAATTATATCTCAGTTAATGTTTCCCCACAGAGTGCCAATTTTTATAGAATTTTTCATGTCATAAGTACCGATATGTATGTGTATATGTGTGTGAGTAATTAGTATATATCTTTATCTCTAATCAACCAGTAGGATAGAGAGATATAAGGGAATGGTATAGTAAGGTGATTAGGCTATGTGACTGGCAATTAGATTGCCTGAATGTTACCCACTCTGTCCATTTTCTCCTCCATAAAAATAGAGATAATAATAGTATCCTCTCACCAAATAATTCTTTGGAGGATTAACATTAACACATGTAAAATGCATAGCACATAGTAGATATGCAGAAAGCCCTCAGTAAAGTTAGTATGGTAACTGCTCATTCTTATGGTTGTACTCTCTCAGCCAGCAAGTGCTAGCGGACTAGCTTGTGCTCTTTGCAGTTGGAATGACCTTCACAAGTCTATTTGTTTGCTCTTCTATCATAGTTCTTTTTACTGTAATTAACTTGTTTTTGAGAACTATTTTGACCCTTTCTGGCTATTAATGGATATGCCAAGAGAGTGCTTGTAGTGCCACAAAATTGCCAAGGAAGATTTTCATGCTGGTTAAAATGCAACGCTTATGATGGTTCAAGGCATTTGATATAATGGGCAAGGCAACAGAAGATAAATATCAGTAGAAATTGGTGCAAATCCTTTGACATTTTACAGGATATTGTTGTAAACAGTACTGCAGACCAACAATTGTTTGACAGAACCTAGAAAGAATTATGGAAGTGGCATAGAGGCTCTGCTAAAACAATTTTAAAACTTATTTAGTTCATACTCTCACTTCCAAGAGAATATTTCCTAAACTAAAAAGGCTATGCCTGTACCTTCTTTTTAAATCTATGCTATCTATTTGTGTTGTCCTCCTCCCATTTTTTGTCACCTTCCCACATTTCTGAAGATTTTGGCAACCTGACTTTTTATTGTCTATTCCACAGACTCTCCTGCCAACTCTTAGAGAAACTTCAGCTGACAAGTTTCAGCTCTCTCCAATGGCTGTGAGATAGAACTACAACATAGGCCCATGTTTCCAGCAACTCTGACCTTCTCTTTACATTAAGAGCCTCCACATTAGGAAATACCTTCCGTCCACATGAGGGAATGCCTTCAGTTCCACCCATACATCCTTTGGGTCTGCTCTACCCTAGAGAATCTGACCTCTTTTTCTCATACCTTATCCTTAAATTTGCTCCATCACACGATACTTTGACACTTTTATAAACTTCTGCAGTTGTTTCCTATTCTAAAGCAAAACCAAACCCTTCCCTTTATCTTGGTTATTAATCCAACTATTTCTTCACATTCTTTTTTTTAACATCATTTACTTAAGCAGCAACTCTGTGTGTTCTAGGCCCTTGGGATTCAGAACAGAATCCCTATTCCCAGGGAACATTCAGTGTGATGAAACAGACAAAGGAGTAAAACTTAAAACAGCTTGTGATTCAAGCTAGTATATAAACAACTACAGAATTCTGTAGGAAAACTAATACAGAACCAAGGCTCCCTTGGGGAGAAAAACTGAAGTTAATTTTTATTAATGGTGTAAGGAAATATCCAACTTTATTCTTTTGCATGTAGTTATCAAGTTTCCCAGAACTCTTCGTTGAAAAAAAATGATTCTTTCCCCATTGGATGGTGTTGACATCCTTGTAAAAAATTAGTTAGCCCTAGATACAGGCTTATTCCTAGATTCTCCATTCCATTCTATTCCATTCCATTCCATTGATCTATATATCTGTCCTTATGCCAATGCCACACTGTCTTGATTACTGTTGCTTTGGATAAACTTTGAAATCAGAAGACGCGAGTATTCTTGTTCATCTTTTCCAAAACTGTTTTGACTGTCTGCAAAGGCCACATACTGTGTGATTCCATTTATATGACATTTGGGAAAAGGCAAAACTAATAGAGACAGTAATCAGATCATTGGTTGCCAAAGGTTTAGGGTGGAGGAGGGTAGAATATGTGAAACTCAGGGGATTTTTTTTTAGGATGATTAAATTATTCTACATGACAATGGTGTATACATGACACTATGCATTTTTCAAAACCCATGAAACTTTAGAGCAATAGAGTGAATCCTTAATGTATGCAAATTTTAAAGTCATTTGGAGGTTGGAGATCTCAGGATAGAATGCATATTTTTTTTTAAAGATTTTATTTATTTACTTGACAGAGATAGAGACAGCCAGCGAGAGAGGGAACACAAGCAGGGGGAGTGGGAGAGGAAGAAGCAGGCTCATAGCGGAGGAGCCTGATGTGGGGCTCGATCCCATAACGCTGGGATCACGCCCTGAGCCGAAGGCAGACGCTCAACCGCTGTGCCACCCAGGCGCCCCTAGAATGCATATTTTAACAAAAGAATCTAGTCATATTACAATTATATTACAAAAGTGTACATGGGGGCTTATAACATTCTCCTTATTTTGTAAATATTAGAAAATTTTCATTACTCTTTGGAAAGGTAAGTGAAATGTGAAAATAGATACATGCAGAGATGCACGCGCACACACACAAAGTCTGTGGTGTTGCAGATTGCTGTCCCTGGGAAGCAGATGCTCAGATGGAATTTACCATGCAGGATGTTTGTTAAGGAGTGTCCTTGGAATTAAAACCTGTGGAAGAGAGGCAAAGGAAAGAAGTGGGAATGCATAGAGAGAAAAGGCAAACTGCAATGTAAGCCTAACTTCAAGTGGAGCTCAGGATCAAGAGTGGCCTTTGAGAACTGTCCCAAGTTGGGTCTAGCTGGCCAAGACTTTATACTTCTGCATCAGCGAGTCACTGGGTATGGGATAGCCCAGGAAGGAGTGTGACATCAAGCAAGGCAGCTCTGTGCAACCCTAACGGGTCTGACAGCTAAAGGCTGTCTGCTGATAGCACTTCAAGCAGCTGGTGCAGCAAGTCCTCCCTTGAAATGGGATCTGAGCAGTGCAACAGTGGGTCCACTGCAGGTGGTAAGCAGATCACACAGATACGAGAAGTCAAGGTGAGCCAGAATCTATCCAGGGGAACTTGGATGTCAGGGGAAGGGTAAGAGGATGGGTTCAAGATCAGGCAGGTTTCCAGAGTTCAGGGAAGGATGCAAGTGTATGGGTCATGCCATAAAAAAGTTGGAGAAAGGAGTGGTGGGAAAGCCAAAGAGGCAAGCAAGAAAGGCTTCACAAAGCCTCAGGATGAGAGGGCTTTGAAACTGTAACCAAGTTATGACCTAGAAAGGAGGTTTTTACCCCAAAGGCCAAAAGCCAGCAACTGACTATTGCAATGGGAAGGTGGAAGGAAAGAGTAGTAGCTAAGCGCTTTGAATGACATGTGCTTAGAGTTCCACAGCCTGGAGAGAGATCTGTGCTCGTCCTGCTTAGTGATACTTTACCATTGCCTGACAGGAGGGAGAAAATGCTTTAATTAGTGGAGAAGCCCCTCTAAATCTTTAAATCCCATTTCCAACATAGATGTTCTAACATTCATAATCTGTTTTCTAGATCTTTTCCCATTCCCAGTATTTCCTTGTTACTAAAAGTGAAGAACTCTGGTCAGACTCCTTCCCTCACGGATGCTACTAGTCATCCACGTTGTGTACTTAGTTACTGAGGATCTATGTGTCTTCCTCCATTCTGAATCCTTCACTGGAACACTTTGTCTCTCACTGATCGACATCTCAGATAACCCTGTGGATCTCAGTGATTGAGCTAATAGGATCTGGATCTTCACCTCCTTGTGCCATATTAGCTGTTGGCATTGTCTCACCTATTGATTCTAAATAGTAGGATATCTTCTCTCACATTGTGTCTACCCAAGTAGGATCTTGTACAAGATTAATGAAGAAAACTTCATTTATAACATAGGGGTCTTATATGCCAACATCATGAAATGTTCCCTGTGACCTGATGATGAGGCAAAGGTGCCAATTCTCTCTCTTTGTTCTCAGTTGGACAAACGTTACCTGGGCTCCTCCTTCCAAAGATCTACACTTGGTCTTTCTGCTACTTTGCCTAGAATATCCTTCTCTGTCTTCTAAGTCTGTGGCTCAGCAGTGACTTGTATTTTCTAGTTGCCAACCACCTCTTCTCTTTCTTCTAATTTTTATCTGTAACTTGTGGTTTTTATGAAGGGAACGTATTTTAAGAGAAATATTCCAAAGAAATTCTTGCTGACTTCCTTAATTTTTCTGTTCATTTAAAAGAGATTTGTAGAAAGGTACTCTGCAGAATGCTTCTCTGCAGGAGTCTACCTCTGACTGCGAAGGTTTTCTACTTCACATTTCCATATCTTAAGCATATAATTTACCTATATATATGTAAATACATATATACATATATATACATATACATATTATATATATATGTATAATATGTATATGGGCTGGCTCATTCAAATTCACAGTCATTTATAGGAATGGAGCCTCCCTTACCTTAGATGGGATGTATTGTCATAATTCTCTCAGACTTAATGGCAGTCTTCCCCCCACGTACTTGCTGTTTTCTAAGCTATGTGACAAGTTGGAATAGGATAGGGGCAGGTAACGTGGAGAAGGACCCATGTGCACTCCAGGCAGCAGAACATAGAGCTCCAAGTTTCTGTGGCAGTTGGGGCTGGGAAGAGCCAGAACTTTAGTATGGCTGGAGCATGGTAAGTGAGAGAAGATTGTGGGAACTGAGGTTGGAGGGCTGGGGTGTGGGTGGGGGCAGGAAGTGCAGGTCCTTTGGATCCCACAGTAAGCACACTGGATTTGTATCTGAGGAACATGGGAAATTTTCTGTTCTCCTTATCTCTATTTTTTTTCCAGAAACATCTTTTAACTTTTTTTTCCAACTTTTTTTTACTGTGGTAAATGCACATAACATAAAACTTCTTAACGATTTTCAATGTACCAGCCTTATTAGGTGTGTTCATGTTGTCGTGCAACCATCACCACCATCTCCAGAATTCTTTTCATCCTCCAAAATTGAAGCTCTGTAAACAGTAATTCACCATGACCACTTCTCCACAGCCCTTTGCAACCGCGATTTTACTTTCTTTCTTTCTCTTTTTTATTTTTATTATTTTTAAAAAGATTTTATGTATTTATTTGACAGGGAGAGAGAGAGGGATCACAAGTAGGCAGAGCAGTAGGCAGAGGGAGAGGGAGAAGCAGGATCCCCGCTGAGCAGAGAGTCTGATGTGGGGCTCCTTCTCTCTTTTTTTAAAGATCTATTTATTTATTTGAGAGAGAGCGAGAGAGAGAGAGAGAGAGAGAGAGAGAGAGTGCTAGGGCATGCGAGCTATGAAAGGTGCAGCGGGAGAGGGGAAAGCAGACTCCCCGCTGAGTGCAGAGCCCGCCCTGGGGCTCGATCCCGGAACCTGAGATCATGACCTGAGCAGAAACCTCAGCCACAGGTGCCCCTCGTTGTTTTTTTAAATCTCCCCTTTTCCCCGATACCCTAGCCTCTGGTAACCAACACTTTGTTACTATAAGTTCAGCTTTTTTTCCTTTTTATTTCCACATATAAATGAGATCATGCAGTATTTGTCTTTCTGAATCTGGCTTATTATACTTAACATAATGCCGCCCAGTTTCATCCACATTGTCACAAGTGATTAAGATCTCCTTTTTTAAGGCTGAATAATATTCCATGTTTTTTTCTAGGAGATATTTGGTTTCAGTCCTTACATTGAAGTTTTCAGTCCATTTTGAGTTCATTTTTATGAGTGGCATAAGATAGGGGTCCAAGTTCATTCTTTTGCATATGAATATCCAGTTTTTCCAACACTGTTTATTGAAAAGACTATCCTTTCCCCATTGAGTATTTTTGGTTCCTTTGTCAACTAGTAGTTGACCAGTTATGCATGGGTTTATTTTCTCCCATTCTGTAAGTAGGTTGCCTTTTCGTTATGTTGTTTGTTTCCTTTGCTGTGACTTTGTCTCTATTCATTCTGTCTCAGGTTGGGGAAGAAGATTCCCTTTTCATGTTCAAGGCTAAATCTTATCTAGTCTCTGTTCTTCCTTATTTCATAAGTTGTCTTTATAAATATATTTTCACTTGTTATTTAATTATGAACGTATGGAAATTTAATCTCTCACATAGTCTTTAACCATGCTCATTTTTCATCTTAAAACCAAGATTTTCCTTTAACTTTCATGTGATTTTGTGAGTTTTTAAATAAGAAATATATATTGTCTTTGTCCCTTTCTAGCAGAGCTCCTAAAACCCTTGGAATTTCCTAAGTGATGAGGGGGAGGGGTAAGGGGTATCTTTTATTATATTAATGAGGTGACTTTTATACCTCAGCTAAGGATGGGGACTGGTTGCCAGGAGGACCATCATGTGCTTAGAGGATTGGAGCTTTCAGTCCTGCCCCCAGACCTCCAGGGAAGGGAGAAGAGCTCGAAGTTGAATCAATTGCCAATGGCCAATGATTTAATCAACCATGCCTGTGTAATGGAGCCTCCATAAAAACCCAAAAGGATTGGGTTCAGGGAGCTTCTGGGATGGCAGAGTTGAGGAGGTCCTGGGGGAGTGGGTCACCTGACTACGTCGTAGAAGTTCCATGCCTTTTCCCCATGCCTTGCCCTATGAATCTTTCCTATATGGCTGTTTCTGACTTATAACCTTTTAAATAAATCAATGATCTAGTAAGTAAAATGTTTCTTTGAGTTCTGTGAGCAGCTCTGGCAGATTAATCAAACCCAAGGAAGGGGTTGTGGGAACTTCTGATTTATAGCCAGTTTGTCGGAAGTGCAGGTGACAACCTGGTGTTGAGACTGGCCTCTGAAGTCCAAGGAGAGGGTAGTTGAAACCTCCAATTTGTCTCTGGTACGTGAGTAGCACTGGTAACACTGTGGGTTTGGGACTGGCATCTGAGGTGTGGGGTGGGAGGCAGTCTTGTAGGACTGAGCCCTTAACCTGTGGATTCTGACCCTATTCTGGGAGGATAGTGTCAGAATTGAGTTGAATTCTCAGATACGCCGGTGGTGTCGGAGAATTGCTCGGCGACTGTGGGGGGAATCCCCACCACCACCACGTTGTAATTGGGTCCTGGAATCATTTTATCTCATTTCCTTGTTTAGTTAATATCCTATTTTGTTCTGTTCCTTCATAACAAAAACAGTAGCTTACATTCCCTTTTCTGCTTCATCTCCTATTCACGATACAAATCACAATGGTCTGTTATCCGCAGAGTTGACTCCCCAGAAAGGTCTGTTGCTAAATGCACAAACCACCCCTAAAAGGCCAAATCCAGTAAGTCCATGTCAGTCCTTTTCATACATGCACTTTGTTTTGACTAGTCCTCTTACCTTGAGATTCTTTCCTTGTCTGGCTTCCAAACCACTTTTTCTTTTCTGACCTCTGCTAGCGTTTGCTAGCTCCTCTCTCCATTCAGCTCTGTATTTTGGTATTAACCAGAATTATGTTTTTGGATTTATTATTATTCTAAACACTAACTTGAATAGTTTCATTGACACTCATAGTTTAAGTTACTATGTAATAACCTGTCAACTTCCAAACCAGTCTTTAAACTTGATTTCTTTCTTGAGTTTAAATATATATATTTACATGTGTTTATCTGGCATTTTTCATGTTAACCTATCACAGATGTCATAAGCTCAACATATCCCAAATCATAATGTTTGCTTCTCAATTTATATTCCCAGTTCAGTTCATATCCCTATAATCTACT
The DNA here is from genome assembly GCF_002007445.2 of Ailuropoda melanoleuca. Taxonomy (NCBI): domain Eukaryota; kingdom Metazoa; phylum Chordata; class Mammalia; order Carnivora; family Ursidae; genus Ailuropoda; species Ailuropoda melanoleuca. The sequence goes on from NC_048225.1 coordinate 59,480,644, forward strand.
CATTAAAGCTAGTAAAATATACAGAAATCATCCTATTTTCTTTTTATTTCTAATAATAAACCTGTCAATTTTCTTTGTCATTAAGTCCCAAATCTATCACCTCATCTCAACTCGCACTACCCCTGTCTTAGTTCAGGCTATTAGTATTGTATTGTCTAGACTACTTAAATACCTTGTTAATTCCTCCCCCTTTAAACTTCAGTTGCTTGATTATCACTTGCTTCACAGTCTGTAGTGATATTTACCCCACTTCTCCTTGCATATCCTCCTTTCCCCTTGCCCCTTCTACATAATGATTTAGGTGCTTGATGAGATAAAATTTTGAGTTATAAGAACTTAACTGTACATAGAAAATGCTTAAAGGAGTTTGTTTGGGCCATAAAAATACCTTTCAGAAACTCACTGGGATTAGTGCTTGGCAATGTGCCAATTTCCCTCTGCGATCCTAATGTTTTCTGGAGCAGCCTATGAATAACAATCAAGTAAGAAGTAAGAAGTCCCTTCCTTGCTGCATGGGGAGATAGAGCCTTTTCGTTTATTTCAACAGTTATTTCTACTGACTGCAAGACGTTAAATCGGCCACCTATCAAACACTTATTCGATCACGCATTCATTCAGCCGACATGTATCGTGTACCTGCTGGGTGCCAGGCACTGAGGTAGATGCAGACACGCCATGATGGCTGAAATGGTACCACTGTCTCCTTGTAGTTTAGAGTCTCTGGGGACAGACAAGCATGTCAACTAGTAGTAACTGCACTGCAATATTACAAGTGCTATCCCGTGTCTAGACAGGATGCTAAGAGACTAATGAGGATGGTCCACTTTAACCTGATTTGGAAGGAAAGACAACTTTTGGGAAGAGGTGACACTGAGTCTTGAAAGGTAATCGAAGAGTTTGCTAAGTTGACAAGGCCATGCTGCAAAGAGGGGGCATGTTGAGTAAAGTCTTGGATTTAAGAAAGATCATATGTAAGAAAAAGATCATATGTAGTTTGGCTCTCTTACAATTCACAGAGCCTGTTGAGAGGCAGGAAATGAGTATGGAAAGATATTCATGGCAAAGACCTCAACGGATTTGATATGTCAAGACAAGTTTGGGGTTTTTCCTACAGATCATGAACATGAGAAAAGATTTGTCATTTTCTGGCATTGGTTGCAGCTTTCTTTTTCCAGTTGGCAAAGTCACTTACATTTGCCAATTTGTTTTCCAACTCCCTAAATTGTGTTGTTGTCACTTCTAATCCTCTGTTCCTTCTCCTTGAGAATTTTATCCTTCTATACTTGGAGAGGGGTGTGGAAAAGAGGCGAGCTAGATGCCTTTAGTTAATCTGCCATTAGAAAGTCCTCATCAGCTCTTTATTTTGAAAAACCTCAAAGACACATAGAAGTTGAAAGAATGCTATGATGAAGCACCCATATCCCCCTTCATTCAAATTTACCAGTTGTCAGCCTTTTCCCGTCATTGTTTTCTCCCTATTTCTGTCTGTCTGTCTGTCTCTCTCTCTCTGGCAAGTCTTGGACAATTAGAGTATTAAAAAAATGGTGATCTATTTTTGCTGATCCATTTGAAAATAGGTTGCAGATATCATGAACTACACTCCAAAATACATGCATATCCCCAAGTACCTGAAGAATAAAGAAACCCTCCACATTAGTACATTATCATTTCACACCTAAAAAAGTAACAATAACCCAAGGGAAATAATCAACAAAACTAAAAGGCAACCTATGGAATGGGAGAAGATATTTGCAAATGACATACCTGATAAAGAGTTAGTATCCAAACTATATAAATAAATTATAAAATTCAACACCCAAAAAACAAATAAACCAGTTTAAAAATGGGCAGAAGACAGGAATAGACATTTTTTTCTGAAGAAGACATAGAGATGGCTAACAGACACATGAAAAGATGCCCAACATCAGTCATCATCAGGGAAATGCAAATCAAAACCACAATGAAATATCATCTCACACCAGTCAGAATGGCTAAAATTAACAGCACAGGAAATAACAGGTGTTGGTGAGGATGTGGAGAAAGAGGAACCCTCTCACACTGTTGGTGGGAATGCAAATTGGTGCAGCCTCTCTGGGAAACAGTATGGAAGTTCCTCAAAAAATTAAAAATAGAACTGTCATACGACCCAGCAATTGCACTACTAGGTATTTACCCAAAGGATACTAAAATACTAGTTCAGAGAGATACGTGCACCCTGATGTTTATAGCCACATTATCTACAATAGCCAAATTATGGAAAGAGCCCAAATGTCCATTGACTGATAAATGGATAAAGAAGATGTGGTATATATATACAATGGAATATTACTCAGCCATCAAAAAGAACAAACTCTTGCCATTTACAACAACATGGATAGAGCTAGAGACTATTATGCTAAGCAAAATAAGTCAGCCAGAGAAAGACAAATGCCATATGATTTGACTCATTTGCAGAATTTAAGAAACAAAACAAATGAACATAGGGAGAAAAAGGAGGGAGGCAAACAAAGAAACAGACTGTTAGCTGTAGAGAGCAAACTGATGGTCGCCAGAGGGGAGGCAGGTAGGGGATGAGTGAAACAGGTGATGGGGTTAAGGAAGGCATTTGTCCTGATGAGCACTGGGTGTTGAATCACTAAATTCTATGCCTGAAACTAATATACTATACGTTAACTAACTGGAATTTAAGTAAAAACTTGTAAAAGAAAAAGAAAAAAAAACAACCCAGTAACCCATAACATTATCTGCTGCTATCTAGTCCACACTCAGTTGTCCCCACCTGTCCCCAAGTGTCTTTATAACAGTCTTTGTTTGGATACAGTATCTAGTCAAAACTAACATATTGCTTTTGGTTGCTATGCCTCTTCAGTGCTTTTAAATCTAAGGCAGCCCTCCTGACTTCCTGATGTTTGTAGAAGTGCACATTTGGATTAGGCTGACTGTTTCTTCATGCTGTCATTAAGCTTGTTCTTACATTCCCTGGATTTCCTGCCATCTAAAAGGCAGATCTGAGCTTGATTTGATTCCTATTAAATCTCGCTGGCCTGAACACTTCCTAGCTGCTGTCTTCCTACTGCATTGCATTGGGAGGTATGCAAAGTCAGGCTGTCTCCGTCTTAGTGCTAAGTTTAAAAACATGATTAAGCCAGTGAACGCTAGATGTCTCTGTCATAAACCAACAGTTTGCCTTTGAAATCGTAGTTGATCGGGGGAGGGGGTGATTCTTTTAGACAATGTGAGTATCACATTCCCCAGTCATCTTTCACCTAGTCATTCTAGAATCAATTCACAATCCTTGTCTGAATTAATTATGAAATTGTGGTTGCAAATGGTGATTTTCTAATTCTCTCAGTCCTTCTACAGTTACTCACTAGCATTCTTCATTAAGGAGAGCTTTCTTCTTTTTTTTTTTTTTTACCTTAGCTATGTACTAGACTCAGAATTTATTTTAATATTATTTGTTTATTAAAAATCAGTTGTTACTAACATTATTTTTCATGCTCATATTGTCTAAAATTTGAGGAGTGGAGGTCTCTTCAAGTTAGCTCCTGTGTCCTTTTGGTATGACTCCATTAGTTGTTGAGTACTTTTTTACATTGTTACAGTGTTAGCTATCCCAGACCCACCCTGTATTTTTCCTGTACTAGTTTTGGAATTCTCCATTTCTCCAAGGAGGCTTTGTTCCTTGTAGTAAGCAATGGTGTTTGGAACCCGAAATCTGTGTGCTGAGAATGTTTAGTGCTATTTGGAATAGTATTACTTATAGGTACATTTAGATAAAGCTAGAAAAAAAAAGCATATATATAATTATCAATTCATACTAATATTCCCTATTAAGATTTAACATCTCAAACATTTTATTAATTTGTTTATATCATACTTTTGTCTCTTTCTTCTTAACTTGAAAATCTTGGTACCTACATATTCTCTTTATTCCACAATATACATAAAACTGTTTCAGAATTACAATATTAATATTACTACTAACAGTAAAATGTTATAAATTGTTCAGGATTTCTTTGCAGTTCATTTTGTCCCCAGAATAGATGCCACTAGAGGTGTAAAGCCACAGTGTTGTATTCAAAAGTTATTTGAAAAAATTCTGTTTTCCTGGGGCGCCTGGGTGGCTCAGTCATTAAGCGTCTGCCTTCGGCTCAGGGCGTGATCCTGGCGTTCTGGGATCGAGCCCCGCATCAGGCTCCTCTGCTGGGATCCTGCTTCTTCCTCTCCCACTCCCCCCTGCTTGTGTTCCCTCTCTCGCTGGCTGTCTCTATCTCTGTCAAATAAATAAATAAAATCTTAAAAAAAAAGAAAAGAAAGAAAAAATTCTGTTTTCCTGTGTCATATCATCAATTCCATATATAGCTAGCTTTATCTCTTTATGTTCATTTGTAGGTGTTTTCTTTTTAAATTCTTGTTATTTAATTTTATATTTTGAATATATAAAGCATTTACATTATTCTAAAATCAAAACTATATGAAAATGTGTAGTCAGATAAAGATAAATTATGTGAAAGGGTATATTCAGATAAAGGTATACTTAGACACTAGGTCCTAACCTTACCCCCTCCACTTTCCTCCCACACACGTTACATAACTGGAGGAGGCAACCACTCAAGTTAGGTAATCACTGTCAGGTTCTGATTTATACTTGTGTTTCTTTTTGCAAAAGTGCGCACATATTTATATTCTTATTTTCTCTTCTTCTATGAAAGGAAGCATGCTCTCTATATACTTTTTTGCAGCATTTTCTGCTTAACTATGGAAATTAAAATGGAAGTTACTCCATGTCAGGTTGTAGAAGTCTTTCTAATTATTTTTATAGTGGCATAATATTATATTATGTGGATGGAATTTGTTGAACCATGTTTGTGACAGGAATTTGCATTGTCCCACATCTCAGTAGACTTTACTATTATGAAAATGCTGCAGAAAATGCAGAATAACCTTGTGCATATGCTGTATTGTTTTTTCTAGAGGTGTGTCTTCAAGGTAAATTCTAGAACTGGAATTTCTCAAATGCATAAATATTTTTTAAGTCCTTTCCACACAGACCTAATCAGCTTTTAAACATCTAAACTTAATACCTAACTACCTTCGTTTAATTTTGATGCCTGTTTATAAATAACAGTTTAAATAATCTTTGCATACACCCTTCAAACATTAACTCCAAATGGATCACAGACCTAAAAGTAAAATACAGAACTATTGAACTCCTGGAAGATAACATAGGAGAAAACCTAGGTGACCTTGGATGTGGCAATGACTTTAGGTGCAACCCCAAATGTACAATCTTTGAAAGACATAATTCATAGTCTGAATTTCAGTAAAATTAAAAACTTCCTATCTGCGAAAGACAATGTCAAGAGAGTGAGAAGACAAGCCACAGACTGGGAGTAAATATTTGCAAAAGATACATTTGATAAAGGACTGTTACCCAAAATATACAAGGAACTCATAAAACTCAGCAGTAAGAAAACTATATTTAAAAATGGGTCAAAGGCCTTAGTAGACACCTCATCAAAAAAAGACATATAGATGGCAAATAAGTATATGAAGAACCACTCCACATTATACCTCATCAGGGGAATGCAGATTAACACAACAGTGAGATACCAGTGCACATAGACTAGAGCAGCCAGAATTTGGAACACTGACAACAGCAAATGCTGGCCAGCATGTGAGCAACAGGAACTTTGTTTTTAAGTAACTTTTATATTTATCACATGGTAGAATGACATTTTGGATATATTGGCTAAATAAAATACATTATTAAATGGTTTCACCTCTCTTCTTATTTTTTTATTAAGTTTTTATTTTACTTAACATATATATATTAGTATAGTTAACATATATTGTTATATTAGTTTCAGGTATATGATGTAGTGATTCAACAATTCTATACATTACTCAGTGCTCACCATGATAAGCATGTTCTGTAATCCCCATCACCTGTTTGACCCATCCCTCCCGGCCCACCTCCCCTTTGGTAACCATCAGTTTGTTCTCTGTAGTTAAGAGTATGTTTCTTGGTTTGTCTCTCTCATTCTTTTTCCCTTATGATCCCTTGTTTTGTTTCTTAAATTCCACATGTGACTGAAATCATATCGAATTTGTCTTTCTCTGACTGACTTATTTTGCTTAGCATTATACTCTCTAGCTCCATCCATGTTGTTGCAAGTGGCAAGATTTCGTTCTTTTTGATGGCTGAGTAATAGTCCTATCTATCATCTATCTATCTATCTATCTATCTATCTATCTATTATCTATCTATCTATCTATCTATCTATCTATCTATCTATCATCTATCATCTATCTATCTATCTATCATCTATCATCTATCTATCATCTATCTATCATCTATCTATCTCTCTCTCTCTCTCTCTCTCTCTCTCTCTCTCTCTCTCTATCTATATCTATCTCCAAATTACAGAAGCAGCCCAAGTAGCCATTGACAGAAGAATGGATCTATCGATGGACACTTGGGCTGCTTCCATAATTTGGCTATACCAGCAGGAACTATAATTCATTGCTAGTGGGAATGCAAAATGATATAGCTATTTGGGAGGTAATTTGGTGGTTTCTTACAAAACTAATCATACTCTTACCCTGCAATCCAGCAATCACATTCCTTGCTATTTTTCCAAAGGAGTTGCAAACACACGTCCACACAAATACTTGCACACAACTGTTTATAACAGCTTTATCCATAATTGCCAAAACTTGGAAGCAGCTAAGATGTCTTTCCATAGGTGAATGGACAAAGAAACTAGTACACCTAGACAATGGAATATTATTAAATGCTAAAAACAAATGAGCAATCAAACTATGAAAATACATGGAGGAACCTTACATCTATACTAGTAAGTGAAAGAAGCCGGTCTGAAAAGGCTACGTACTGTGTGATTGCAACTATATGCCATTTTGGAAAGGCAAAACTATGGAGACAGTAAAAAGATCACTTTTTACTGCCAAGGGTTAGGAATGAATAGGCAGAGCACAGAGGATTTGGGGGCAGTGAAAATACTTTGTATGGTACAATAATGTTGGATGCATGTCATTATACGTTTGTCTAAAACCTTAGAACATGCAACACCAAGAGTTAACTGTAATGTGAACTATAGACTTTGGGTGACAATGATGTGTCAATGTAAGTTCATCAGTTGTAACAGGTGTACCACTCTGGTGTAGGATTTTGACAATGGGACACTATGCATGAGTGAAGGCAGGAGCTATATGGGAAATCCCTGTCCTTTTCCCTCACTTTTGCTTTGAATCTTAAATTGCTCTAAAAAAATAGTTTTAGTAAAAAAAAAATCTTTGCATGACCTTCTGGAGAACTAGTTTTGTTTTATTTATTTTTTTTTTTAAAGATTTTTTATTTTTTTTTTATTTATTCGACAGAGATAGAGACAGCCAGCGAGAGGGAACACAAGCAGGGGAAGTGGGAGAGGAAGAAGCAGGCTCATAGCAGAGGAGCCTGATGTGGGGCTCGATATCATAACGCCGGGATCACGCCCTGAGCCGAAGGCAGACGCTTAACCGCTGTGCCACCCAGGCGCCCCTAGTTTTGTTTTATTTTGATTTACTATTTAGCCCTTTTACCTTTACTGCTCTGATACCTATCTACATCTAGTTTTCCTTGTGATTTCTCAATAATCTTAAAACCTTTTATGGATCCTTTTCCGGGGTATATTTTGTAGTTCACAATTGTCTCTTTTTTTAATATTTTATTTATTTATTTATTTGAGAGAGAGAGTGAGAGAGCGCAAGAAGGGGGAGGGTCAGAGGGAGAAGCAGATTCCCCACTGAGTGGGGAGCCCAATGCAGGACTCCATCCCAGGACTCCGAGATCGTGACCTGAGCTGAAGGCAGATGCGTAACTGACTGAGCCACCCTGGTGGCCCACAATTGTCTCTTGTTAGCCCACCCATGTTGAGATGTTAGCCACTTATCTTTTCAATGTGGACCTCTTTGTAAAACCAGCTCAATCAATCAATCATGGTATTCACCAGAGGCATGGTATTTTCTGTTATTGTGGTTTAGGAAATGTTTTTCTTTTCCCTTCAAAGAGAACAGCAAGTTAGCAAGATAATTGATCTGTGGTGAGAAAACATATCCCATAAGCATTCTATAAGTATTCTTCCAGACTCTTTGGTCCTCTAATCTTTAAGTTATGAAAGTAAATATCTTCTTTTCTTCCCACCTTTGAAAGTTAGGTCTCCTCTCGTCCTAGCTGCATGTAGTTCAAGTTCTTTGAATTTATGATCTGAAATATTAAGTAACATATCAGTAACTTTTATCTTCCTTTGATGCTGATTATGGAAGACATGTCAAATCTCAAACTCTAGGATACATTTTTTTTGATCAATGCAGGAAAATTGTTATCAATCAGTTTCTTAGTTTCATAATTGTGGTTTATTTTAATTTTTTCCCATATCTCCTTGGGTAATGCGTTGTGCACAGAGTAGATTAGATCTGTGATATGCCTCAGGTTCTATTGTTAGCCCATTGTGTGTGGTTAACATCCATTCTAGTTGCAATGTCCATTCTGATTGGTTAGTATCCATTCCATGCAGGTGAAAAATACATTTAGTATCTCCCTAGTGTGATATCATTACACTACTCAGTGGGCCAGTGTCAGTCCCTGATGAAATTTGCATGTATCTCTGGCTAATTGAGAAATATTAGGACAATAAAATTAGTTTGTAATGAAGATAAGTGTATTCAATTTACAAAACTATTCATAGGGTGTGTCACTCCCAAAGTTTTGGTTATGAAATGCTTGTTCTTTTGTGAAAAAAATGGTAATTTAAAAAGAAAGCATTCTTACTTGGCTTAATAAAAGATGCCAACACTATGTCAGTCTCCAAAATTTAAAACGGAGGAAAAAATCCATTTGTGCAATTCAAAAGTCTGGGAACAGTAATCTTCGCCATTGCCTTTAAATTAATGTCCAGGCCTGTTAGTTGTTCTTGACTCTGTCTGTATCATTTCTCTAGGATTGAGATTTGAGGTATAACTTCGTCTTTGGAGTTACTGAGTCTTTTTGCCTGCCTTTTTGCGATTTCTAGGAGTTTTTATATTTCTTCTTTTTTTCACTTTCATCCGAACGATTCAGTTCTTGTATACTTTCATAGTTGATGTTGTCTACTTCACGTTCCTCTGGTTGCAAAGGCCTAGAGGCATATCAACGGTAATGAACAGAATCCGGTAATAAACGAGATTTTTCTGGCTCTAGTCCTCACCTACCATTACACATTTCCCACTCTGCAAATTCTCCTTCTGTTGTTTCCAGAAGCCTCTAGTGAGCATCTCACACGTGTGCATTAATCCGTCTCCCGGGTCCGCTGATTGCATGTCCCCCGTAGCCCACATCGCTAATGAAGGCGCTTCGTCTTCATCAGGGGCACCAAACTCACTCTTGTGACTATGATGTCTGGCCAGTAATGCTATGTTCTCTTATTCCCATAGATGAGGGCCATAAACACTGGAAAGATTGAAACAATATTTGATTATCTGTAGCTAATAACTATGTTAGAAAATTTCCAACAATTGGCAAAGACTAAAAAGCATAAATTTTTTTAATGGAGAAGACATGTCAATTGCCAAAAAAAAATCAGTAATATTCTAATGTATTAATGAAAAGTCTAAACAAGAAAGGTCCTTCCTCAGTATGCACACACACGCACACACACACAGCACACACACGCACACATACACACAACACACACACACACACACGAAGACATTGGAATAAAATAACAATACATAACTGCATAATGGAAATAACAAAACCTTGATAAATTATAAGCAAAAGCTTTGAGCAAATACAGTAAGCCAGTTAATAGGAGAAAAAACATCTGTTAACCCTGGCTGCAGTTCCAGGATCTGGAGCTGGAAGAGGAAGACAGGAGAGCCTGGCAAATAGTCTAAAATAATAGGATCAAAGTAATAGGGAAAAAAAACAGCACCTTGCAGGGAACACAAGCTGGAAACCAAGGAACTGAAAGGATGCGACCAATAATAAAAAGAGAAGTAAAGGAAAAAGAACAAAGTTCAGGGCCAAAGGTCTACATGAAAGCATATTCAACAAAGCAAGAGAATAGACTGGGGGTGAAGGAAGGGCATGCATGGGGTGGTAAGGCAGAGCTTGAAGAGTTTCCCATAAAAACGTGTCCAAATCCTCTCTCATATGTGGTTAGCAGTCACACCCACAGGTGTTACAGGTGCCAAACTAATCGAATAATTTTCCAACAGTTAACTTAAAAGTTACGCACCATTCTGATTAGCACTCCAACAAAATTTGAACTTAAAGAATCAACACAGCGCTTCTAAATTTCACATGAAAAACGACCAGATCACACAATCACAGAACTTAGAAAAGAGCAGTGGAAGGCCCGTTCTACTAAGGATTAGAATGTGGTAGATACTGAAATGCTCAGCTTCCAGTGCTACCAAAGAATATAAGAAATATTTGGGACAGAAAAGCTGTGTAATGAAACAATCAGTATCACAGAAGAACTGAAAAAAGCCATTTATTAAACAAGTTGGTCACTGGATAATAATTTGAGAAGCCAGTAATTCAAATCCAACACACACTAAATGTATATTTCTCCCCAAATGAACCCTTCTCTGACACTCTGACCCTGGCCCCACTCTTCCTCCCTTGTGATTCCTGCACCCTGCCTCTCATACAAGATTCTGAGCTTCTCAAAGAATTGATATAAAATGTACCAAACATATAACAGAAATACAAAATAAAGAAAACATTTAAAATCAGCTGTATAGTATATTTCTATTTGTAAGGGAAAAGAGATATATAGGTGTATGTGTGTAATTATGCCTTTGCTTTTATACACCTAAGGAGAAAAAGGAAGATACCGAAGAAATCACAAATATGTTTATTGCTGGAGAGTAGGATTACTCTAGGATAGTAGTTTTCAGTTATTTTGTTTTGTTTTGTTATTTGACTCCTTTATACTCTTAAAAATTATTGAGGACCCCATGGAGCTTTGTTTATGTGACGTATATCTATAGATATTTACTGTGTCAGAAGTAAAAACTAAGAACTTTAAAGAAATACCTATTATTTTAAATGATAACAGCCCATTACATGTTAAAGCATAAATAACATGTTTATATAGAAAAATAATCATATTTTCCAAAATTTAAAAATATTAGCGAGAAGAGTAACATTGTTTTGCCTTTTTGTAATTCTCTTTAATGTCTGGCTAGATAGAGACAGCTGGATTCTTATTCTGCTTCTGAATTTAATCTGATGTGCTGTACGCTCCTGAGAGAATCAGAGTATAAGAGGAAAATAAAATCTTAGTATTATTATGAAAATAGTTTTGACCCAGATCCCCCAACAACACTAAGGGAACTACTTTTCTAGAAGAGGAGAGAAAAGTTTTTATTTTTACCAGAGATAGTTTGTATTTCATATTTCTCTAAGCCTTATCTATCAAATAGGAAAAATAATACTGCTTTCTAGAGTCTTTGTGAGGAATATGTATAGTGTGCTTAGAAGAGAAATAAGCACAACTCAGGCATGTAATAAATGATAGATGTTATTATAATAGGAGTTTGTTATGATGATAGTTAAATGTAAAACCAGGATGAAAACTTCTGAATTTAAATCCACTACCTTTTTCACAGAACCCACTTATGGCTTAGAGGCTGCTCAGAGTTGCAAAGGCTTAATAAGGCCTCTGAAGACAAAGGAGGCCAGAGAAAGCACAAGTGGTGAAAGGGAGCCAGTGCAACCAATTAATCAACTCAGGGCCCTGGTCTATGAAGGACCCACAAGAGTTTATACCCAGAACAGTACTGGGCACCGCCTGGAAAAGGTGATGGGGCTGGTAGGTTAGAAGTGAAGGGTGATGTCGTGATGTTGAAAAGTGGAGCAGACTGGTCAGAGTACAACATGCACGGGGGCCATGGCAAGGCCAGGATACTCACCTCAAATTTCACCTGCTTCCCAACATTCTCAGCACTCTAGTGGTTGGGTGGGGTCCACATGGCTGGTTTTGGACAATGGAATAAGAAGGAATAAATAATTTAATATATACATTGTGAAGTGGAGGTTAAGAGGCATGAAGGATAGTTATTTGATAAGAGTCCAAAAGAATCTAATAGAGGAAATTTTAAAAAAAATCTCAGGAGATAAAAATTGAAAATTTCACAATCAAATAAATGTGACTCTTTAGACTAAAAGTGTACTTCTGGGGGCACCTGGGTGGCTTAGTCGGCTAAGCATCTGCCTTCAGCTCAGGTCATGATCTCAGGGTCCTGGGATCCAGTCCCACATCAGGCTCCCTGCTCAGCCAGAGTCTGCTTCTCCCTCTCCCTCTGCGCCTCCCCCCGCCTCCCCCCCACCCCCCGGCTTGCGCATGCACTCTTGCTCTCTCTCAAATAAATAAATAAAATCTTAAAAAAAAAAAAAGAAAGAAAGTGTACTCCTGGAACCAAACAGGGTACAGATCATGTGCCCCACCTACGCATTTCACAGTGAACCTGCAGAGCATCAGGATGAAAGGAAATCTTTATTACTGTTAGAGGGAAAATACAGATTACATAGAAAACAGCAACAATTGATAGCTGACTTCTTGGTGACAATAGATGGCAAAAGATAAAAGAGTAATATTGAGTGATAAACTATTAATCAAGACTAAGACAAATAAAAAAATATTTTCAGCTTTTTTTTAAGGGGGGGAGGAGCACAGGGAGAGAGAGAATCTTAGTAAGCAGGCTCCACCCCCAGCATGGAGCCCGACTCTGGACTTGATCTCATGACCCTGAAAGCATGACCCTGAGTTCAAGGCCCCATCCCTATGCTCAGTAATCAACTGAGCCACCCAGGCACCTCTTAGCTTTTCTTTAACAAGACCCAGGGGGTTAGAGGGAAAGAATGGCAGTACATGCAGTTGTGCTGACTATCCCGTGAGGCTCTACCCCCATGCCCTATTGGCCGAGCACTCAGCGGGGAGTTGGTGAGAGATTCTCTCTCCCTTTTGGTCTCCCTCTACCCCATCCCCCATCCCCCACTTTCTCACTCTCAAAAAATAAATAAATCTTGAAAGAAAGAAAGAAAGAAAGAAAGAAAGAAAGAAAGAAAGAAAACAGCCCACAAAATCAAAAAGTGAAAATTTATTATAGACGCTATTACATTTTTAGAACAGATGGTTATAAAGTCATTATACTGAATGTATTTGAAGAGGTAAATGAAGACAAACGTCTCATTATAAAACTAAAAAAAAATTATGTTCCAAATAGGCAAAGATAAAAACAGATTTAAAAAAAAACAAAAGAGCAATTAAAATACCTTGGAAATCAAGAGTACAGTGATAAAAGTAAGAAGCTAAAATATTAATATAAGCTCAATATAAATTCTCAAGAAGAGAATTGGATATTTGGAAGAAAGAAATTTGAAAGTCATCCAGAACCCAGCCCAGAGAGACAGAGATTAGAAAATACATTTGTGTAACTGAGAGATGGGAGGTCAGTACAGAACAGGATACCTGCTTTTGCCATTTCTATTCAACACTATACTTGGAGATTCTAGTCAGGGCAGTTAGGTGAGAAAAAGAAATAAAAAGCATGCAGTTTGGAAAGGAAGAAGTAAAACTACCTCTTTGCAGATGGCATGATCTTGTGTATTAAAAGTCTTAAGGACCAACCCTGCCCCAAAGGTATTAGAGCTAATAAATGAGTTCAGCAAGGTTGCAAGATAGAAATACAAAACTCAATTGTATTTCTATACACTAGCAATGAAAAATTTGAAAAAGAAATTAAGAAAACAATCCCATTCACAATAGCATCAAAAAGATACAATACTTGGGAATAAATATAACAAAAGGAGTATACAACTTGTCCACTGAGAACTACACAACTTCGTAAGACCATGTGGTATTGGCACAGGATAGACATGAAGAGCAATGGAATAGAATTAGAAATCCAGAAGTAAAGTCATATATCTACAGTCAATTGATATTCAACAAGGGTAGCAAGACCATTTAATAGGGGAAAAGTAGTCTTTTCTTTTTAAGATTTTATTTATTTATTTGACAGAGATAGAGACAGCCAGCGAGAGAGAGAACACAAGCAGGGGGAGTGAGAGAGGAAGAAGCAGGCTCATAGTGGAGGAGCCTGATGTGGGGCTCAATCCCATAACGCCGGGATCACGCCCTGAGCCAAAGGCAGGCGCTTAACCGCTGTACCACCCAGGCGCCCCAGGAAAAGTGGTCTTTTTAACAATGGAGCTTGGACAACTGGATTGTCACACACAAAAGAGTGAATTTGAACCCCATACTTTAAACCATGTACAAAAAATTAACTCAAAATCAATCAAAGACCTAAAGACCTAAGAACTAAAACTGTAAAACTCTTAAAAGAAAACGTAGCAGTACATCTTTGTGACCTTGGATTAGGTGATGTTTTCTTAGATAAGACACCCAAGGCACAAGCAACCAAGGACAAAATAGATAAATGGAAGGTTCATCAAAATTAAAAACTTCTGTGTTTCAAAGGGCACTACAAAAAATTGAAAGGACAAACCACAGAATGGGAGAAGATATTTGCAAATTGTATTTCTGATAAGGGTCTGGGATCTCAGTCATATGGAAGTAAATGAAAAGAATATTGGCATTGGATTTTTCTTCAGCATCACAGAATGCAAGAAAACATCATTCTAATTGGGAATATGTTAGCATTCCCTTTCAAAGCAGGAACAGAAGAAATGCTATGTGTCCTCATGAAAAAGAAAAGTAATTCCAAATTAATCTATCGATTCAGTGTAATTTCAATTAAAAAAACTACAGAGCACTTTTACAGAATTTACTAAGCTAATTCTAAAACTTTTATGGAGAAATTATGGGCCAAAAATAGAAAATTTATTTTGCAGAAAAAGACCAAGTGAAAGGTATGACTTATCATTGTGAGATTACTTTATGTCCAAATGATTTCTAGACAGAAAGAGGAATAAACATTTATAATTAGTTTATTTTCCATTTTATTAATCACATGAATCCAGAATCCATTTAAATATTAATTGCATCCTACTGAATATTTACACAGCATGTACATAAACTGATAAATCAAATTTAGCACTAAACGGATTAAATTTCCCCAAACATTTAAATGTTGATTGCAAACTTAATCAAACACTTCTAAACCTTTAATTAGAATCCCTTTGAATATATCAGAATCTCTTAAGTGCTCTAAAATTTCAAAAGGCTGTCAGAATTAACATGCAGTATAATTATTATGCTGCTCGTCAGATAACCAGAAAAACCCATGTATAAAGTGTTTAGACCAGGGTTTTAAAGTTATTTCTTTGCTGTCTTCATCCTTATCCTTATTTCTTACTGGAGTTGCCTTCGAGATGAAGTTCAGCAGTTTTTTACTTTTATACTTTCCTAAAATTTCATTAGTTTTTTAGACCCCAAAGAAAAGAGGTGCTATATGAGAACATGAGATTTCAGGGTCTGGGTCTGATCTCCCTCGCAGTTGGTGAGGACACATGAAGTTGAGTCCTTCTTTATAGTAAAGCTTTCCTTGTTACATTGTGAGACTCTTCCATTCTCCATCTATCATACTGATATTAATTTGTGACACTTGGTATCTTTGCCAGAAATGAGAGACATGTGTTTATTATTCATTATACTTCTCCATATTTTTAGGATGCACATATTTTAAAAATTCAAAATGTGCAAATGTATGTAAACTAAGAAATGAGTGCCTCCTATACAACTTACCCTACTTTATTCCTACTCCCTAAGAGAAGCTATTAATAGACTTTTTTCTCTAACAATGCAAATATAGCACACATATGTATACATCCCAAAATATAAATATTATATGCTGTATAACATAAATAAAATATAAAATTAAAATTACATACTATATAAATGTTTTGAGATATAAAATATCTTCATTAAATAATCATACAATATACATATTTTTCCATAACTCGGTGTGATTCTATGCTAGTACGCACAGAACTGCATATTTTAATGCTTATTACTTATGAATATTTCTACAAGTGACAACTACTCTTTCAGATGGTCAGTGCTATTGCATCTAATCTTTTAGCTCTTACGAATGATGTTCCAGTGAACAGCCTTGTGCTTTTAATTGTATACAACTGTGTATTTCTTTTCTTTCTTTTTTTTTTTTAAGATTTTATTTATTTATTTGACAGAGAGAGAGACAGCCAGCGAGAGAGGGAACACAAGCAGAGGGAGTGGGAGAGGAAGAAGCAGGCTCCTAGCGGAGGAGCCTGATGTGGGGCTCGATCCCAGAATGCTGGGATCACGCCCTGAGCCCAAGGCAGACTCTTAACGACTGAGCCACCCAGGTGTCCCTATGTAAGTATTTCTATAATTTAGACCAGTGCTGTTCCGATAAGTCTTTCTTAGAAATAAGAATACGTCTTTCAGTAGAAATATTTTGTGTCTCTTCTGCCTAGTATTGCAGCCTCTAGCTACATGTGGCCGTTGAATGCTTGAAATGTGCTTAGAGTGACTGAGGAACTGAATTTTTAATTTTATGTTAATACACACACAGTGAGTTAAACCAAACTTCAGGACAGATACCAAGTTCTGTGGCCCTGTAAGAGTCCTCAGTTTTTTTTGTTTTGTTTTGTTTTTGTGGGTTTTTTAAAATAATTTTTATTTTGTTATATTAGTCACCATACAGTACATCCCCAGTTTTTGATGCAATGTTCCATGATTCATTACTTGCATATAACACCCAGTGCCTCAGTTTTAAGTCAGGAATTTCCTTTATGCCGTTGCTGTGTTTGAAACCCCAGTGACTCCCCTTGGAGGAGGGAATTCAGACTATTCCGGAACCGGCAACAATGTTAATTCCTTGCATGGAGGCAGAAAGAACAGCAGTACATACGGAGGGCTGTGTTTTGGCCTCTTCATCTTAATCCTGTTGTAACACAGTCTTCCTCTGCCATGTTCATGACTTACTGTCCTATCCAGTAGAACTACATTCTTCCCTTCAGCTAATTAAGGGAGATTGTGTTTGACGTTCTGATGAGAATGAAAATTAATCCAAGCCAGAGATTAAGGACATCTCTTCTTGTGATCAGTGGAACGTTCTACTCTGTAACATTAAAACTTGGGCGAGAGGGCACAAAGTGAGACACAGTACTGAACCCCAACCCCTGGAATGACTCCTAAAGGCAGAGCCTTGCAGGTAGTGCCCAGGTGCCAGGAGGTTGTATCAACCAGGTCCCACCAGGAAACGCCAGCACATGCGGACGGTTTTACTCCAGAGGGCTGCATGGAGGAAGCCAACAAGCGATGTGAAATACCACTTTGCCAGCAGGAAGCTGAGACAACCCCTAGATGTGAGGAGGCTAGGAGAGGATGGGGGAAATCATTCTGTGAGGGCAGGGCGTTATACAGTATAAAAAGGAGGGGTGCCCCCTTCCACCATTATTTCTTGGTTCTCAAACCCATGTATTCTCTGAAAGAAAGGGCATAATATATGCTTATATAAATATGAATGTAAACATATATAAATATAATTATATGTTAATGTATTTGTACATAAATTTATATTTAAATACATTTTATACTTCATATACAGGAGTGTTTGTGTGTGTGTATATATATATATTTATCTTATCTATTTATATATTATATATATTTATCTATCTCCACACACACATTTGTTTAAGGCATATACCACCACATCTTATCTACATCTATACACACACACACACACACACACACACACACCTGTATATAAAGTAAAAAAGTGTATTTAAATATAAATTTATGTATAAATACATTTACATATAATTATATTTGCATGTTTATATTCATATTTATATAAGCATATATTTTTATATATTTAAGACATATATCAATCCCATTGGATAGCACCATACTTCACAGAATATTGTCCCCTAACTCCTGCCCCTGTTGGGCCTCTCCAGGCTATTTGGCACTCCTGTCAGCCCAGCTGCTTCTAGGGGATTCTACGGTTAGAGCCCATTGCTACACTTCTTTTGCCATAAAATATATTCCTTCGTTGGAGATGGTATTGTGTAGGATGACCTGGCAGTGAATAAGACATTTCGACGTCCACAAATGGTAGCGTGAGAGTACCAGGAAAGGGAACATAGATCTGGACCCAGAATTTGAGTCTGTGACTATGAGGAGAATCCTCTGTCTGCCCCACGATGGAAGGAGAATTGAAACAATTAAAAACCTGTGTTACTGGGGTAAAAACAAATAACAACGGAAAGAATTGAACTCCAGTCTTGGAAGTAAATGCGTAAGGGGAATTTGTGTCTGCAATTTATGTCTGTAAAGGTAGCTTTTTAAATTAGTATGGAAAACAAAGATTAGTATATAAAGTTAAGACAATTAGCTAGCTATAAAAAAAAATCTGGATTCCTACTTTGCTTACTATACCAAAATATAATTCTTGCTGAAACCATAAAATACTAAAGCACTGATAAATATTTTTATATTGTTGGGTTGGGAAAGAGCTAAATTTGTCTCAGTATTAGAAGACATAATAGACATAGTGGTCAACTTGACTACTTAAAAAGTGAAACTTCTTTGTAAATAAACACCATAAAATGTTGAAAGGTAGAAGACAAATTGGAAAATTATTTGCAAAATGTTAGACAAAGAATCAATATCCCAGATGAATAGAGAGCTCTTAAATATCAACTGGGAAAATATTTAATGTTTTAATGGGAAAATGGGCAAAATACTCTGAGGCAAGTTATCAGAGAAACACAAAGACATATGAAAAATGTTTAACCTCATGAATAATCAAACAAATGCTAGTAAAACGTGAATATATGAACAGGCTTTTCCCTCCATCACACTGACAAAGATCACAATTATTGACAAACTCAAGACTGCAGCTCTGAGGGGCAGCAAGCTTTCTCCAGCAATAGTGCTGAGAGTGTCGAAGAGTCACATCGCCCCAGGACCGTGGTACAGCAGTATATATTGAAATGTAGGGTATTTCCAGCTGTAGCACACTTCCAGGAACTTACCCTAAGGAGATGAGTGCCCATTACTGCTCTATTTACAATATTGAAAATGTGAGGCAACCTTAATGCCCATCGATAATGGACTGAGAAAGTAAATTATGATGTAGGAATTTCATACAGCTCTTAAAAGGGGACTCTATATTTATTGACTGGAAAGATCTTGTTGAATGAAAAATGAAGGTTTCAGAAGACAGGCCATGTAAAATTATAATAGATTTGTATGCCTATTTATGAATAGAGAGGTGTTTGAAAGGATGGTCACCCTCTCTGCTCCCCCTAAAGAAAGGTAAAATAATAATAATAATAATAATGCATGCTTCAAGTTTAAAAACAAGTCCAATGCCACAGAAATGTAAAAAGTAAAAGGTGAAAGTTCTTCCACTGATTCCACATGACGCCTGCCTCCAGGGATAAGCAGTGTTAACAAATCGAGTTCTGTCTAACCTTCAGATCTTAGAACCCATAGCTACTCTTACGCCAACGTGGGTGGATATAGAGATATATTGCTACTTAGAAATACAGGTTCTGCTACGTTTAAGAGTATTTCACGGAAGTAGTGTTTGCATCCATAAAAGTGCACATGCCACAACTGTACATCTCAGTGAAATTAATTTTCACCAACCGAACGCACCAGAACAGCGAGTGCCGAGAGAAAGTAACGCACTACCCCAGGACGTTAGCGGCACTCCAGACCTCCCAGTGCCCCGTTTCCAGTCGCTGCTCTGACTGCGCTGACTTCCAGCAGGAGTGACTCATGTGGCCAGTTTTGTATTTTAAATAAATGGAGCAGCAGCCGCCGCCGCCGCAGCAACAACGCGGGTGTGCGTTGGCGTCTGGCTCAGCTTGCTCCCTGTCGTACGGCTGAGATATGGCCGTGTTGCCGCGTGTTGCCGTCTAGTATTCCATGGTGTGCCTGTGCTTCGACACATTTATCCGATGCGCTTTTCACCGGCTCCTGCGGCGGGCTCAGTTTATTGGGCTGCTGTGAACATTCTGTGCATGCCCTTCGGGAATCGTGTGTATGCATTTCTATTGACTGTAAACCAAGGCGTAGAATTAATGGCTCGTATTCAGCTCTGGTGTACCCTTCAAAGACATTTCCCAGGGTCCATTTACCTCCCTTATGATGGTTGGTTTTATAGGTCAATTTCTGTAGGCCACAGTATCCAGATAACTGGTGAAGTGTTATTCTGGATGTTTCTGTGAAGTATATTTTACATGAGATGACCATTCAAACCAGCAGACTTTGAGTAAAGGAGCTCACCCTCTGTAATGCGGACGGGCCTCTTCCAACGCTTGAAGGCCTGACCTACTTGGAGGGGAGAGGATTTTGTTAGCAGGCAGCCTTCACACTGGAAATGCAGCTCTTCCCTGGCTCTCCGGCCTGCCGGCCCATCCTGCAGATTCTGGCCTTGCCGGCCTCCACACCTGCATGAGCCAATTCCTTAAAATAAATCTCTCTCTCTCTGTTTACATATCTGGTTGTTTCCACATCTCTGGGGAACTCTGACTAATACGCCCCTACCAGCCAGTGTTTGAGAGTTACTTTTCCTCCTCCACAGGCTTCTTAAACGCGCTATTCCTGTCGTTGATGTTAGCAGGCTGGTGGGTGTAGTACCGCTTGTTTTAGCAGCATACCCTAGACAGCATTTCACATCAAGATATTTGACCTTTCTTTGACTTTAATAACAGCTCTACATCTTCCATTTTATGTATATATCATCTTTTATTTAACTACCTCCTATTGATGGACATTTAGATTATTGCTGGTTTTTCATTATTATAAATAATGCTGCAATGAAAAAAATTGCACAGAAATCCTTTAAAAATTTTGTGTTTCTCAGGGCGCCTGGCTGGCTCAGTCGGTAGAGCATGCAACTCTTGATCTTTGGGGTCTTGAGTTCAAGCCCCATGTTGGATGTAGAGCTTACTTTAAAAAACATGTGTTTCGGGGCGCCTGGGTGGCACAGCGGTTAAGCATCTGCCTTCGGCTCAGGGCGTGATCCTGGCGTTATGGGATTGAGCCCCACATCAGGCTCCTCTGTTGTGAGCCTGCTTCTTCCTCTCCCACTCCCCCTGCTTGTGTTCCCTCTCTCGCTGGCTGTCTCTATCTCTGTCAAATAAATAAATAAAATCTTTAAAAAAACAAAACAAAACAAAAAACACATGTGTTTCTCTAGACTGCATTCCTAGAGCTGGAAAATTTGGGTCATAAGTACACACATTTAAAGTGATGGCCTATATTTTCAAAGTGTTCTCCAAATACATACCAATATTATACTCCTACCAGAGGCAAGTCAAAATGCCTAATTTTCTACCCCATTGCCAGGTAAGATGTATTTTTAAAACCTCTTTAGTTTTCATTTTTATTTTATTTGTATTTCTTTGGTTATTTTCTATGTTGACTTTTAAAAATATGTATTAGTCATCTATATTTCTTATGGTTTTTCTGTTTATATTTTTCCCCACTTTCTGTTGACTTATTTTGTGTCTTTCTATAAAATATATGAAAGTTCTGTAGGCATATAGGTATTATTGCATTGGATATTTTGTGATGCAAGGATTTTTCCAGTTTTTCATATATTAAGGTGGCAATGTAATATACTTGGTAAGCAAATAAGTTTTAGAATCAAAGTTTGCTTATAACTCAGCTTTGTCACTAACTCGTTGAATAACCTTAGGGAAGATATTTAACCACCACCCTCCCTGTCCCCGCCGCCGCCAAACCTGTTTTTTAACTGTACAGTACAAATAACAATAATTTTCTCATAATGGGATAATTTGTGGGAATTAAATACTGCATGTGAAAATGTAAAACACCTCGCCATTTACTGTCATTCAAAATGCTTTTTGTTACTGGAGTTCTTTGTCTTATAACTTTGTATGTGATTTCTTGAAAAAGTTTTAATTCTTATGTTAAATCAGTCAATCTTCTTGACCTCTCAGTCTCCTGCTGTTCTCTCTCTAAGATAATAAAATAGTGCTCTTTGGTTTCTTCTAGTATTTACATAATTTTATGTTCTTTGAGATTATCAAGCCACATGGAATTTATTTTTTATATGTTATAGAGATTTGCCTTCATCGTCTTTCAAATAGAGAGCCAAATACCAAAAGCCATTTTTGTAATCATCAGGCATTTCCTTGCAGACTTTAAATGTCACTGTTTTAATACTAAAATAATATTTGTACTTGCATGTGTTTCTGGACTCTCTTTTATGTTCTCATTGATCTATTTCCTCATTTTTACACTGGCAGCATGTTGTTTAATTTTGTTAGCTGTACGCTATTTTTTCATATCTGCCAGTCAAGCCTCTTTTTATTATTGGTCTTCCTTACACCAGGTTCTTGACTGTTACTGCAGATCAATGCTTTCACCTAGAACGCAGAATCAGGTAGTCAAATCAGCATCCTATGTCATGATGCGATTCCTCTTCATTTTTCTTTTCAGTATTTTTCTGATCTTTTCAAGTCTCATTGATTCTTTTTCTTTTTTCATTGATGTTTGGATTCAAAGAATATGTGTTCCCTGAAATTGCTCTGAGAAGGTAGAGACAGTTTTGATCAGCGTTTTCCTTTTTGCTGTTTCTATGTTGTGTTCATGTTGTCTCCTTTCTGCCAATTATTTTCTAGAATGGGGACCAGGGCCACCATCTATAGCTGTACGGTTGAGCACCCACAATTCTAGGAGGCGCGGTCCACGTAGTTGCAGTGCAGATCCTGCAAATTTGTTACACAGCCGGCCTAGGGCTCGGTTGTATGAGAACTTCTGTTGACTCAAGAAAGCATGCAATGATGCGCCATGATTCTCCTCTCTGGTGACCTGGACACCGTTTTAACTGTGCCGTTATAAACTACGCCAAAGCATCATTTGTGTCATGGTTTATCATCTCAGTACGGTGTTCCAGTTATTGTCAGGGGGCAGGAAGCCAGGACTGGAGCAACCAGTGTACTGAAGCAAACTTTATTCAGAAAGGCGGCGGCGTGCACCGTGGCAGAGTGCTCGACACTGCTCTGTATAGCCCAGCTCCCATGGTGGGTAGGTGTGGCCACATGCCAAGTTCTCACCAAGGGCGTGTGAGCTCGAGTCATGGCATCACTGCCAGGAGGAAGTGATTAAGAGACAGACAAGTCTTCTAGGGGCGCCTGGGTGGCACAGTGGTTAAGCGTCTGCCTTCAGCTCAGGGCGTGATCCTGGCGTTATGGGATCGAGCCCCACATCAGGCTCTTCCGCTATGAGCCTGCTTCTTCCTCTCCCAGTCCCCCTGCTTGTGTTCCCTCTCTCGCTGGCTGTCTCTATCTCTGTCAAATAAATAAATAAAATCTTTAAAAAAAAAAAAAAGAGACAGACAAGTCTTCTGTACTATGATATAGTGAAAACATGCCTGGCTTGGAGTTCCTAAAACCCTTGGAAACTCTTCAGTGATAAGAATGTTTTTGTATGCAGGGCTCCTGGGCAGCTCCATTGGTTAAGTGTTGGTCTCTTGGTTTCCGCTTGGGTCATAGTCTTGGGGTCATGGGGTGGAGCTCTGCACAGAGTCTGCTTCAGATTCTTTCTCTCCCTCTCCCTCTCCCTCTGCCCCCCCCCCCACGCCACTTGCTCACATGCTGTCTCTCTCTCTCAAATAAAATAAATAAAATAAATAAAATCTTTTTTAAAAAACCCCAAAGAATGTTTTTGTATGCTAACTAGATGACTCCTGGCTGAAGGGGTGGGGTTCTAGATAGCTTCTGACTGGTGGCCAGAAAAACCAAGCCAGGATTAGAGGTTGGGACCTTCAGCCCCAGCTCTTCACCTGGGGAGGAGAGAGAGGCTGGAGATTGAGTTAATCTCCAACAGCCAATGATTTAATCAACCATGCCTCTGTAATGAAACCTCCATAAACACCCATAAATGATGGGTTCAGAGAGCTTCTGGTTTAGCGAATACATTGAGTTACTAGAAAGTTTCTACACCATGGCATGGAAGTTCTGCCCCCACCTCCCTGTGCACCGTCTGCTTCACGTTGCCTCATGCATCTCTTCAGTTTGGCTGTTTCTGAGCTCTATCCTTTGTAATCATAAGCCAAGTGCTTTTCTGAGTTCTGTGAGTCATTCTACGGAATTATCAAACCTGAAGAGGGGTTGTGGGAACCCCTGAATTTATAGCCAGTCAGTCAGAAGTCTGGTGAGCAACCTGAGACTTATGACTGGTGTCTGACATGGGGATAGTTTTATGGGACTAAGCCTCTAACCTGTGTGGTCTGTGCTAACTGCATACTTAGTGTCGGAATTGAATTGAATTGAACTGTTGGACACCCAGTTGGTGTTGGAGAATTGGAGAAGTGGAGTCAAAAAAGACAACACATCCATCCTTTGTATTTCTATCTTTGATATCAATACTGTGAGGCCCTAGAGGAAGGTGAAACCACCAGATAAAAGAACCTTTGACCCTGACTGATAGATAAATGACAACCACCACCAATCAGGAATGTTTACATTGGACTGCTATGTGAGGAATGAATTACTTTTTATTGTGTTAAACCATTCAGATTGGAAGTTGGCTTGTTGTAGGAATACAACAAATAACATGTAGAATCAACTAGCAAAATGAATCTCCTGAGCCAGGAGCCCCCCAACTTCCTTACTGGGTTTTTTGGTGTCTTTGTTGATCTTTTGATTCAAAGAATACATGACCTCTTTAATTTCTCTGAGACTATAGAGAGGATTTGATTTCAACATAGACTAACAGCAAAGATACCGTTAGCAATATCCCAATTAATATTGATACTTACCACCAAATATAACAGGCTATCAACCCTAAATCATGATTCCTCTCAGCAGTTTTTACCCCCTTTTAAACAAGTAGGTTGGTGATGGTTCAATATGAAGCTCTTTGGCTTATAATTTGGACCCTTACTACATAGATCATTTTTTAGTGATTTAGTTTTAATTTGTTTGTTTGGTTTTTAATATCTGTTCAGTTAACTTCAGTCAGCTGGTGCCAAACTAATCTGATGGCTAAACTAATCTTTTAGAACTTATATATTCATATTTTATCCTTGTTTTCCAGGCTTGACTCCTGCCATTCTCCCCAGTGTACTGTTTGCATATCCACACTTTATTCTTCTCATTCTTCAAATATATGCTCCACTTCTTTTGTCCTCACCTTGCCCCTCCTATGGCTTAGTCTGGGACAACTTCCTCTGCTTTCATCACCTATGAAAAACTTAACTAACCCCTCTATAGTCAGCTCCAGTACCGCTTTATCCATGAGATCATCACTGTATAAATTTTTCCTTCCTCACATTTCTTCATAGCGCTCTTTGTATCATTTATTTTATGATGCGTCATAGTTATTTACATGTTTATATCCACCTCCAAATTATCAAGGAAATATATTTTACTCATTATTGTATTTTTTCATGCCTGGCATGGAGTCTAGAAAAAAGGAGGCACCATGAGATGAGCACTGATTTAATGTCCCATGTTAATTAACTTACTTAACAAATATCATTTAAGC
The DNA here is from genome assembly GCF_002007445.2 of Ailuropoda melanoleuca. Classification (NCBI taxonomy): domain Eukaryota; kingdom Metazoa; phylum Chordata; class Mammalia; order Carnivora; family Ursidae; genus Ailuropoda; species Ailuropoda melanoleuca. The sequence continues at coordinate 59,506,179 of NC_048225.1, forward strand.
ACTTACTATCTACCAGGCATCTAATACAAAATATCCCATTTCAAGGTTGCCTTTATGATTGAAAAGCTTCCATAGTGCCTGACCCACAGCTTATTCTCAGTGTGAATTCTGTGATTGAATGTGGTTATTAGAGGAGACATTTGCAAATAGTCCTTCTTGGTAAATCAACATAAATTCTCCTACTTGGCCACTTCCTAGCACAGATGGAAAACTTGAAACCCTTCTTTATGACCAGTCTAGTCAGAGCATATCCCAAATTTATAAGCTCAGTAACTCATTCAAGAATAAATACATTGCTTTGCATGGCTGTCAGAGTTCAAGTACGGTAAGGAGGTGTCTGTGTAGAGAGGCAGCCTGGTATGGAGTGTGTATTCTAGAGCAGGGTGTGGAGGGCGTTGGGGCACTCTGATGGGAGTCAGAGACCAGGTGGGATGGGGAGGGCATTCACACAGTTGCCCTGGCATGGGACGCTAGAAGCCGAGTAAGTAGGGGAGGGTGTTCACACATGGAAGCGGATAGGCAGAGTGATGGGGGATTGATTACATACCATGGAGTTGATAAAGTAAGATAATATAGTAAAGATAATCAGAAGTGAGATTTCTCACTATCATAGAAGAAGGTTACAGATATGGACAGAGATAAAACTAGGATGAACTGTGGTGTTAGATTGGAATTAGATTTATTTGTTTCTTGAGTATTGAGTTTGAGAAGTTCTTTGTAGATCTTGGATACCAGTCTTTTATCTGTAGTGTCATTCGCAAATATCTTCTCCCATTCCGTGGGCTGCCTCTTAGTT
>NC_048225.1:59507724-59567799 GCF_002007445.2 Ailuropoda melanoleuca
GTTCATTTTTTCTTTTGTTTCTCTTGCCTTTGGAGATGTGTCATGAAAAAAGTTGCTGTGGGCAATGTCAAAGAGGTTGCTGCCTATGCTCTCCTCTAGGATTTTGATGGATTCCTGTCACACATTCAGGTCGNCAAATGGATGAAAGACCTCAATGTGAGACAGGAATCCATCAAAATTCTAGAGGAGAACATAGGCAACAACTTCTATGACATCGGCCAGAGCAACCTTTTTCACGACACATCTCCAAAGGCAAGAGAAATAAAAGATAAAATGAACTTATGGGACTTTATCAGGATAAAGAGCTTCTGCACAGCCAAGGAAACAGTCAAAAAAACTAAGAGACAGCCCACGGAATGGGAGAATATATTTGCAAAGGACACCACAGATAAAGGACTGGTATCCAAGATCTACAAAGAACTTCTCAAACTCAATACACGAGAAACAAATAAACAAATCAAAAAATGGGCAGAAGATATGAACAGATGCTTTTCCAATGAAGACATACACATTTTAAAAATGTTCAAAATCATTAGCCATCAGGGAAATTCAAATCAAAACCACACTGAGATACCACTTTACACCAGTTAGAATGGCAAAAATTGACAAGGCAGGAAACAACAAATGTTGGAGAGGATGTGGAGAAAGGGGATCCCTCCTACATTGTTGGTAGGAATGCAAGTTGGTACAGCCACTTTGGAACAGTGTGGAACTTTTAAAAAGTTAAAAATTGAGCTACCCTATGATCCAGCAATTGCACTACTGGGTATTTACCCCAAAGATACAGACGTAGTGAAGAGAAGGGCCATATGCACCCCGATGTTCATAGTAGCATTGTCCACAATAGCTAAATCGTGGAAGGAGCCAAGATGCCCTTCAACAGATGACTGGATTAAGAAGATGTGGTCCATATATACAATGGAGTATTACTCAGCCATCAGAAAGAACGAATTCTCAACATTTGCCGCGACATGGACGGGACTGGAGGAGATAATGCTAAGCGAAATAAATCAAGCAGAGAAAGACAATTATCATATGGTTTCACTCATTTATGGAACATAAGAAGTAGGAAGATCGGTAGGAGAAGAAAGGGAAGAAGAAAGGGGGGGTAATCAGAAGGAGGAGTGAACCATGAGAGACTATGGACTCTGGGAAACAAACTGAGGGCTTCGTGGGGGGTGAATGGGATAGGCTGGTGATGGGCATTAAAGAGGGCACATACTGCATGGTGCACTGGGTGTTATGCACAAGTAATGAATCATGGAACTTTACATCAAAAACTGGGGATGTACTGTGTGGTGACTAACATAAAAAAATAAATAAAAGTTTAATAAAATATGAACAAAAAAAGATTGGAATTAGAGATATTGGTGTGAATTCATGGACTTCTATATATATATAAGTAGATGTAAACATAAATGTAGATATAAATGTGTGTGAATATTCTGTGGACTATGAGGGCCTGGATGCCTTGCGTCAATAGCAACAAGCACATGGTACCCAGATCTTGACTTCTTTTTTTTTTTTTTAAAGATTTTATTTATTTATTTGACAGAGATAGAGACAGCCAGCGAGAGAGGGAACACAAGCAGGGGGAAGTGGGAGAGGAAGAAGCAGGCTCCCAGTGGAGGAGCCCGATGTGGGACTCGATCCCGAAACGCCAGGATCACGCCCTGAGCCGAAGGCAGACGCCCTAACGACTGCGCCACCCAGGCGCCCCCAGATCTTGACTTCTACATGTCATTTTCCAATAAAAGAGACCAGGGCTCCCTGGAGAAATGGCTCGTTCTAAGGCTGGGCAGAAGGATGAGCCCAGAACATCTTTTTAAACCAGAAAACAAGGAAATACTCAAAGAATGATGAGACATGTCAGAAGGACACAAAAGGCATCTTGAAGGCCATCACATTTGAGCATCAAAATAAATTGTGGGATCACAACCCACTGAATAAAATAGGAAACAATAGAGAGACATGATGCAAAATAACTGGCCTGTAATCTTCAGAAGTCACAAATGCAACACATAATTCCTAATAATTAAATGCAACACTTAATTCTAAACTGGATCCTTTTGCTATAAAGAACATTACTGGGACAACTGGAAAAACCTAATAGGGGTGTCAGACTGCCATAGTGATAATGTACCACATTAGTTTCTTGATTTTGATGTTCATGTTATGATCATTGAGACAATATCCTTGCTCGTAGGAAATACAAGTCGACAATCTACTCTCAGAGGTTTTTGTACTGTACACACTACTTTTCTGTAAGTGTGAGATTGTTTCAAAATAGAAACTACATGCCAAGGAAAGAATAAAATCGTTTGTGGGATTTTTCTCTCACCTTAAAATCAACTACAGAATTTCCATACCCCATCCCAAGTAGGTTTTCCTGCAGTGCACGCTTACCTCCACAGGCTCAAGCAGCTTCTGTTAGCAGATGGCTCACCATGGCACTGGTCACGCTGGCCACTCCTGTCACCTCTTCACTACTGTTCACTGGACTCTTTCTGGACTTAGGCTGTGCTTATTTTTAGAGCCCAGATTTTACCCATCAGAAGAAAAATATAAACACTTGAGGTGCGTTTCAGCATATCCATGTTGATCAGAACTTGAGGTCAAGTTGTCAGAGTCCTTAGTAGATATGATATTATAATTTGTATCTTTTGTCCCATGGCATTATATCTGATTCTCATGAAAACTTTTATTTATTATGCAAACCAAGTGACATTACATTATATATTTTCTCATACTCAGCCTATAAAAGTTTATACATAAAAACATATTTTATCTTACTTTGATAATTAAAATTTCTGAAAATTATCAATAATTTCTTTAAAGTTTGCAAATATATTTAGCCTAGAGAAGTGACAGATAAATATTGCAATGTATTGGTATAAACATAGTATACTCTAAGTGTAGGAAACCAAATTATCTGTCAGGGAAAACACAATATGTTTATTGCCATCTGCCTAGATAAGTTAAAAAAATATATAAATCAAGTTACTGAAGGAAAAATGAAAAACCAAAGATATTCCCTTATATGTATTAGGGAAAGGAATATGATTGCTTAGCTTATTTGTGTACTTCCTTTCGAATGGAGGGACTTTTATAACAAAGTTAACTAAATGCAACATTACAAGCACTGCTGTGGTTGTCTGGTATAGGGGTTAGAAGTATGTATCAGTGGGTCATAGAATAGGAAACTTGTTTGGTTACTTTGTCCTTATGGTGGTCTAGTATGTGGCAGCCTGCTTACACCGTGACAACCCACTGACATGAAGTTTGGACTATATTAGTAATTTTTAGTGTTCTATTCAGATTATTAATTATTTTAGTTTCAGTTCCACCACCTAATTGCTCTTTGAATATGGACCAGATAATATACATAAGCTCAGTTTCTTCATTTGTAACTAAGAAAGTTACCTACCTATAGTATTGTGAGAGGTAAATGAGATCATTTATTCATTCAACAAATATTTATTGAATACCTGCTACATGCCAGTAACTGTTCTTTGTGCTGAGGATATATTGATGAGCAAAATAGGAACAAAATTCTTTACCCTCAACAAACTTGCATTTCTAGTAAGCAGTAATAGTTACAGTATATTAGAAGTACTATGGAGACACAGAGCAGGTCAAGAGGGACAGAGTTCTGGGATGGGGCTGGGGGAAGTTACCACTGTGAAAGTGACATTTCAGCAAATTCTTGAAAAATGCGCTGGAATAAATGAGGCAAACACCTTAGGGAAAGAGTGCTTCAGATATGGGGAGCAGCCAGTTCAAGAGCCCTAAGGTTCACAGAACCTTAAGCATATTCAGGGCATGGCAAGGAGACCAGTATAGCTGGAGCAGAGTAGGTAGGGAAGGAAGGAGATGAAACCAGAAAGGAAACAGAGACCCAGAGCACGTGGGGCATTACTGGTCATTGTAAGAATCATGTCTTTACTCTGAGTGAGATGAAAGACCGTTGGAGATGTTTGAGCAGAGGGGTGACGTGGGCTTATTTACATTTTGAAAAAGTTACACTGGCCACTGTTTAGAGAATGAACAGAAGGACAAGAGTGAAAACAGGGAGACCAGGATTAAGGAGTGCACTTGTTGTGATGAGCACTGAGTAATGTATAGAATTGTTGAACCACTATATTGTATGCCTGAATCTAATATAACACTGTGTATGTTAACTCTACTGGAATTTAAATAAAATGAAATTTTAAAAAAAGAAAGAAAACAAGGAGTCCAGATCCAGATGATTATAAAAGTGAACATGGAGAAAAGTGGTCAGAGTCTAGATGTATTTTGAACACAGAGTTCAAAGGATTTACTGATGAGTATATGTGAAATATGAGAAAAAGAGAATAAATGGGTGACTGCAAAGTTTTTGGTTTATGCAATGGGAATCGCGTAGTAGAATCCCATTGTAGCTGGGATTGTCTAGAGTGCAGGTGAAACAGGACAGGCTGGGTAAGAGCAGCTCAAGTTTGGACATGATAAATTTGAGGTGCCTATTTGTCATTCAAGTGTAGATGCTTAAAAAGCAATTGGATAGGGGCGCCTGGGTGGCACAGCGGTTAAGCGTCTGCCTTCGGCTCAGGGCGTGATCCCGGCGTTATGGGATCAAGCCACATCAGGCTCCTCCGCTATGAGCCTGCTTCTTCCTCTCCCACTCCCCCTGCTTGTGTTCCCTCTCTCGCTGGCTGTCTCTATCTCTGTCGAATAAATAAATAAAATCTTTTTTAAAAAAAAAGCAATTGGATATATGAATCTAAAGTTCAAGGCAGAGGTCGGGGCTAGAGACAAATTTAGGGGTTGTCATTTTTTACATGACATTTAAAGCGATGAGACAAAGAGGAAGTATTAATAGAGAAGGGAAGTCCATGGACTGAGCCCTGAGGTCCTCCGGTATTGAGAAATCTGGAGTGAAGTAAGAACCAACTCAGGTTTGGAATGAGGATGTGAAGGAGTGGTCAGTAGGGGTGAAGAGTAACCAGGAGGCAAGTAGTATTGAATGCAAAATGTCCAGTGCTGCTGGTTAGTCAAATAATATGAGGATGTGGAATGAAATATTGGATCAAACAGAATTTAAATATGGAATTAAACATTGGATTTTTTGATCTGGCAAAAATAGGGTCATTACTGATCTTAAAAAAAGTAATTTTAGGGGAGCAGTGGAAGCCAAGTCTGACTGAGTGAGTATGACAGAATGGAAAGAGAAGAACCATATTAGTGAGTATATACAGCTCCTTAAAAAATTTTGCTGTAAGGGGAATAGAAAAAAGGCATAGTAGCTGGAAACAGAAGTAGGATTAAGAGAGTTCTCTTTCTCTCTTTCTCTTTCTTTCCCTCCCTTCCCCTTCCTTCCTTCCTTCCTTCCTCCCTCCCTTCCTTCCTTCCTTCCTTCCTTCCTTCCTTCCTTCCTTCCTTCCTTCCTTTTTTCTTTCATTCTTTCTTAAGTGGGTAAAATAATATTATGTTCACAAGCTGATAAGAAAGTTCCGGAAGAGAGGGGAAATTGTAATTTCAGGAGCAAGAAGGAAAAATTTCAAGAAGGATGTCTTTAACCGACAAGAAAAGGTGAGATCTAGCATATCTAGGAGTGTTCCTGAGTCCTGCTCTTGTAAGCTCCGAAGACCAGATTATGAGCATCTCTTCCCAGCACCAAGTTCAAAGACACCAAACAGGCCATCTTGGGACTATTTACACCACAGAAATCAGCAGAGACTACAAATCTGGGCTCTTTTCTCCAGGAGAGTAGGATGTTAACATCTATGAGCATACCACTGAGTCTGTCAGTGGAGGGGCCTTAGATAAGTGAGCACATAAAGTCCTCATCAATAGGAGAGAAAAAGGGGATTAAATGAAAGTGCACGTTCCAGTAGATGGAGATATGTATGCAACATGCTTGTGCCCAGTGACTATCACACAGTAAGTGATTAATTATTAATGTTTATCACCTCATTCAGTCGTAGCACATTGCCTCTAGCTACGACAAGGCTTGCAGGCTATGTAGTATAACATTATGTCTTTAAAGGGAGGAAGATAAAATATTCAGTCTCTGTGGACTAAGACTTCAAGCTCATCGATTCACTAATTTATTCACTCAATAAACATTTATTGAGTGTCTATTAGGTGCTCCAAATTATGTCTTGGATTCAATTAAGTAAATCCAGTAAATATTTGATAAGAAATGGTAATAGGCGCGCCTGGGTGGCACAGCGGTTAAGCGTCTGCCTTCGGCTCAGGGCGTGATCCCGGCGTTATGGGATCGAGCCCCACATCAGGCTCCTCTGCTATGAGCCTGCTTCTTCCTCTCCCACTCCCCCTGCTTGTGTTCCCTCTCTCGCTGGCTGTCTCTATCTCTGTCAAATAAATAAATAAAAATCTTAAAAAAAAAAGAAATGGTAATAGACAAAGTATTTTATGGTTATAGTAAAGGACCAAAAATGAATCCTAGTTAAGAAAGATTAACTTTATAGATGAGTTCTAAAACAAATAGGCATGTGTTGTGTGGTGTAAATATATAAAATAAATCAATAATCAAAATTATTAGCAGAACTAAGTTTATTATATATAATTTGGGGAATTTTAGGCATAGGATAAGCATCACTTATAAGTATGCATTTTATTTTTCAGTAATTCACTGAGATAATCTAATTCTATCCACTTTGGAAATAAGAGCTAGGAAATAAGAAATCTAGGAGCCAGAAGAAAGTTTAATACCAGTTGTTTAATTCTTATCCTATTGGAATTTTCTTTAGCATATTTCCTTTTTAGGAAATACTGTTATTCTGTTTTTGAAACTCTCCCACTTGGTTTCTCTAATCACATAATATTTTGGTTCTTCTATAACATTGACCTCTATTTTGAAAGAACAAAAGGTTTTCTTCCTCTGCCCTCTCATGTTATTTTGATGTGTCCCGAGAATCTGACCTTTCTTGGCCTCTTTTCTTTGCACAATGTTTCTGGGTAATCATATGCGATTACATGCATGCAAATAACATACAAATGTGTACATGTATGCATACAGATACCAGCTGTCTCTTCCACTTGGTAAATACTCTGCGCTCTAGAGCTGTGCATCCCAACCAACCACTTGAAATCTCCCTCGAGATGTCTTATGGATACCTTAAACTCAACACATTTACCTCCTTGAAACCAAGGAATGATCTGCGTCCCTCCTCTCTCTCCACTGCATCTGCTCAGACATCCGGTTCTATCAGTTCTTCTTTTAAATATTCATTGTCCCTGCCAATTCCTTAGTTTAGTAATTACTATTTTTACCTCAGTTATTGCTAACAGTCTCCTCTTTTGTTTCCCTATATCCAATTCTTTTCCCTTTTCATCAGAACTATTTTTCTAAAGATTTATTTATTTATTTGAGAGAGAGAGAGCATGAGCAAGGGGAGGGGCAGAGGGAGAGAGCATCTCAGGCAGACTCCCCATTAAGCATGGAGTCCAATGCAAGGCTCCATCTCACAGCCCTGAGATCATGACCTAAACCGAAACCAAGAATAGAATGCTTAACTGACTGAGCCACCCAGGTGCCCCAACAGCACTATTTTTCTAAGATACTCATCAGATTAAATTCCTTCTTAAAATTCTGCAACTACATCTCCCCTAAGGATATAGGGTAATAGTTAATAGAAACACAAATGCATGTATGAAGATGTAAATCACAGTATTATATGAGTGAAAAATGGAAATGACGTAAATTTTCAACAATAAGGGAATGGGTAAGTTGACTATAATGCATAATTCAATGGAATATCCAGCCTCTAATAGTAATAATTTTCCAGGAAACCAGAGCAGACTGAATCTAAGGAATGCTTATTGGAGCTAGTGCAAATTTATGTTCTCATTTTTTTCTACAACCCACACAGGCTTCTGACTTAATCCTCCCAAGAAAACTGCTTTGTACTTGTGGAAGTCACGTGCAATTTCAGTAGATCTCAGAAACTCTGCAAATCTTATCCCAAATAAACTGTAAGCAGTTTCATAAAGGCAGTCACCAATACTTTTGTGCCGGTGCTCTTGCTTTCTTCATCCCTGATTTTTGTCTCTTGAACCCAGAACCCAAATTTAATATCCAATTCTAGTCCACTGGATTTTAACAAATTAGGACAGATTGTCTGGCTCTCTTCAGAGTTCGTGTTCTCACCTGGGCTTTATACATGGGTTTGATTTTCATGCTTCCCATACATTTTTGAGTAAAGATTTCCTCGCTCTAGTTCCTAGTCCAACGATATGGTAGATCTTCAGAATTTATACATGGAATCCTGAGTTCCCAGTCTTCCGTGACTCGCTCAAGGCAACTGATGAGAAGTGGTCACCGTGCTACCCTGCAAAAGGGGGCGCAGCACACTTACATGAGGAGAAGAGCTTACGCAGACAGGAAACTGCGGTCATCACACCAACTGACAACGACGGGGTTTGAATGCATGGCAGAGTATTCACAAGAATTGCAAGAAGAGGTATTCCCTGAACCAGTCTCCTTTCCAGGACTGATGTTAGGTGGTTGGGGTGGAGGGAGAGCAAGAAATGTCCATAAGAAATACCCAGACTTTCTCCTGTATAAGTGACCTACAGTTTGTAGGGAGCCTTGAAAGAGAGGCTTTTCTTGCTGTTTGCTTCTCTAAGAATGAATAATACGTGAGTGGTCTCCATCTAAGTAAAAAGGAGTCCCTTTTAAAGAGATGCAGAGGATTCTGGGACACCAAGTGTCTTGTAGTTAACATCCGATATCATATATATTCCCTTTATCTCCTGTATCTCCTGTGTATCCTGTATGCAGGACATACTGAATGCTGATAAAAAGGAACATTTCTCTCTGGCAAGGTAACGAAAGAAGTGGGAGTCTTCCTATAGCTCAGCATTTATCTTCCTGGTTTTGCATCTAGAGAGAAACCTCTCCCTCTTGTGGGTTGAGGAAAGACTTCATTTCTTCATGGCTATGCCCCTTAATACAACATGCGGGAAGGAAGGTGTGTTCTATACATCACTGTTTCCCCAGAGTCTGGTGCAGCATCTGGCATAGAGATGTTCAATAGATATTTGTTCAATGAGTGAAGTTATGATTGCCTCTTTGCCCCATGGCCTCTGTCCTAGTCCTAGAATGCCATTTCATGTGTGAAAGTTTCCACCTCTACGCAGAGACGAAGATACTTTTCCCTGAGGATAGCATTTCCCAGGTGGTGTTATTAAATTTAGCCATCTGATTCTCCATACTGCCAGGGCACCAATCACCTCTTCAGTCTTCTGTCATCAAGCTTGTTCTCATCAAGTTACCAGAGATCTCCTTGTGGCCAAAGCAAACTATTGTATCAGACCTCTCGGCTGCACATCACCCTAATTCTTCTTGAAATTCTTTCATGCCGTAACTACATCTGTGAATTTCATTTTCAAAAATATATGTCTCCAGTCCTGATTTCTGTCTTCAGTCCCAGATAGTCAATTAACTGTCAAAGAAGAAGCTCAAATTCAGTGTGGCCAAAACTTGGTATATAATCATCCCCTCAAAAAAAGCTGCTTTTCCTGGATTTGTCATCTTGGTTAATTAGCTGGAGTGATCAAGTTATGTTTGTTCCTCTTTTCTTCAATTGATTTAGAAGTTCTGTAACCTATTTCAAGTCCTCTACTGGTTTCCTTAACTTAAATAAACATTTTGTTCCTTTATGTTTTTTCTAGTGGTGCTAAGAGTTAGATAGAAATTATGTTGCTGTCCTCTCAATAATATAATAATAGCAATGACGATGAGGATGATGATGAGAGATGGTGTTTCTTAGGCACTTACTATATGCTGAATACTTTTCTAAGCCCTTTATGTGTACTAATTTTACTATATGGGAAACACTTTTCCAAGCCTAATACGAATACTAATTTATTTATTCTTCACAACACCCCTATGAAGCAGATGCTATTATCAAGCTCATTATACTGAGGAAGAAACCAAGGCACAGAGGTTGAGTAACTTGCTCTTGATTAGAACAGCTAGAAAGGGATAGAAGCAGCAGCTTAAGCTTGAGGGTCTGCACTCCTGAATTTATTCTTACATTGTTATTCATTTTTTCTTACATTATGTCCTTTCTATTTCAAGAAATCTTTCTTAACGATTCCCACATATCTTAGGACCATAGTACCAACTGTTATTTAGATTGAATTACCACTAGATTCATTGATTGCTACTGTTTCTTGTATATTAAATTTTCACCATCTTGAGATCTTTATGCTAATGCAATTTTCATTTGGCTAGAGTACTTTTATGAATATCTTTTTTTTTCAGAAAGGAAATATGGATGTGATACTTTCTAAGTGCTTGCATGTCTAAAAACTCTGTGCCATCACAAATGAACAAAATTCAGTTGAATATGGTAATGCAGAATTACCCACTCTTTAAAAAAAAAACCACAGATATTGCTTCATTGATACTATATATCCAGTATTATATTTAAAGATACTGGTGCCAGCCTGATTAATTTTTTTCAGGTAACTGCTCTTTTCTATGTGGGAGCTTTCAGGACTTTATCTTTTGATTCCAAAAATGTCACCGGGATATGTCTAAGTCTATGTAGATATTTTTTTAATAATCTTGGCCAGTATTCGGTTTTTCAACTCAGAGAGATTTTCTTCCAGTTCAACTTCTGTTGCCATTCCTTCTCCATCAGCTCTTTTCTCTCCTTTCAATTCCCTCATTATTCAGATTGCAACACCTGGATTTGTCCTCTGTGAGTTTTCTCATAATTTCTATTTTGATCCTCTTGCTCTGCATTCTGGGAAGAATGTTTCAATAATTAAACTCTTTAATTCAGTGTTTGGTAGCATACATTCTTCTGTTCATTGCCTCTGTTGAATTTTTTATTTTGGCAAATATAATGTTTATATTGAAAAACACTTTCCTATTGTCAAGTTGCTCTTTAGTATGGCAGCCTGCTGTGTTTTATTAATCCAGTATCCCATTAACAGAAAACAAGGTTTAGGGGCGCCTGGGTGGCTCAGTCAGTTAAGCATCCAACTCTTGATCTCAACTCAGGTCATGATCTCGGGGTCATGAAATCAAGCCCCGTGTTAGGCTGTACACTCAGCCAGGAGTCTGCTTAAAATTCTTTCCCTCTGCGCCTCCCCCTGCTTGCTGGCACTTGCTCGCTCATTCTCAAATAAATAAATAGAATAAATCTTTTTTAAAAAACCAGAATAGGGTTTAGAATTCTTTAAAGTCTTCTCCTATTTTCTACATTAACTCTTTTTTTTTAAATGTTGGCCTATTTGCCCTGATTACTCAGTTTAATACTTTTTTGAAGTGCTAGTTTTATTTTCTCCGTGATTTTATTCTCCATTGAAGAGCTACAGGGTACCCACCACCCCCGCCCCAGTGGGATAGATTCCTTCAAAGCCTATGTAATTCTGGCATCTGTAGACCTAGAGAAGCAGCTGTTGGATTTATTTCCTAGAAGACCATAGATGAGAAGTGGGCAGGCCCTCGCAGGCAAGGTAATAGATGCATAGATCTTCACCCCAGGTGAGTCTCTTCTAAGAGGTAAATGACTGTAAGACCCCCTCAGATCATATAGATGACTATGGGAATTCCATCCAATCACCATGTTAATTCCTTGGGAGGCTATAAAGGATGGAGGTGCCAGAAATATGACTGCCAAGGAGGACCCTCAATCTGGACAGGCATCTATGAGTAGTTTGGGCTCATTTTGGCTTTATCTATTTCCACGAAAGTAGAGTAGCTACAGTCAGGCAGCGGGGACCTCAGCAGGCCACGAGAGCTGCCACCTCGCCAGCCTCCACTTGTGTGCAGTGACTAATTCCAGGCAGTGGGCATGTGATTGTCTTTTAAATCCATTTTCCTTTGAACATGTTTTATGAACCTAACATTGCAGGTATGTTGGTTTTGTCCGCCTCTGTTTTCCAATGATGATAACTTTTCTGTGTTTTCTTTTCACCATTTGTTGGGTTGTCTCAGTAGCAAATTGAATTTAGATTTCTATCTTTTCAAAATCCTAAATATCTTTATGCTTTATTTTTCCTAACTTTAATTTTGAAGTGAAGGAGGTACTCTTCTTTATCTCTAGGAACTATCCCCATTTATCTCTACCCCTCCAATTGTATGGGCTCCAGAACACTCAAGTAAAACTTACCAACCAGTCCTCACCCCTATAGTTCTTCTCCTTGGACGGTGTGGTCAGATGAGAAGTGCTATGGACACATAATTCATTTCTGAAAAATAGTCTCCATATGTGGGAAAGGATGGTCCAAATGAATCAGCAGAAGCAAGACATGGCCGTAGGAGGAGCATGAAAAATTTTGGAAATGACAGAAGATCTGGTGTGTCTGCAGTGGAGTGTGGCAAGAGATAAGGCTAGGGAGTTGGGCAAGAGCCAGATCCTGGGGTTTCTTTTAATGCCATGACAAAGAATTTGAACATTATCCAGAAGGCAATCGGAAGTTGAAGGCTTTTAAGGAAGGGAGCAATAAGATTAGATGTGTGTTTTAAGTATGTCATTCTGTTAGCAGTGAGGAAAATGAGTTGGAGGAGGGGAGAATGGAGGGAGGAAACCCATTAGGAAGCTCTCAAAGAGGTTTAGGTGAGAATTTATGAGGCTTCTACTAGGGCCGTAGCAATGGGAAGAAGAGTGGAGAGATTCAAAAGCTACTTAGCAAGTAGAATAAACAGACTTGTTTGATTACACTTGGACTGAGAAGAAGCCAGAGCCAAGGATGGCTTGGCGATGGGTGTGTCGAGTGATACACTTCTTGAGGCAGAGAACGTAGGAGGAGAATTGGGTTTAGAGAAAAAGAGGACATATTGTATATGACTTGTCTAGGACATTTGAATGTAAGTGTACAAATATATCTAATGTATACACCACACACCACACATATTTAGCAAAATTGCTCAATAAGGATATATGAGCTAGATTGATAGATATGGACATCAATAGCATATGGTTGATGTGTAAAGAAAGAATGTAATAGTAAATACAATTTCTGGGTTTTTAGTATTATCTAGATACTATATTGGTGTTTTGAGGATAGACAGAAAGAGGAGTCTAGAACCTCAGAGATTAGAGCCAGAAGTAAACCGAATGTGAAGAGAATGTGAGGTCAAAAATACACGGGGGAGGGAGAGAAGGGAGTTTCAAAGAGTAAAGTAAGCTCATGTTCTAGAGATGTCAAATGAATTGAGAAGTACAAAGTGTCCTTTGATTTTGATAATTAGGAAGTCATTGAAACTCTGAAGGGAAGGATAGACAAAAGATATGGAAGAGTTCCAATCTCTTCCCTTAGAATTGCATTTGACTTTGATTAGTCACCTTCTGAACAGGTTTTAGAAGAAGTACTTGAGATTAGAAGGAAGTCTCTGGGGAAAAAAGCATGGTTGTGGCTGCTTGTTCTTGGAGGGGAATAGAGAGCCCACTTCCTAGAGAGGGAGAGAAGGGATAAAACAAATCCTGCTCTCACAGAACATGTTGAGGGGAATGAACAAAGTCACCTCAGTGTTTCGAGAAGCCTACCGTACTTCTACATAAGAAGGGACGGGAAAAGGCTGGGATACCTGAACGAGCTTGAGGAGGGTGACTTGAAGGGAGGAAAGGTAAATATGCTACATGCAAGGCCCATCATCTAGATCTGTCCTCATGGAGTGAGGCACTCGTTCTGCCAGTTGTCAGTTGAAAGTTGACTGTTGTTTGCTCATGGCTGAGTCCTTCCACAGAAATTGTCCTGGTCCAAGATTATGCTTCCTCCCAAGGGCAGCCTGCATTCAATGACTTGTTGATGCAGGGATATCAGAACCCAGACTCCTTGCCTCAGTTCAGGAGATCTGTGAAGAACATCTCAGTTTCAGAGCTCCCATGAGATTGGCTGAAACCTCAGTGCAACCACATACCACTTTAACCTCTCTTAGCAAAATCCAGTTTGTCCTACTCATTTACAGGTATTGTTCTCAAGGACAGTCTTCAATAAACCTCCTGCATCAAATCTTGATGGCAAAGATTGTTCCTGGTGAACCCAGCCTAAGGGAGTGACTGTATATGTTATAATCTGCTCTTCATGTCTCCCACTTTGGATCCAACTAGCAGGCACAGAGTTTTGATTTCATTATATAGAGGACAGATCAAAAGGCTCCAAAATGAGAAGTTAGCATGATGTAATTCTAAAGCACTAGTTCTCATTTGGGAGCAGAGGTTAGAGATCAGGAGCGTATGTCCCATGGCTGTGTCCATCTGTGTCCACCCTTTGTATCTTTCTTCCCCCACAATCACCCCATCACCTCTTTGAGAAAACACTGTGTTAATACCGTGGAGCTGTCTGCACTTGGGGATGGACCTGTTGAGGAGGGTGTGGCATTGCAAATGGAAACCCTGTCTGTGACACAGGGTAGTCCCTAGAGGTGAGAGGGACGGTCAGGGGAGAGCCGTTTTGGTTTTTGTTTGTTTAAGGGAGGTACTTTACTATATTAATATTCTAGATGAAAGAGACCAGTGGAGAAAGAGCTGTTGTGAATCCATGGGAAAGAAGAAATAATAGAAGGGCACTTTGCTGGAAAATACCCTATCCCACCCAAGCCCTGTAAATTATCTCCAGTAATCTCTTGTCCACACTCAGAAAGCAAGAACTCTTATCCTGCATCTTTAGAATGAGAGTTTCCATCTCCAAACCCCCAAACCCCTCAGGCTGAAGATTGGTGATATTTGATAGAGACTTCCAGTGCTTTCTCGAGCCATTTCTAAATGACTTGGTCACCCTGGCTCTCAGCTTCTGGAGGTCATCATGAGACCAGCAAGTTTCAATCTCTTTGGGAGATCTAATAATGACTGTGCTTCCTGCTTGCAGCTCTCCTGATGGTCTGGGTGGTTTTTCAGTGGTCATCCTTCCCCTTGAATCTAAACCCAAAGGTTAATAAGTCCCTTCACATCTCACAGCTGATATAAGCTATAATTACGGTGAAACAAAACTGGGAGTCCAAGTGAATGTTCCAACCCCTGAAGGAACTGTGTGCTCAGGAGCAGTCATGCGATAAGGCTTCCTGCAATTAGAAATCACTCTATGTTGACGACTCCCTCTGAGTTTAAGTGGGAGAATCAATTGAATAGAGGAAGGGACAGGACATGCAAGAGGAGGACAAAAATTTTAAAAGCTGTCTGACAAATCACAGCTCAAATGTTGAATTTGTTTTGTTTTGTTTTGTTTTTTGGGTGTTTTTGTTTGTTTGGTTGGTTGGTTTTGGTTTTGGGTTGTTTTTCTTAACTGCTTTGGGGGATGAAAACAAATTTCCCTGGTAAGTAACTATTGCTTTACAGGGCCAGCTTGGGGGCTATTAACAAGACATGACCTGAATGCAGTGCTCCCCACAGGTCATAAAGATGACTATATACAAGAGCTGATTGTAGGGAAAGTGGTTGAGGCTATTATCAATGTGTTACTCAATTACTTATTAATTACTTTAAAATGGATAGAAATGAGGCAATTAGGAGTGCACAATTCTAATTGGTATTTGAAATCACAGAGGGTGAATTGATGAGCACCAGCTGCTCTGACATTTTGCCTGGTGATCAGCTGCTGGGGAAGAGGCTATAGAGCGATACTTTACAATCTCTCTTTTCACAGCATGGGCACACTCAGGGAGGGCAGATGTTTCCCCTGGGAGAAGAAAAAAGCACTCATACTTCCATTTGACTAGATAGCCATGAAGTCAGGATCTGGCAACAGCATGCAGTCCTGACAGAAAGTAGGAGGAAGGCTGTGTGCATTGGTCGTTCCCACTGTGGACACTGGAACTAAATTTGCACCAGGAAATGAGGGGTGACTGCCCATATGACTGAGTTCTAAAGTAAACTTTGGGGACAAGTGGGTGATTAGCCAGCCAGACACAGTATAAATACCAATACTAAAGCCTACAGAGTCCTCCTGCTTGTTGAGAGTAGGTGGGGTAACCATTCAAGACACCCTCCATTCCTCATTCAGGTCTTCAGAAGGCATTTGCTGTCCTTTGATCCTGTGTCCATCAGTTCTGTGATAAGAAGTCAAGATGCTCAAGGAAGTGGCCTCCTCCCACAGATTTTCTGGAGTTTTCTTTCTTCAAGGAGATATCTTTATGATATTAAATATGTCCTAATATTGTTAGGCATATCTTTCCGTACAATTCTCATCATGTCACAGCCGTGGAGAGTTAGTTTTCTCATGTTTAGTAAATGAGTCAAATGATAACAGTCTTTACTGAAAAGTCTGCAATTGTCTTTTTTTTTTTTTACCAAAAAAGACTTTAATTTCCATAAGAAAATATAAAATGTGGAAAAAAGCATGTCAGAAAGGAGGGGAAGAGGGCACAAGAGGTAAGAAGAATGAAAGATGGAATAAAGAGCCAAACGAAGAAGCAGAAGGGAGTGAGAAGATTGTGGTGAGGAGAGGTATACTACCCAAAAATCTCAAGCATATAAAAGAGGGACATCTCCCTGTCCCCTTCTGTGATGGTTAGTTTTATGTGTCAATCAGACTAGGCCATGCGGTGCCCAGACATTTGGTCAAACATTATTTTGGGTGTGTCTGGGAGAGTGTTTCAGAATGAGATTAACATTTGAATTGTTAGACTGAATAGAGCAGATTGCTTTCCTAATGTGGGTGGTCCACACCCGATCAGTTGAAGGCCTGAAAAGAACAAAATGGCCACATGAGAAGGAACTCACCCTACTTGACTACTGAGCTGGTCTTCTCCAGCCTTCAGACTCAGATTGAAACATTAGTTCTTGGGTCTTGAGTCTGTTGGCTTTCAGAGTAGAACTTACATTATTACTTCTCTTGGTTCTCAGACCTTCAGACTCAGACTAGAATTACACATCCGCTCTCCTGGGTCTCCAGCTTGCTGACTGCAGCTTTTGAGATTTCTCAGCCTCCACAATTGCATGATCTAATACCTAATGATAAATATTTTATTATATTGTATTAGGGTTATCCAGAGAAACAGAACCAGTAGGAGAGTATATATATACAGGAGATATACATATATATATCACACACACACAAATATATATATATCTCACATACATATATTTCATTGTAAAGAAGCATGTGAGAATATATGTATATACTGTTGGTTCTGTTTCTCTGGGTAATTCTGTCTAATATGCCATCCCAGACTTTTCCTTCTCTATGTATTTCAGGGAAGAAGAATTTTGTCTCATATCTATTTTGAGGCTATTTGATGCTGAAGACTTCTCTATTATCACCTAGCTTCTTGTAACTACTTTCATAAAAGCCTCAGGTGTCTACCTACTTTGCTCTGGGGCCATCACGTGGGCTTTGGAAATGCCATCCTCCATCATGTTGATCCTGCCACCGCCATGCTGGCCTCCATAGAAGGATGCCAGAGAAGGCCATTTTTCTTTTTTTAAATTTTTATTTAGATTCCAGTGCATTAACATTCAGTGTAGTATTAGTTTCAGGTGTAGGATACAGTGATTCGGCACTTGCGTACGTCACCCAGCGCTCATCACAGCAAGTGCGCTCCTTAGTCCCCACCACCTGTTTAACCCATCCCCCCACCCACCTCCCCTCTGCAAACCATCAGTTTGTTTTCTAGAGTTAAGAGTCTGTTTCTTGGTTTTCCTCTATTTTTCTTCCCTGTGTTCATTTGTTTTGCTTCTTAAATCCCACATATGAGTGAAATCATATGGTATTTGTCTTTCTCTGACTGACTTATTTCACTTAGCATAATACTTTCTAGCTCTATCCACATCATTGCAGATGACAAGATTTCAGTCCTTTTTATGGCTGAGTAATATTCTGTTTTGTAAATATGTATCACATCTTTATCCATCAGTCGATGGACACTTGGGCTACTTCCATAACTGGGTCATTGTAGATAATGCTGCAGTAAACATAGGAATGCATGTATCTTAGAAGGCCTTTTTTTTTTTTTTAGGATTTCATTTATTTATTTATCAGAGAGAGAGAGAGAGAAAGCGCACGTGCACACCAGCAGGGGGAGCGGCAGGCAGAGGGAGAAGCAGACTCCCCACTGAGTAGGGACCCCGATGTGGGACTCGATCCCAGAACCCTGGGATCATGACCCAAGCCAAAGGCAGACGCTCAACCGACTGAGCCACCCAGGCATCTCTAGAAGTTTATTTTTCTTTAAAATTCCATTTTAATTATCCATAGAACCACTAATGGAAAGATGTTACATGTAAATTTAGGGATAAATAGAATTTCTAGTGGACTCGTGGTACCAACTAGTGTTGCTGCCCAGCCTCTCTTCCTTTTTGTCTGGTAATGGTACCCTTCTTCCATTGGGGTAAGTGCTCCATTCGCATTCCATTTTGTTCTGGTAGGGTATCGTCGCGGTGCCCACACCTCATGGCAAAAGTAAGTGGTCCAAGGGAGAGACACTTGGCCCAAACAAGGATATCAAAACCCTTTCTTGATATTGATAAATGGACACTCAGCAAAAGTGTCTGTCTTTCCATTGGAGTTACTGAACTCTGAGCGTGTGAACTTGGAGCTGCTGGCAATCATCTTCCCTAAATACATAGAACAAGTCCATCTCTAGTAGGAGAAAATGAGGCCAACAAGAGCAGAATTAAAAACTGAGGAGGAATATGAAAAGAAGGAGAAGAAAGAGGAGAAGGAAGAAGAATCTATTTAAGTTCCTGGGTCTAGCCACACCTGAAGGAACTGTTAACCCCTGGAATTCCCAGATATATGAGTCAGTGGGCTTCAGTTTTGGTTTAAGGCAGTTTGATTTGAGGTTCTTTTATCTCTAAATAACTTCAAAGCAAACAATACACAGCATTCTGATTAATACCAAGTTTTTAACATAATCTAAAACATTTTGATTAAATCCAAAAGTGAAGGGGACCTGGGTGGCTCAGTGGGTTAAGCGTCTGCCTTCAGCTCAGGTTGTGATCCTGGAGTCCTGGGATTGAGCCCTGCATCGGGCTCCCTGCTCAACAGGGAGTCTGCTTCTCCCTCTCCCCCTCTGCCTGCTTGTGCTCTCTCTCTCTCTCTCTCTCTCGCTCACACTCTCTCTCAAATAAATAAATAAATAAAATCTTAAAAAAAAAAAGGTACCCTTTAGCCCTGGAACCAATAATCCAAACCCAAGGAAGGGAGGTGGGGAGGGGGTCAAATAATCATAAATCTTTCAAAAGACCTAATTATCTCCTCTGCGAAGTCAAGAAAGTGGCAAAAAGTGGGAAATACAATTGGGATCTGAGATATTTATGGTATCTTGTGACATTTATGCCTCTTTCCTTGAGATAGGAGGAGAGATCATCTTTTTCTAAGGGTTGGAAAGATCCTTAGGATCTCTTGCCTAGGAGATTGTGGGTTTTTTTCTAAGAAATTTTAAAGATATGGCAAAACAAGAAGAATAATACAACAAATATCTAGTCTCCTGCAACCCAGAATTAATGGTGGTTAATTGCTTACAGACATAGGTAACTTATATGTGGCTCAAATTTTTTATTCACTATATGGTATTTCACAACATGATTTGATAATGAGTTTTGCCTGTTCCTTTGGGGTTGTTTGCTTGCTTGTTTTTTAAAGATTTATTTATTGGTTGCCTGGGTGGCTCAGTTGGTTAAGCAACTGCTTCAGCTCAGATCATGATCCTAGAGTCCCAGGATTGAGCCCCTCATCGGGCTCCCTGTTGAGCAGGGAGTCTGCTTCTTCGTCTGACCCTCCCCCCTCTCATGCTCTCTCTCTCTCATTTTCTCTCTCTCAAATAAATAAATAAAAATCTTTAAAGTTTTATTAATTTATTGGAGACACCGCCTGCACTCACACTTGCACATAGGGGGAGGGGCAGAGGAAGAGGGAGAGAATCCCTAGCAGACTCCCTGTGGAGTGCGGAGCCCAATGAAGGGCTCCACCCCACAACCCCCAGATCATGACCTAAGCTGAAATCGAGTCAGACACTCAACCGACAGAGCCATCTAGGCGCTCCTTGTCTGTTCCCTTTGTAATAGACATTTAGGTTGTCAGATTTAATAAATCAAAAACAATAGATTAATTGCTGTCATTATATGTTTTGTGCTGCACACATGGGAGAATTTTTTCTAGTTTGTACATCCAGAGTGGACTGCTGGATCATAAATTTTATATAGCTGCTACCAATTGCTCTCTAAAGTTGTTATGCCAATTCATATTCTTACCAATAATATATGACAATTCCATTTCCCCCAAATCTTTGCAAATAATTGACACTGTAGGACTTTTTAATATATGCCTATTTGATGACAGAAAAATGGCGCGGTGGTGTTGCTTTACTGGCTTTTATTTTGCAAAAACTAAATAAAGCTGAACATCTTTTTGCGTGTGTATTGCCAATCAGATTTCTTCTTCTATGAATTTTATTACAGTGACTATTTTGCTGTGTTTTTTCTTCTTGAATTGCAGGAGATCTTTTTATATCCTGCATATGAATCTTTTATTTGGGTAGTGTTTGTAGAGTATAGGCTTTGACCCAATCTCTGTTTGAATTCTGGTTTGTCACTAAGCATTAAGTTATATATCTGTTCTGTGCTTCAGTTTTCTTATCTGTAAACTGGAGAGAATGGTAGTTCCTCTCTTAGGGTGCTTGCGGGAAGATTGGATTAATAGCTAGGAAAGGGATTTAGAGTAGCGTTCCATAGCTTGTCAGAACGCGGAGGAGAGAAAACATGAGAAAAACACGAAGAGCTCACATCCTTTTCCATTCTTTTAGGGCAGCAGAAACAAAGCAACCATTAGCAGGTCGGCACATTATCCTGGTTCACACCTAGTATTCTTGTTGGTTCCTCAATTTTCACGTGCCTCTTTTCCTGCCCCCATTTTGTGTGCCATTTGAGCTTCTACACGTGTGCAAACTTAACACAAACAGCATATGTTCAGGAGAATCGATGAGATGATCTCTCCTTTGGCTCCCAAAGCGTCTTAAAAATACTGGGAACGTGGCCCTTAGCTCCCAGTACAGAACTGTTTTCTACCTCTGCTCACCAAAGACTGCCTCCTCCAGCTCAGTCTCCCCAGTGGCTGGGATCATTACTGCCACGTGGAAGGGATTCTCTAAGTGACCAATGACTGCCTGACAGAAGGTGTTTCCAACTGAAGGAAAAATAATGCTTTAAAATTCTGGTCCAGCCAATTGGTAAGTTGAAGGGCCGTAGCTTTACCGAAGGTTAATTTTGGAATCATTTATTAAATATATTTCGACTTCATTGCTCAGTTTCACTTGAGCACTCGAGTGCACGTGTATTATGTGTGCACAGTACCTGTGCATTAGTGCATCATGCATACACGTGCACACACACACTATATTGTGGAAATATCGACAAAATCTTGGGGGAAATGTAGCTCACCATAGCTCTTCCTGAAGCTCATCTTACTGTTTGTTTAAAAGAGACAATGCGTCCCGTGTGGGCCTCAGCACAGAACTCTGCTAAACTGAGCTCCTGGGCTGGTAACACATCAGAGAGAAAGGAAGGTGCTACTGCCGACACAGTCTTCCTTCAGGAAGAGAGTTAGCTTCGGGGAGGGCAGCCTATTGGAGCAAAAGGATAGCAAGTTAAGAGAATTGGTTGCTAGCTTTTTTTTGCAGTAAAGCAAGCTAATTCTTTTTTCTTTTTTCTCCCCCGCCTTTTTTTTTGCTGAGTATGAGAAAATGCAACCTATTTATTCTGAGTGAGATAATACGAGGAAAGGAGAGGCTGAAAACCAGAAATACAAATCTTGAGAGGCACAGGGACTGTAAGGTCACTGGGGGAAGGAATCTTGCCTGTTTTGTTCACCCTTTGCATGGACACTGAGGGCCTGACACTGACTGCCGTCAGTGGACCCTTGGTAAGTAAATATTGGTTAAATCGGTGTATGAATGAATGAATGTTTCTTACGTTTAGGAGTATCTCCTTATTCCTTCTCCTTCAAATTCCTTAATTATTATAAAAATATAATATTCGCAGTATCTTCAAAATTTCCAAAAAAGAAAGAGAATACGAGAAAACACATTCATAATCCACCCATAAAGGTGAAATTAGGTTTTGGGTATTTTCCTGTAGCATTTTTATGTCTGCATATGTATTTGTCTTTGTTTTTCTTTTGGGTGCCTACTCTTAATTTATTGCTCTTAAGACCACCTCCTTGCAATTTCCAGAGAGAAAATACAAAACAGGAAACAGACTTCGTTTCTAATACACAGTGTGCTGGAGTATTACAGATAACATTGTTACAGAAGAATGTCAGCTTACTCCAGGGCAGGCAGTATTCCTAAAGAATAAACATGGTTTCTCTTTTCCTCCCACTGGGACGTTCTCAGGTGGAAGTCACTGCGCCTGCTCCTTGACATATTTTCCACGTAGAAGAGAATGGAGCCTGGAAATCATGCTGACAATTGGAGTAGGTCATTCCCAATCCCAAGCCAGAACCAAAGACTATTGGCCACATTCTCCTCTGAAAGAAGCTGAGGGGGGAGAAAACAAGTCGTGATCCAAAAGCAGTACCTGCTTCACGACGGCATCTGCCCCTCGCGGGTCCCACTTCCTGCCGAGCTCTGAAGCCGGCATGTCCCCCACACGTGTCGCTCTTTGTATGTGAGTGTGCACAGACTTACGGCCGTGGTACATGAACAACTTGGCATTCTAGTTTTTTATTTGCCTTGTGAATGTTTTTGAATGTTACTGATTTCTTGAAGAATATGACTTATAATGGCTGCAATATTATTAGTCTTTCGACATTTAACAATTCTTTTCTATTGTTAAATAATTAAGCCCTTTAAATAACACCTCTCTCAAAAGCATGAACTCCAGGGGCACCTGGGTGGCTCAGTCGGTTAAGCGTCTGCCTTCGGCTCAGGTCATGATCTCAGGGTCCTGGGATCCAGCCCCATGTCAGGCTCCCTGCTCCATGGGGTGTCTGCTACTCCCTCTGTCTGCTGCCCCCCCTGCTTGTGTGTTCTCTCTCTCTCTCTCTCTCTCTCTGTCAAATAAATAAATAAAATCTTAAAAAAAAAAACCTTGGTAATCTTAAAAATAATAATAATAATAACATGAACGCCAAGTAATAAGGTTGCTTAAGTCAAAGGATGTTAATATATAACTACTTTGGTACACTTCTTCAAAATTATTGTCCGGGCGGGATTTTAATGCTAGTGTAACCCTCACTAACACTGAGCATTATAGCTTTTTAAAAGTTCTTTCAAATTTGGAATCAGGAAAATATTGTTTCATTGTTATTTTAACCAACATTTTTTTCATAAGTAAAAGACCAATTTTTTTGACATTTTTTGCTGCTTTCACCTCTTTGGTGAATTATCTGTCCATGTCTTTTATTCATTAGTATCTCTTGAGGTAGCAGTGTTTCTTCTTGAGTTGGCAGTAATTTTCTTTTATTTACTTATTTTTTAAATTTTTATTTACATTCCATTTAGTTAGCACACAGTGCAATATTAGCTCCAGGTATACAGTACAGCGATTCAGCATTTCCGTACATCATCTCGTGCTCATCACAAGTGCATTCCTTAATCCCCATCACCTGTTTCACCCACCCCCCACCCACCTCCCCTCTGGGAACCATCAGTTTGCTCTACAGTTAAGAGTCTGTCTCCTGCTTTGCCCCCTCCTTCCACCAACATGTTCATCTATTTTGTTTCTTACATTCCACATACGAGTGAAATCGTATAGTGTTTGTCTTTCTCTGACTGACTTACTTCCCTTAGCATAATACTCTAGCTCCATCCACGTTGTTGTAAATGGCAAGATTTCATTCTTTTTGATGGCTGAGGAATATCGATGGCTGAGGAATATGTGTATGTGTATATATATCCACCACATCTTCTTTATCCATTCATCATTTGATGGACATTTGGGCTCTTTCTATTTAGCTATTGTAGATAATGCTGCTATAAACATTGGAGGGCAAGTATCCCTTCTAATTAGTATTTTGGTATTCTTTGAGTAAATACCTAGTAGTGCAATGGCTGGATTGTAGGGTAGCTCTATTTTTAACTTTTTTTTTTTTTAAGATTTTATTTATTTATTTGACAGGGAGAGAGACAGCCAGTGGGAGAGGGAACACAGGCAGGGGGAGTGGGAGAGGAAGAAGCAGGCTCCCAGCGGAGGAACCTGATGTGGGGCTCGATCCCAGGACTCTGGGATCACACCCTGAGCCAAAGGCAGACGCTTAATGACTGAGCCACCCAGGTGCCCCGAGACTGTCTTTTTTCCATTGAATATTTTTTTCTGCTTTGTCGAAGGTTAGTTGACCATATAGTTGTTGGTCCATTTCTGGGTTTTCTATTCTGTCCTATTGATCTGCATGTCTACTTTAGTGCCAGTACCAGACTGTCTTGATCACTATAGCTTTGTAATGTAACTTGAAGTCTGGAATTGTGATGCAAACTGATGGAATCGGTTTGCTAGTATTTTATTGAGAATTTTTGCGTCCATGTTCATCAGGGATAGCGGCCTATAGTTCTCTTTTTCAGTGGAGTATTTATCTGGTTTTGGTATCAGGGTGATGCTGGCCTCAAAGAATGAATTTGGAACTTTTCCTTCCTTTTCTATTTTTTGGAATAGTTTGAGAAGAATAGGTATTAACTCTTCTTTAAATATTTGGTAGTATTCACCTGTGAAGCCGTCTAGCCCTGGACTTTTGTTTTTTGGGATATTTTTGATGAGTGATTCAATTTCTTTGCTGGTTATCAGTCTGTTCAAGTTTTCTACTTCTTCCTGTTTCAGTTTTGGTAGTTTATGTTTCTAGGAATTATTCCATTTCTTCCAAGGTGCTCAATTTGTTAGCATATAGTTTTTCATAATATTCTGTTATAATTTTTTTTGTATTTTTGTGGTGTTGGTTGTTATATCTCCTCTCTCATTTGTGATTTTATTTATTTGGGTTATTTTTCTTTTCTTTTTGATAGGTTTGGCTAGGATTTATCAATTTTATTAACTTTTTCAAAGAAGCAGCTCCTGGTTTTGTTGATCTGGTTTTTTTTTTTTTTTTTTAGTTTCTATATCATTTATTCCATATCCATTTTTAGTTTCTATATCATTTATTTCTGGTCTAGTCTTAATTATTTTCCTTCTGCTGGCTTTGAGCTTTGTTTGTTGTTCTTTTTCCAGCCCTTTTAGGGATAAGGTTAGGCTGTTTATTTGAGATTTTTCTTGCTTCTTATGGTGGGCCTGTATTGCTATGTAGTTCCCTCTTAGGACCACTTTTGCTGCATCCCAAAAGTTTTGGACCATTGTGTTGTCATTTTCATTTGTTTTCATGTATTTTTAAATTTCTTCTTTGATTTCCTCGTTGACCCATTCATTGTTTAGTAGCATGTTTTTTAACCTCCATGTATTTATGGTCTTTCCAAATTTTTCTTGAGGTTGACTTTGAGTTTTAGTGTTGTGGTCAGAAAAGATGCATGGTATGATCTCAACATTTTTGTACTTGTTGAGGCCAGTTTTGTGACCTAGTATGTGATCTGCTTTGGAGAATGGAATGTCCCATGTGCCTTTGAAAAGTGTGGGTATTCTGCTATTTTAAGATGGAATGTTCTGAACATATCTGTTAAATTCATTGGGTCTGAGTGTATCATTCAAAGCCATTGTTTCCTTGTTGATTTTCTGTTTAGATGATCTACGCATTGATGTAAATGGGATGTTAGAGTCCCCTGCTATTATTGTATTATTATCAGTGAGTTCCTGTATGTTTGTTATTAAGTTTTTCATATATTTGGGTGCTCCCATGTTGGTTGCATAAATATTTCCAATTGTTGGATCTGGTTGGATGGTCCCCTTTATTATGATATTTTGCCCTTCTTCATCTCTTGTTACAGTCTTTGGTTTAAAGTCTAGTTTGTCTGTTATAAATATTGCTGTTCCAGCTTTCTTTTGATGTCCATTTGCAGGTAAATGTTTCTCCACCCCTTCACTTTCAGTCTGCAGGTAGCTTTAGGTTTAAAATGAGTATGTAGGCAACATACAGGTGGGTCTTGTGTTGTTGTTGTTGTTTTTTAACCATTCTGACACCCTCTTTTGATTGGAGCACTTAGCCTATTTACATTCAGAGTAATTATTGGTAGATATATATTGAGTGCCATTTTATTACTTGTTTTGTCTTTTCCAAGATTTTCTCTGTTCCTTTCTTGTCTTTGTTGCTTTTGGTCTTTCCTTTCCACTTGATTGACAGTAATTTTAAAAAATATTTTAAGACTAAGACTTTGTCTATAAATAATTTTCCAAGTTGTCAAATTTCTTTTAACTTTATTTTATAGTAATTTATAAGAAACATGTTTTAGGTTCTTAAGTAATTAAGCCTACTGTTTTTCCACTTTGTGATTTCTTCTGTCTTTTATTCTTGGAAAACATTTCTCCATCCTAGAGTCTATAAAATACTCATTTATACTTTAGTTTAGTTTGGTTAACTTTTGTTTAGTTTTATTTTGTCTTAATTTTAAGCACAATACTGAGTCATTTCTAGATTCTAGCTTTGTCTTTTGCTAAATACCTAACCAATTGTTCCAGCATCATTTGCTGAATATTCCTCCCTTTGCATACTGATTTACGATGGGCATGTAACTATAGTTTAAATTCTACATAGAAGAGTGTTGGTTTCTAGAATCTTTATATTGCTCCACTGATCAAACTGTCAATTCTTGCCCTAGAGACACAGCATCTTGGTAACTGAAAGTTTATTGTAGGCTTTATTATCTCATAAGACAAATCTCTCTTCATTACTCTTTATATCTTGTATTATTTCATCTTTTTGAAACTTTTTACTATTACAAACTGTATACTTTAAAAATGAGCTATTTTATCTCTTTGTCAAGTAAAAATCAGAACTCTTTTAGAAGATTTTTATTAGAATCACATTAAACCTTTCAGTTATTTCAGAAGAATTAAATAACCACCTTTATAATATTTAGTATTCCCATTTGGGAACAAGGTAAATCTCTCCATTTATATCTCTGTTTTCTAATTTTCTTAATATAGATGACACATGGTTCGCTAAATTATTTTTCACTCCTTCCTTCCTTCCTTCCTTCCTTCCTCCCTCCCTCCTTCCCTCCCTTCCTTCCTTCCTTCCTTCCTTCCTTCCTTCCTTCCTTCCTTCCTCCCCCCCCCCAATGCAGGACTTGAAACACAACCCTGAGATCAAGACCTGAGCTGAGATCAATAGTCAGACACTTAACTGACTGAGCCACACAGATGCCCCTTCACAGATTTCTTATTAGTGTTTATTCGCAAATGTGCTTAATTATTTTTGGGGCGCCTGAGTGGCTCAGTCTTTAAGCATCTGCCTTTGGCTCAGGGTGTGATCCCAGAGTCCAGGGATTGAGCCCCGCGTCG
Source organism: Ailuropoda melanoleuca (assembly GCF_002007445.2). Classification (NCBI taxonomy): domain Eukaryota; kingdom Metazoa; phylum Chordata; class Mammalia; order Carnivora; family Ursidae; genus Ailuropoda; species Ailuropoda melanoleuca. The sequence goes on from NC_048225.1 coordinate 59,535,042, forward strand.
GGCTCCCCGCTCAGTGGGAAGCCTGCTTCTTCCTCTCCCCCTCCCCCTGCTTGTGTTCCCTCTCTCCGCTGGCTGTCTCTCTCTCTGTCAAATAAATAAATAAATAAATAAATAAATAAATAAATAAATAAAAAAAATCTTTTTAAAAATGTGCTTAATTATTTTTGGTGGCATAAAATAAAGTAGTTTCGCCATCATAATTTAGACTAGATTATTGCTGGTGAAAAGAAGCACCTGTTAATATTTTATATGTATGTTTGCATCTGAACATCTTCCTAACTCCTAGTTTTTTTAAAAGATTTATTTGTTTATTTGTCAGAAAGAGAGAGAGAGAACACAAGCAGGGGGAGCGGCAGAGGGAGAGGGAGAAGTAGGCTCCCTGCTCAGCAGGGAGCCCGATGCAGGGCTCCATCCCAGGACCCTGGGATCATGACCCGAGCAGAAGGCAGACACTTAACTGACTGAGCCACCCAGGTGTCCCTAGTTTGAATAATTTTTGTTAAAATTTCTTGAGTCTTCCAGATCAACAAAGCAGTGATTTGTAAAATATCTTTTCCCTCACTTTAATAGCGATACTGTTTTTCCCTTTATTTTTTTATTTTTTTTTAAGATTTTATTTATTTATTTGACAGAGATAGAGACAGCCAGCGAGAGAGGGAACACAAGCAGGGGGAGTGGGAGAGGAAGAAGCAGGCTCATAGCGGAAGAGCCTGATGTGGGGCTCGATCCAATAACTCCGGGATCACGCCCTGAGCCGAAGGCAGACGCTCAACCGTTGTGCCACCCAGGCACCCCTGTTTTTCCCTTTAGCCCTGTCATTGTTTTGCAAATTTACAAAGTATTGTTAAATAGTATTGACATTAGGATTTTTTGTTGTTGCTGAATTTTAAAGGAAATATTTCTGTTGTTTCTGCATTCAAAATGTTGCGTCTAGATTTTTATATTCATTATAATGTTAAGGAAATTTTCTCCCTTGCTTATTTTCCAAGACTTTTCTCAGGAATATATACAAAATTTTATGGCATGATATTAGGGTATGTGTGGGAGTGATCATGCTGCTTTTCTCCTTTGACCTATTACTGACGGGCAATGTTAATACATTTGCTAGTTATAAATGAGCTTGTATCCTTTTTTTTTTTTTTAAAGATTTTCCTTGTTTATCTGAGAAAGAGAGAGAGAGAAAGCAAGTGCACACAAGCAGTGGGGAGGGCAGAGGGAGAAGCAGACTCCCCCCTGAGCAGGGAGCCCAATGCATGGCTGTATGTGGGGTTGGATCCCAGGACCCCGAGAACACAATCTGAGCTGAAGGCAGAGGCTTAACTGACTGAGCCACCCATGTGTCCCTAAATAAACTTGTATTCTAAGAATAAATTCTGCATACTATTTTGGGCATATTATTCTTTTAATATAGTACCAGATTATTTTCATTGGCTTATTCCAGATTTTTACACCTACCTCTAAAATGTCATTGTGGAAATTATAATCTGGCTACCCCCTTCCCCATACTCTAGATGCCTTTTGCCAGGCGTCTCTCTCTCTCTCTCTCTTTTTTTTTTTTTCCCAAATATTGGGACCATCTAGTCTATTATGTAATTAGAATGAAAGCTCTAGAAAAGCAGAGGTTTTTGTTTTATTTGTCGATGATGCATTTAAATCTTAGAAGTGTTCCTGACACACAAGTGGTGTTTAATGATATTTAAATTAATATTTCCTGAATAGATTAATGCATTCTCTCTTTTATTGATCTTTCTTCTTCTTCAATCATTTTATACTACAAATTACACATTCTTTGATTTTTTATTTTGAGTCTTTACCTGTTTAGCTGGAATAAGACATAGAAGTACCTATATTATGGCACAATTTTTTTTCCATACGAATATAAGCATGGTATACTTGCTGAACTTTTGACTACCTGAGGATTTCTTCCTGTTGCCATCAGGAATGGAAAAATAGCTGAAGTCAAAAATCCTTCTCGTACACTTTTTTCCCATCAAAATTGTAATATACCGTTCCATTATTTCCTGAAACTCAGCATTGCTGAAAGCTCTTATGAAGCTGGCCTTGGTTTCTTCATCTACAAACTTTTCTTTTTGTTTAATGCCAGGATGCTTTATTCTTGAATTTTAAATACAATGACAAAAATAATACATCGGAGTCTTTAAGAATATACGGACATATGTACTAGATAAAGTGAAAATCCCTCTCACTACTTGTCCTTCTCTTCCCCTCTCACAGAACTCCTCCAAAATAACCCCACTCCTCAGCTATAGCCACTCTGACGGTTGGTTGTGTTTTTAAGTTTGCTTCTGTATATTTATATGAATATAGAGTTTCTTCTTTTTTTTTAAAGATTTTATTTATTTATGTGACAGAGAGAGACAGCCAGCGAGAGAGGGAACACAAGCAGGGGGAGCGGGAGAGGAAGAAGCAGGCTCCCAGCGGAGGAGCCCGATGTGGGGCTCGATCCCGGAACGCTGGGATCACGCCCTGAGCCGAAGGCAGACGCTTAACAACTGCGCCACCCAGGCGCCCGGAGTTTCTTCTTTCTAAAATGAGATCATGTTCTTGTAACAAGGTGCCTGGAAGAGCAGAACTTTAAAAATATTTTAGTAATAGAAGCTGCCAAATTCTTCTTTGTGTAGACAGACACAGAGATTCCTATCGAAACAGGTTTTCTGGACCTACTGCTAGAATGCCCCTACTTGATTTTGTAAATATTGGAGGACTAAGCACTTGCCGCCCTAGGGAAAAGAGACAATAGGGACTTTGGTGTATTTGCCAAGGCTGCCTTTTCTGAGTGTCCCTAAATACGTAGACATATCTGGTCTTTGGAGTAGAAAGGGGACAATTTTACACAGGAGCCACGAAGCTGCCCCGAAAGACAGATAAATGCTTCAACCCCTTCTCGTTCAAAACTCTACGTTACTAAAATCTCAGAAATGGATTAGGGTGGTCCCAGGCTAGCACAAAGGTCCCAAAGTAAACAAATGATGAAGGAATTTTGAGTCTCTAGAAGATTACGGAGAAGTATGAGACGTACGACAGAGCTGGAGGGGGTGTAGCCCCAGCAACATGTTAGGAGGTTAAGTCAGTGCAGAGCGTTCCAGCCAGTGAGAAATTTTTAAGAATGGAGAATGGCTAATCTATTTCTAGGAACAGTGATGTCTGCTATCAAATTTGAGGGTATTTCCTTCACTGACTATAATTACCTTCTAATATCTCTAAACCTTCAGTAGAAATCTGTTCTCTAAAATAATCTAATGTTTGTGGTACTTTGTGGGTATGAAGGAAGAGGAAGAGAGTCTATGCAGACCCAGAAGCAAAGAAAATCTTTCAGAAGTAGGCTGTGAGGCGTCAGTGGGCTTCAGGATGGAACACAACATCAGAAGGTAGGGCCTCCCTGGGAATCCGAGGGACAGTACTACTGCCAGAGGCAGCTGCACATTGTACAGTATGATGACGGCTGCATGAACCATATTTTTTGGACAATAGGATAAGATTGAAAGATGGAGAATTTAGGAAGTACTGGATTGCAAATGCTTGAATTAAATAGTTCCTGGTTGGAATGACCCTGCTCTAAGGGGTGTGGTGGGTAGCCTCCAAGATGGACCCCAGTGATCCCCACCTCTCAGTATTTGTACCTTTGTGGAAATCCCTTCCCTTGATTATGGGTTAGATGTAGTGATTCACTTTTGGCAAATAAAATACAGCAAAGGTGATGGGACGTCTCTTCTAAGATTCGGTTACAAAAAGACAACAGACTTCATCTTAGGCATTCTCTCTTACTCACTCACTCTGAGGAAAGCCAGCTGCCATAATGTGAGCTGCCCAATGGAGAGGCCCACATGTTAAAGAATTGAAGGAGGTTTCTAGCCACTAGTTAACAAGAAACTTAGGCCCTCAGTTCAACAGCCTGGAAGGAAATGACGCATGCAAACAACCTCTTGTGTGAGCTTGGAAAGGGATTCTCCCCCATCAGATCATCAGATGATGATGGCCATGACCTGCAGCTTGACTACAACCTCATAAGAAACCTTGAGCCAGCTAAGTTGCACCTGGATTCCTGACCTACAGAGACTGTTAGAAAATGAACATTTCTTGCTTTAAGTTCCTAAGTTTTAGGGTAATTTGTTATGCAATAACAGATAATTCAGTGAGAGAAATAATCAAGTGTACGTCAGATAGTTGATAAATTTGGGAGAGGACTCTGATTTGGAATTCTGAATGGAATTAAATGTCTGCTAGAGTCAGAGTGTAGGAAATACAATGAAGTGTTCGAGGATGCGTCATTGTATAAAGCAGCATGCCACAGGCTATTATACCGAAGCTTCCGTGTCCGTGATTCTGCTCGATTTTTGAGACATGTATGTGAATCTGTCTTAGTACAGACAACTCAAAGTCTCAGGGGCAGCCCAGCAAGACAGCCCTGACTTGTCTTCGCTTCTGTCCCAGGGACATACCCTGAAAATACAGAAAGCTACGTAGGAATACTGTTCAGAAATCCAGTAGATCCCAAGTAACGCCAATTGCCAGAGTGTAGAGAGGGCCTTGAGTGAGGAGAATCCAAGAGGTCCAGGGAATTCACCTACCAACGGCTACAGAAGAACCACTCTCCTTGGACCTCTGCCCACTCCCGCCACACACCACAGTGTCCTCTTTAGTCCCTCTCTTTCTAGATGCTTTTAGGGAATTCAGTTCCCAGGATTCAGCAGAGCCAAGGGCATCATATAGACAGACAGGGGAGCACTGTATCCAGAGATATCAGGTTGATGGTACACAAGAGTAGAGGCAGAGAAAGCCTCCTCACTCTCATCAGTATTTTTTTTTTTTATTTTAGCCATGGCTTGTTACGACACATTCCCAGCGTTTCCCATCCTTATATTTGCCTGGTTGTCAGCCTAAAAATCAACCAATTTCTAAATACATAGTTGCCAAAATTCTGTTCTATTTTAAATTGTGCTTTTATTTAATATTAACATTGCAAGTGCACGTCTGGAAGCTGGCTGTAACAGGGGCCCGGTCAGTCAGATAGTGTGGGGTTGCAGTTAATAAAACAGTCTCCAGACAGACTGGTTGGATTCGAGCTCCGGCTTTCCTACTTACTGGCTGTGTCACCTTGGGGAAGTGACTGAATCTGTCCAGGCTTCAGGTTCCTTACTTATAAGATGGAGATCAGAATAGCACCAATCTGATAGAATTATTTTGAGGATTCAGTGAGTCAATGCTTGGAAAGTGCTTAGAAAAGCAATAGCTGCACAAATGGGTCTGCTCTCTGTTGGCCATTAGTTTTGTAGTAGACCAGCGAATGATGGGGGTGGGGAGGGGTGTTGGGGGACAAGAAGAGAAACTTTAAGCTTGCCCAGTACAGAGTTCCTTTTGCCTCCGGAGTCATCCTGACCCAGAAACAGTGTAAGTGGTGTGACAGAAGGCTGTTTTGTGTTCCCTGAAAATCCCAGATTAATATTAACACTCATGGGTTAGTCTCTGGAGGCTCGGACTTGGACCTGTTTACATGTTAGCCCTGTTGGGCCTTAACTCATGCATATTCACTCAGACAAGAATGGTTTAAACTGGGTGGAAAAGTCAGCCTTCTGGGCCTTTGTTTCTTGTTTTATGGTTCTTTCTTTTGAAAACTAGATGATTTATGCTCTTGCCCCTCTGGGAGCAGAGCAGGTCATAAACTGAAAACAAATGTCTGCAGAAAAAAGGACTTTCCAGACAACAGTTCTTCTAACAGACAGAACATTATCTATTCAGTAGAGAAAGCCAAGCTTGCTTGCTTGCTTGCTTACTATTTTTTAATACTCTAAAAAACCCCCAAACCACACCCCTGAGAGTGGCCGCTTTTCCATGGTCATCTTAGATAAAGCTTCACAGTGCAGCAACTCCTACCCCCAAGGAATAGGGAATGGAGGCCCAAAGACTGACAAGGGCATGAGCCCCCCACCTCCACGGAGCTGCTTCTTTGGGCTAAACTCAGCTGACTTGGAGGAAGGCTTCTGGTTTGAGGTGGGGCAAGGGAATTCTGCAGGGGCATAGAGAACTCCCTTCCTCTCACTGCACTAATCAGCACACACAACGCACTCTCCGAGTCTCTTGCACACATCTTGCATGCACGTGCTACTAAATTTCACATTTACTCTAAAGTTTTGTGTATATGTGTATGCATGTATACACACGTGCACACACACACACTCTTTCTCTCTAGTCCGCTGTGAACACTCACATCTTCAAGACACATTCGCAAATACAGGCACATGCGTGGTGGTCACTGTCCAAGGTGTTGTGTCGGAGAAGATCATGGAGGGTGAGGAGATTACATCAGTTCAGAGAAGGGAGCTTTTTGACACATGACTATCAAAGTAAAACTGATTCAAGCCCTTTGTCAGGACTCGTGAGGGTCAGGTGCTAGGCCAGCAGTAGCTCCCTGCCGGCATTTATTTTTTTGTCTTTAAATTCAGTAGTTTGGGGATGCCTGGGTCGTTCATTTGGTTAAGCATCTGCCTTCGGCTTAGGTCATGATCCCAGGGTCCTGGGATCCAGCCCCACATCAGGCTCCCTGCTCAGTGAGGAGCCTGCTTCTCCCTCTGCCTGCTGCTCCCCTTGCTTGTGCTCTCTCTCTCTGACAAATAAATACATTAAATCTTTTAAAAAAATAAATTCAGTTGTTTGAAATCTGTCAAACCAGGGTAAGAAATTCTACCTGGTTCTGAGATCTTAGAACAGGAAAGAAAGATGAATTTCAGTCCTCAGCCAATTAGCATGCATTTAATGGGTGCCTACTGTGGGCCAAGCAGTGCCCCGGGCACTGGGACAGAGGGATGACTGAGACATGATTCCTACCCCATCATAGTCCAGCAATGGTGATGAAACCAACACACATGAAACATGAAACAGATAATCCAAGGTCAAGCTTATACTGTCAGTGCCTAAAAGGACCTGGTCTTGTCAAACATGTTCGTTTTGGCAATGGGATACTGATATCCAGAACGTCATTTACTTTGGGCCACACAACCAGATAATAGACAAATGCTTCTTGATAGAATTATTTTCTCCGTCCTTCTGCATTGTTTTGTAATTCTCTCTCTATATATATATCAACAACTTTAGTGTGGTTCTGTGTTTTAACTAGGTACCACTGTTCCTTCTCCGGAATTGGGAGGTCCCACAATGTAGGAGCTGATCTTATACTTTTTCAAAGCTCACGGTGACTGACACAGTCATAATTATCCAGAAGGTGCTCAATTCATCAGCCTAAAGTGATCTGACAGAGTCCAGAAGTTCTGCTGTTGGCTCAAGCCTCCATTGGTTACACAAGAAAGCAGCACGCGTAATAAAGAACTAAATCTTGATACAGAGTCAAGGTAAGATACTTCAAACTTGGCATAAAAATTACAGACATGTTTCCAAGACCTTCTGTTTTCTTATCTGTTTTGACCTCAGGTCTTGTGTAATTCTATGGACAAAGATAATGCATTTTTATTTCAGCCAGCAGGAAAAGGTCAGGATCTTCAGGGTGCTTTTGACTCTTCATAGTCACAGACAGAATTGTTGAAAGGCTTTGATATGTTTCTCCTAGGGGTTTTTTGAAATGATACCAGGTCACCCAATCATCAAACATTTATTTCAGCAAGAATTTTTTAAATCGTCACTCCAAACACTGGGCAAGTTGTTGGCTACAGATTTGCCTGGCTGAATTATTGAACACATACTTTATGCCTGGAAAAGAAAGTAACAGCACAGCTGTTGTATTATTTTCCCAGGGCTTCTGCAACCAATTGCCATAACCTTGGTGACTTAAAACAACAGAAATTTATTCTCTCACGATTTTGGAAGCAGGAAGTCCAAAATCAAAGTGTTGGCAGGGCCACGCTCCCCCTGGAGGCTCTAGGGAGAATCTTCCCTTGCCCTTTCCTAGCTTCTGGTGGCTCCTGGCAATTCCTTGACATTCCCTGGCCAGTTGCTGCCTTGCTCCCATCTCTGTCTCTGTCATCTTCTCTGTGTCCTCTCCTCTTCTTAGAAGGAGTCCACCCCCCCCACCCAAATACAGGGTGATTTCATCTCTAGATCCTTAATTGATTACATCTGCAAAGACCGTGTATCCAAATAAGGTCACACTCTTGAGGTTCTACTGGGGCATGAGTTTGGGGGGTGCCAAAGACTGACAGTGAAAGAGATGGCCATGGAGGGAAGCCTCATTTTGTTTCCAAGAACCAGTTCCTCCCATCTTGCTTCTGGTTCTCCACAGTCTTTCTCCCTGTCCTGCATAGACCCAGATCCAGACTGCTCACCTGGACTTAGGATTTCATGATCTGTGTGACTCTTTGACATATGACACTGATTCTTATGTGTTCCAAGCCGTTGACCCATGCCGTCATGAGTACCCTGGACCATCTGGATTTGCGTGCTGCCTGTCATCATTTACCTTTTTTCATTTAACAGATATGCACTGGATATTTTGTAAGAGTCAGGCCCTGTCTCGGATGCTGGATTCTCAGGGATGACAGACAAGTCCTACCTCATGAGTAATGAGGGATGGAAATAGGGAAAAAACAAGCAAAGAGATACTTGGCACCTAGAACAGTTTCTGGTGCATAATAGGTGTTCAGGAAGCATTTGTGATTTGGTAGAATTAGCAAGATAGTTTTTGATAGTGATACGTGATAAGAAGGAAATAGATTAGTGTGAAATAAGGCATTTAAATAGGATCAACACGGAAGGCCTCTCTAAGAAGATGATGTTTAAGCTAAAATGTTAAGAAAAGGGAGGAGGCAGCTGAGGACATAAGTCTAAGAGAGAGGAAAGAGTAAGTGAAACATCACTGAACTAAGAACCAACTGATTGTATGTGGGGACAGACGGAGAACAATGTGACTGACACAGACCGAGCAAGGGGGAGACTACCTGTCGGACAGGTAGCGGCAATTCTGCTCAGTTCTGCTAGACACTGTAGATCAAAAGAAGTTTGGATTTTTAATTTCCACTGCAATTGGAGGCCGTTTGAGGTTTAAGTAATGAATCGATGTGATTTAACTCATGAATTAAAATGAATTAAAAGATCACTATAACCCCTCTGAGGAGGAAGGATTGTAGGAGGCAAGACTGGAAGAAGGGAGGAGAATGTTTTAGCACATAAACAGGTTATAGGTGTAAAAGATACTGATTCCTTCAGTCTGTAGCGTAACCAGGAGAGGATGGGCCCGGCCAAAGCCGCACGGTTGGTCTGTCTACAGACAGACTCATCCATTAACCTGACCTTACTGAATAAATAGCATCATTTTCCATGTCTGCCACAATGTGAAAAAGATTGGGAAGCACTGCACTTATGAACATTTTTCATGTTTTCTGATCATCGAGCTCCTTTTACACACTCTTACTGTGTTTGGAGAATTTCCTGCTGCGGTAACCAACCTCCAAGATGGCCTCCAGTGATCCCACATCCTGTGATTCACACCTTTGTATGGTCCCCCACACTCAGTGCCAGGGTTTAGTTTGTGTAACTAATAGAATATGACAGAAGTGACTGTGTATCACTTCAAAAATGAGGTTATGAAAGGCTGTGCCTTATACCGTGGGCTCTGTCTCTCTCCTAGATGACTCACTTTGGAGTTCCCAGCTGCCATGTTTTGAGAATACCCAGGTATTAGGCCTATCCAGCCCTAATTCCTCTCCCCCTCCCCGACTCTATCCCTGGAGGCCTGTGTTCAAAGGCAACATCTTTTGCATTTTAACTTGCATCAGTGTTTGAAGTTTCATACAACAGATTCACTTCACTTTAAGTGAGTTTCACCCCCAATTGAGCCTAAAAACTACTGGAAATCAAAGGAAAATAGGAACGTAATTGGGGGAGAGAAAAACACTTAAAAAAGCTTGTCTACTTTTTCTTTCTTGAATAATATATGCAAGATATTTTTCTCCAAAATGGCACAGTAAAAGGCTAACATAAAAAAAAAACCAAAAACCAACTCACAAAACAAGCTTTGACTATATCTTTTAATATCCTAAGCATTTTAAAACAAAAAATGAACAAGATTCCCTCTTGCTATTTTATTGAGTCAGTATCCTTAAAGTAGTTCACAAATAACATTATGTTGCTTAAAATAGAACTTTTTCAAATAGGACACCCAATATATAATGACCCCCTTTTTTAGATCTACAAGAAAATTAAGGCATTTGCCTTTATTTTAATCAATGAGAGTTAAAGTTATAGTTTAAAAGGTACGCCTCTTGTTCTAAGTAAACCCTCAAAGTCAGGCAGCTGTCTACGGTTCATTAAAGGTCAGATTTTGCGCAAAACCTTCATTATCTGAACTTGATGACTTTCCCTTTCCTTCAATACATTGCACTCTCACAGAAGAGGTCTGATCTCAAAAGACCCTTCGAGAAACGTGAAATAAGCCCTCACCCTGGCTCACTGTTGTGCCCTGACGAGCCTGAAGAATTCTAACCTTCTTCGGAAACACATACTCTTCCATAGGGAATAACATGGTTCAAAAGGGGAAAAAATAGCTTATTTGCTACATTCATATGTATCTAGGGAAGGTGCTTGGTTTGCTCCAGAGTCTCTTTCTTCCTCTACTGGCCAAGCTCTGAAAAGAGTTCCTTTTTTTCTAGCAAGAAAGCAGAGAATATTTCACACCACACACAAACACACACACAGAGCACATATTTAGAGACCTATATGAAAATGAGAGAAACGAGGTGATAGAGAAACGGTCAAGCAGTGCCCATGTACGAGGAGCGAAAAAGTATTTGTGTGGTAGAGGACAGTAATTATTTTGTAGTTATTGAACAGCAGGAAAACTTAGGTCTGGTTAGTGGAAACTCTTAAATATTTTTTTTTTTATTTATTTGAGTGAGAGAGTTGGGGAGGGGCAGAGGGAGGGAGAGAGAGAATCTCAAGCCGACTCCAGGCTGAGCATGGAGCCCGACGTGGGGCTCGATCTCACCGACCCTGAGACCATGACCTGAGCCGAATGGTTAGTGGAAACTCTTTATGCAGAGTCTGAACTTTGATAAGTTATAGATAGAAAAGGTGAGGTCTCTGTGGTTGAAAAAGGTGATTTTAATGCCGACACGAAAGGCGGAAGTGCAGAAGAAAAGTACCAAGAGAACGCACACCAGGAGAAACCCAGTGGAGCGCATCCAGACTACAGCGGGATCGCAGATTTCTTAGTCAGGTGGGAGTGGGTTTGCAGAATAATAGGAGATCAGAGTGTTTTGCTTGTAGTTTATCCTATGGCCACCTGGGCTTTAATCAGTTCTTTAGTAAGCTACGTGTAATTCATTTCACAGAGTGGATTTGGTTTGCCTGCAGTCGTCCAGGGGGATATAAGAATCTCCAAGTATATATAAAACTTGAACACTCCTGCCAGGCAGTTCTGGTAAGAAATTCGTGGGGAGCCATATTGTATGATAGTTAGAGTTTGGTCTTTGGAGTCTCCCCAACATGGGTTTGAATCTTCATTTCATCCTTTGCTAACCACGTGACCTTAGGCAAGTGACTTAGCCCTCAGAGTTCTAGTGTTACCATCTCCAAAGTCAGGATGATAGCAACTATTTCAAATGGTTGTGATTCCATTAAGCCAAGCCTGTGAAGCAGAGCATAGAGTATATGGCGTGGAGCAATTATTCAATAAATGTCAGCAATAAATGAACACTTAAGCCAGTCTGGAAAGACGCCACAGGACATAAATGTCCATTGGTCAGATCCTGCCCATCCTCACTTGCAGAAAACAAAATCAAGGTGTAGATCTGATCGCATCTGCCAGAGTTGGTGAAGGCACAATACCAGTTCTGCTCTTTTGGCTTTGGGTTCATTCAGCTTCAGGACATGGGCTCTGTTCGTTCACCTGGACCCAGCGTACCCACCTGCAGAAGAGGACAGTGTTCAAGGCAGGACTCAGGAGTCACACAGCCCGTCATGACCATTGACTGGCTTTGTGACCGTGGGCCGGCTGCTTAGATTCTGTGCTTATGTCTCCTCAGTTGGAAAGCAGGGGTAGTTAATAACAAGACCCTGCTCCTATGGTCATTATAGAGATTATATGCGAATTCTTAGAATATTTTTTAGAGTGTCTGGCACATAGCACAAACTCAAAAAACTAGAGTAAAAAATAATATAATAATTATAATAAAGATTTGAAATAGACCTCTGGGATTCCAAATTCTACTTTGCTTCCTGACAAAAGCCTTGCAGGATAGATTTATGGAAACAAAATGAGAGAGAAGAGAATGAGAAGCAGGTAGGTTAGAGGAGGGAAAGGAAGACGGGAAATTTGCCATAGGGATAACTCAAAGTATAAGCAGTACTGAGGATGAAGTTTTAAATAACAAATAAAACATAACAAGAAGAAAGTGTGAGTATGGAAATTTAAAACTCAACCCAGAAGTTCTCTTCAAAACCCCTTGCATTTAGTGAGCACTCAGTAGGCATATGATTAATTGATCGGTTGATTAAATGTGATTAAATACTGAACTTTTCAGCAGACAACCTGAACCTTGGTACTTTGGATAGAGTGAGGGCTGAGAAAAGTATACAATCTTACAGTCTTCTGAATAAGGCTAGAGAGACAATGAAATGGATTCTCTCTCTCCCTCCCTCCCCCTTCCTTCTCTCACTTCCTCTCTTTGTATAACTAGAGATTTTTGTCCAAGCTATTTATTGCTAACCAAAGATCAAGAAAGGGATTGTTGAAACTCTTCCTTATGTGCTTAATGCTTACATTCTTGCCCATAAATACGCACATTGACCCCTTTTCTCAATAAGCAGGCACTGGAGTGCAGGTCAACCTATTTTTAACACCGAAGATGAAAGGAAGTTTGATGTGGAAGACAAGGAAAGGTATTGGCTATTTGGAGTCTTTTCTTCTGACACCTCTTTCGCTAGCTGGATATTTCACGACCACTGTGACACAGTCTAGCCAGTTTCGGACTTCGTCATCCTCTTCTCTCTTTCCAGCATCCAGAAGTGCCTCCAGCAGTTTCCCAGACCTGTCCAGGGTGAGGGACGTCAGCCACTTTGAAAGGCAGCTCCAGGGACGCCAAAAGTATTACAAAAAAATTACTTGGTGGCAGAAGGTACTTAGGTGTAGGTTTTTGTCAGTCAGCAGAAAGCCGACCTCTGCTCCCTCCCCTGTCCTCATTCAGAAAAGACAAATGTAGAACCAGCAGAGGAGTGCCAGGCCCTCTGACCCGGAACATTGCCTTCTGTTCCTTTTCATAGACTCCTTTTATGGTGTATCTTTTAAATACTAAAGCTAATAAATCTCTACTTTCTTTAAGTCATAGAAATTGGAGTTATGACTTCGTAACCGGCAATCATAAAACTGGGAGGGAACCACACAGCCCAGGAAGGAAGAGTACAGATTTTGAACGTCCCAGAACAACCTGCTATTTGGTGTAATGATAACGGACGCATGCAAAGTCGGGCCACCCACTCCAAAATCTGCTTTAATTTCATCTCTCAGGAAAAATTCACTCCAAGCAGGACTCACGGATTTAAAAGGAGATTGATGCCCAAGATGAGAGAGTGCTTGTCACGGAACATGAGCTCAGTTCTCGTCTCCTGGTCCAGGTGAATATAGTGCAGGCTCTAAAGCAAGTGTGGGGATGAATTCCTATCAGGGTTAATTAAGCCGGAGGTCTGGGAGACTTTCTCAGGAGTGGTAATCACTGGGAAACAGCAAGGGCTCACTAAAAACAAGTGCCAGTTGGATCTTATTTTCTTTTGTTGGAGGCAACGATCTGATAAGGAACAGAATCCAACAAAATGCCAGTGAGTAGGAAGTTCTGCCACTAGGAATTCCCAGGAACAGAATCTGGGTCCTGGATGCAGGAGTAAGGATATGGTCTAAGAGCAGCATGAAAGACTTACAGGATTAAAAAAAAAAATTATTCCCCCCAGCTTCACTGAGGAATAATTGACAAATAAAGTTGTGTATATTTAAAATGTGCACCTTGACGATTTGGTGTACATATACATTGTGAAACGATTACCAAGATCGAGTTAAGTAACACATCCATCACCTTTTAAATTTTTACCTCTTTTAAAAACATCTTTTTTGTGGTCAGAGCATTTAAGATCCACTTGCATCAGATTTCAAGTACACGATACCATAACATTAACTATAACCGCCATCCTGTACGTTAGAGCCTTATAACTGAGTTTGTATCCTTTGATGTACGTCTCCCCATTTCTCCAACCCCAACCCATCTTTCTACCCTGTTTCTGTGAGATCAGTATATTTTCTTTGTTAGTTTGGTTTTGGTTTTTTTAGATTCCACAGGCAAAGGACACCATGTAGTATTTGTCTTTCTCAGTCTGGCTTATTTCACTTAGCAGAATTCCTTCCAGGTTTATCCATATTGTTAGAAACAGCAGGATTTCTTTCTTCTTTAAAGCTGAATGATAGTCCTCTGTGTGTGTGTGTGTGTGTGTGTATCACATTTTCTTTATCCATTTGTCCATCGGTGGACATTTAGGTTGTTTCCACGGCTTGGCTATTGTGAATAATGCTGCAACGACCATGGGGTTGCAGGTGTCTTTTCAAGATATGCATTTCCTTTGCATATCTACCCAGAAGTGGAATTGCTGGATGCTGGGTCATATGGTTGTTCAACTTTAATTTTTTAAAAACATTGTATTATTTATTTATTTTTAAAGATTTATTTATTTATCGATTTATTTATTTTAGAGAAAGAGAGAGCATGAGCAGGAAGGGCAGGGGGAGAGAGAAGCTCAAGCAGACTCCATGTTGAGGGCAGAACCGGAGGCAGGGCTCAGTCTCACAATCCCGGGATCAGACCTGAGCCGAAATCAAGAGTCATATGCTGAACCAACTGCACCACCCAGGCGCCCCAAGATTTATTTATTAATTTTAGAAAGAAAGAGAGAGGGGGAGAGAGAGAGAGTGGGGACAGGGGCAGAGGGAGAGAGTATTCAAGCCGACTCCCCTCTGAGTGCGGATCTCCTGACCCATGAGATCACAACCTGAGCTGAAAGTAAGAGCTGAACACTTAACCGACTGAGTCACCTGGGTGCCCCTTCAATGTTAATTTTTTTGAGGAATCTCCATTTTGGTTTCCATAGTGGCTGCACCAAAGTATATTCCCCCCAGTGGTGCACAAGGGTTCCCTTCTCTCCACATCCTTGCCAGCCACCGTTCTGACACCAGAATATCACTTTCACATATTCTTTTGGTTAAGGTAAGTCACAGGCCCTGTCCAATTCAAGGGACAACGGAAATAGACTCCTTTTCTTGACTGAAGGAGTGGTAAAATCACATTGAAAAAGGACATGCGGAATGAGGGGGATCATTGTGGCTGTCTCTGGAACTAATCTATTAGTTTGTCCTTGGGAAGATTATTTAGCCGCCTGATTTTACACTCTTCACCTGTAAAAAGGAAATAGTAACACCAGCTACCTAGGAGTGTTGTCCCAATAAATTAAGAAAGTGCGTTTAGCATTGAGCACATTGTAGCAGACACACAACAGCAACAACAAAAAACACGTATTGACGGAGCCCGTGTTACACGGCAGCACTATTCCAAGTACTTTACGTAATCTTTATAGCAATTCACTAACGCAAGTATTAGCATTATCTGAAGAGAAACCCTAGGCACAAAAATTTTAAATTAATTTCCACAAGGTTGGTTCCAGAGTAACTCTTCCATCTAGATAACGGCTGCCTTACTGCCGGCTACATCCAAGGGCATTCCTCAGTTTTTGTCTCTGTAGGTTCTGTTGACAGTTGACACAGGATATCACTCCTCCATCAAACGTTCTTCCTCCTTTGGCCCCCATGGCTCCCCTCTGTCCCATATTTTCTCCGTCACTGCTCCTTTTCAATCTCCTCCTTACGGAACCACATTTTAAATGACAAAGCTCTCTCCTATTTCGCCAGCTCTCCTTGCCTGGAGGAATCCATCCAATATGGCAGTTCAATTTCTGCCTTTCTGTGGATGATCTCCAATCTCCCCTCTCTCCTACACTCTAGGCTTCCAATTCTAAGCGTTTCTTCATTACTCACCACCCATGACCCAGGTCAGTTTGTGAAACTTCTGCGTCTTTCATTCTATCTCATTCCATTGGGCGCAATCTTGTCAATCAATCCTTGAAATGTTTTTCAAATTTAGATGTTCTTGGCAATCAGCTAAGTGCCTTTGGCCTGATCTAGGCCCACATCATATCTTACCTGGCTTTTCAAAGTAATTTCTTAACTGGACTTGTGCTTTCAGTTCCGCTCTGAGGTAGTCACATCAGTGGTCTATTTCTGCTTGAACACACGCCCTCCGCCCCACCATTACTGTACTAGCCCTCGCATGCCACTCCCTCACATCGTCTTTTCCCTCCTTTCAAGGACTAGCTTCTGCTCTACCTCCTTCAGAGGCTCCCTTTCAGCTGGCTTCATCTCCTTCCTCGTTTTCCTAGGACAGAGAGTCGACTTCTCTTTTCACTGTCTGGAGTTATCTTTGTAACTCTGCATTTTCTCTGCTGTTCTAATATAAGATCCTTGAGGCCCCGGCACCATTCGCAGCAGGATTTCAAAGCTTGTCTGTTGGGTGAACGCTCTGTGGCATCCTGAAATACCTTACTGCACAGTAGGATTTGCTGTGAGGTGTCCCTAGCAACAGCACAGCCTATGGCTGAGTGCCAGCTATGGAGAGTCAGCTGTAATTGTTTAGGGTAGGGCCTGGACACTAGTTTTACTTAAAACTAATAATAATAATAATTATTATTACTATGATAATTATACCTTACCCTGCCTCCCCGAGTATGAACTTGGGTGGGTGATGCCTTTCTGAGTCTCAGGTTTTTCATTGGTAAAATAAGGATAACAGTTATATAGACCTTGCTGGGCCATCAAGGGAATTAAATGAGATTATATATCTAAAAGGCTGTGGCGTAGTGCCAGGCACCCCTCCCCTGCTCTCAAGCCCCCGCGAGTTCAGTCCTTCAAAGTTATTTCTGGGCCTATTGCCTGAGATGCTGAAGAGGTGGGTGCAATGAGAGGTGCCCAGAGTTCCCTTCCAAAAAGCTTAGATTCTGTGATACTCTAACTTGGTGGATATGGGAGACACGCTGGCAATCCCTGGATTTCTAATCAGCTGCTTAGAAAACCAGCCAGGATCTATGTCCCGACATCTTTCTCAGAAGCCATATATTTGACCTTAGTTTTAACGTGCAAGCCTCCACCGTCTCCAAAACACCACGGTGGTCAAAAGGTCCTGTACGTGGGAAATCCCTCCTTTGTTGGCAGATCTTGGCCCCGAAACCGCATTAGGGGATCTAGCATCCTTAGGCCCATGGTTTTTGCCCAGACGGCGCTTTTTCAAGTTCGAAGCCAGGACTCGGCTCTCCAGATCGGGCGGGTGTGGTCCGAATTGCACCTTTCGCGCCACGCACCCCCTGCTTTGAATGCACGCGGCGAGGGACGGTGGGAGAGGGTGTTGGTTTGCGTGCGGACGGAAGGGTGGGCTGGCGAGAATGACCGGAGCGCGCCTCGCTCCCACTCTCCAAGCCTGGGCGCAGCCGCTCTGAGCGCCCGGTCCGGAGCCAAGTCCCGCGCTCCTCCAGGAGCCGGCGAGCGCCCCCTCGTCCGCAGCCAGCGCGGGAGAAAAAAAAAAAAAAAAAAGGCGGCTCCCTGACGGCGAGCGCGGACGGCCCGGAGGCGGCGGCTGTGAGCTGGCAGGCGGAGGGTTGTCTCCCGCGCCCGCCTGCCCGGCGCGGTCCGAGGATGCGGGGGGGCGATGCCCGGGGCCAGGGACGCGCTCTGTCACCAGGCGCTGCAGCTGCTGGCCGAGCTCTGTGCCCGTGGGGCCCTGGAGCACGACAGCTGCCAGGATTTCATCTACCACCTGCGGGACCGCGCCAGACCCCGGCTCCGCGACCCAGGTGAGTGCCGCCGCCGCCGCCGGGCGCGACCGGAGGGCCCTGGGCTGGGAGTTGGGGCCGCACCGGGGCCTGAGGCAGAAGAGCGACGCCGACTGGGGCGAGGAGGGGGTGGCCGCCGAGCTAGAGGAGGGGATCAGGTAGCGGCGCGCCGTGGCCTGATGCTGGACCCGGGCGGGGACCCCGGCGGAGACTGCTGCGCCGAGGCCGGGTCCGGGGGGCTGGGGCAGGGTTGGAGGGACCACGCCCGCCACCTGCGCTCGGGTCTCCAGGGCTCCGGGGGGGCGGCTCCCGAGCTCCGGGCTCCACTTGCCGGGCTCTGCGCTCCGGGCGAGGGGAGGCCGCGGCCGCTTCACCAGCGGTGGGAAGGGGGACGAGGCCGGAGGAAACTCTGGGAAGTTGGGAGTTGGGGACGGGCCCGGCTGCGGCTGAATCCCGCTGGGCGCTCCTCACCTTCGCTTCGGAGCGCCCATTTCCCTTCCTTGGTCTGGGGTGGGAAGGGCGGGGCGGAATCTGGCGCTGGGCCGGCAGCGCGGAGCTCCGGGTCCTGGGCAGCCGGGCCTGAACCGGTTCCCGGCGGGTCGTTTGGCGTGGAGGCGGCCTGGGCCTGGGAGCCCGACTCTATGAGCTGCCGCCGCCGGGCACACCCGGCTCGGTGGGCTCGCTGGTCACGGCTGGGGCACCTGCAGTTATCCCTAGTGAAAGTTGTACAGCTCCTAACTTTGGAAAGTTCGTTTATTTTGGCATTTGACCAATTAAGGTTGGAAGAAGGAGTTTTAGTGAAGGAGTTTTAGTGGAGTCATTTGCTTTCCCTAAGGGCCCTGGGTCTCCCACATCCCATCCACTTCTGGTTACTGGAAGACACATTGCTTCCATATGTTTACTTGAGAGTCTTCTTACCTGGAGAAATCATTTTCTCGAATATTCTCTGAACCTAAATATAAAAAAAAGTATTGTGTTAAAGATGGGGTGAGAAAATGGCCTTTGCCCCTGATGTTCCTGTGTATAAATATTGGAAATGAGCGATTGCTGTGTAAATTATCCAGTACAAATTTGCCTATTTTAAGCCAATCCATTATATATTATATATATGTTATATAGAAGTCTACTTACACAAAGGATAAGTTAGGGAATTATTTGACTTATAAAGAGATATACATGGAGCCTGACTTAAATAGCATTTCCTTGATAGCACATTAATGGGTCTGTGGGGTGAAGAGAAATCATCTGCTGAAAGTTTATATCACATTTTCCCTATTTGAAATCTATTTCTCTGTTGAAAGAGATTATTATTCCCCGTTGCCTGTGGTTACATTAATTAAGTTTATCGGATGATCCCTAATGTGTTACTTCAAAGTGCAGAATTAAGTAAAAAAATACTGTTGATCCCAAATGATCTCCCTGGAGGTTCGATGGCCAGCCTTTGTGTGGCTCATTGCGGGCGGTGATGTGCTGCAGAGACCACAGACAGGAATCAGAGTTCCTTGTTTCATGACCTGGGAGTCCCGGATGATGTCCTAAGTGGGCGAAGTTTTCTCCTGAAGCTGCAGAAACAAAATTATTTAATATGCTTCACCCAAAGCAAGGGCTAGGTTTGAAACATCCCACTTCCTTGTCGGTGTCCGCTCCATAAGTTTCCATTGTTACCCCACGTAAGTAAATAGTTGCCTTTGGGTTTATAAGAGAAGATGGATGAGGCCTCTTGCTGAGCCTCCTGTTTAACACAACACATCTTTTTGACTGATTTTATGCCTCTGCTTAAAACATGGGCTGGATTCCATGTTCTTGGGCTTTCTTCAACCCTTGCACCTGGCCGCCCTTGAGGAAGAGTTACAGAGAAAAAACTTAGAAGAAACATTTCTTATTCCTTGGCTGAGAAACAGCCACGGTTAAGAGTATGCCTTTTGCTGTTCTTTGAGTTCCTGAAAGCACCATCACGGCTGAGGCCCTGAAAGCACGAGGGCACCGTGGTTTTTAGGTAACCCGTGCCCCTCTGGATCTTTGGGTTGGGTTGAGGCAGGAGGGGGGCACAGTGAGCGCCGGGAGAGAGGGGCTGAGGCTGAAGCGCTCAGCCAAAGTGCATCCTCTCTCTCAGGGCCCTTCAGCTCAGGCCAGAATGTCCCCTCACTTCCCTCCTTCCTCTCCTTGGCCGCAGTAATTCCTACATTAGATGCATTTATCTCCATCCCTCGGAAGCTGTTTGATGGTCCGAACCAAGATGGCTCTCATTTCGAGCCCTGAAAGCTGAGCGGCTGGAGTAGCTGCGTTGCACAGCACGGTGCATGGTGCGCTTGCTTGTTGTCTCGTGTGACCAGAATAAGCATACACGGTGGCCCTGGGACATGGGTCCCTGACACGGTCCTCTCCGGAAGTGGATGACTTCCTCTTCTGCAGAGGAACTCACCCGAACGCCGTGTCCCGGCGCTCTCTGTCCGTGGTCCATCCATGGCTACTCAGCGGTGGTTAAGTTTTCTCAAGCTCAACTGCAGAACTTTGGTTTTAAAAGAAGAAAAGGGACATAATTCCCTATGGGCAG
Organism: Ailuropoda melanoleuca; assembly: GCF_002007445.2. Classification (NCBI taxonomy): domain Eukaryota; kingdom Metazoa; phylum Chordata; class Mammalia; order Carnivora; family Ursidae; genus Ailuropoda; species Ailuropoda melanoleuca. The sequence goes on from NC_048225.1 coordinate 59,555,470, forward strand.
CAGAAGGACACTGCATCTGGGATGTTTGTTCACTTTTTCAGAGGCGGACTACACCCGAGTCACAGACCAGTGGGCCCTCAACAAGGGCTATCCTCAGCCCAGGTAGTTGGGCTGCTCTGGGGTGGGAGAGCAGCACCTGGTCTTCCCTGACTTGGTGTTAAGAGAGGATCTGATGAAAGAGCAATTTTGAAAAGTGAAGCTGAGTCACGAGTGGAACTGGAGTGCCTCACCCAGCTTTTCATCTGTACCAGCTATGGAGAGTAAAGTGCTGATCTTTAAGCTGAGTGTGGGCACCTTTTTTCCATAGAGAGCAATTAGAATCTGTTAAATATCTTTATGTTGTTTCATATATTGGTAATGTGGGGCATACACTTGCAAATCCCAGAGCATGGCCTTCACCACGGAGGGAAGAGCAAGGACAGGGGTCCTGAGATAGGGGCGTTCTTGATGTGATTCAAGGAACAGTGAGTTTAAGGGTGGCTGGAGAGTGAAAGTTTGAGAATGACTAAAAATGTGGTTGAGGGCTGGAGGAGAGAGATCACGTAGGGCCTTGTCAATCAGTGGAAGGACTTTGGATTTTACTCCCAACGAGCAGGAAGGGGTTGAGAAGTGGCAGCAGTCCACCTGCTTGCTGAGAAAATTCTGTTGGGAGATCGAGGACAAAGACAGAGAAACTGTCAGGAGGCTGTTGTAGCGATCCAGACAGGGTGGAGAGCGGCTTGGCCGGTGTTGTTGTGATGGGGGTGGTGAGAAGTAACTGGGCTGTGGATGCATTGGAAGGTAACAGTGCTAGGATTTGTTGATGGAATGGATGTGAGGGGTGAGAGAAGTAGAGAGAAGACGACTCCAACGGTTTTTGACCCAAGTAATTCCATTTACTACAGAGGGGAAGACTTCAGGAGAAGCAGAGTTGGAGTGAGGAAGGAAATGAGGTTTCTGTTTTAGTTAAAAAAAATATTTTTGTACATAGTAAGTATGTGATGTCTCTTAGTTGGTCCAGCAGTCACCTGAAACGTCAATGTGTCCTTTCACATCACCAGCTGGTCCGTGCTCACATTTTGTAACTGGAGACTTCACACTCTCTCCTCAAGAGGGCCAAACGGTTGTAGGACAGCATTTGTTGTTAAAAGACTTTTCCTGGTGTGGAATGAGGAGCTCTGTGTAACTTCCACTCATGGACCTTGGTTGCACATTTTTGCAGTTAAAAACAATTGATTTTTCCTTTGGCTGTAAGGAGGTAGAGATTTTAACTTTTCTTAACTTGCTGTTTCCACATCTGGAAAAGAAGGGAGGGTTGGATCATGTGATCTCTAGGTTTTCACCAAGTTTTGTTATTGTCCTTGTTAAGTCTTTCCTTCTGTTGGATGCCAGCCGCGTCTGTGCCAAGCGTTGTATGTAGGTCAGTTCATTTAATCCTCATGATGTCTTCCAAGACCTTGCTCTCCAAGGGTTCGTCTCCAACAGCATCAGCTGCACCTGGGAGCTTATTAGAAATGCAGACTCTCAGGCCCCACCCATACCTACTGCACGTGAATCTGTTTTCACAGGATCCGCAGGGGATTTGCAGGCATGTTCAAGTTTGAGAAGTGTGGCTGGGAGAGATTTGTCTGTATGAGTAAAAACGGAAGCTCAGAGCTAAACTAGCAGCAAGGCCTTGGGTTCCATTAGAAAGGGTTGAATCTAAGTCAAAGTAGCTTCTTAGGTAAACACATCACACGTACTAAGAATCTGAGAGTTATTGTCAATGGAAATTTCCTAGGTACTTTTCATAAGAGCCCCCTTCAGACCTACTTTGTCTATTCTGTTCTTCTGCAAAGGATTTAGTCTCTAACCTTAGGTTAAATGCTGTGCAGGTGTGAGGACTCAGCTTGGTTTGTAGGTTATGCATTCTTTTTGTTCAGGATACTGGGTTTACATTGACATTGCAGCTTTGTATTTCTAAGAGATTTTTCTTTATTTGCCGGTGCAGGTGTGAAGCAGAGCCTTATGGCTCATCATTAATGACTCCTCTTTTCAAGTGGACATTAACCCTCTTAGGAAAAGCTTTCTCTAAACAAGTGCTTTTCAACCTTGGCTGCACGTTAAAAACATTTAGGGAGCTCTGACGAACAAAAATGAAACCAACAAAAAGCTACCAATGACTGAGTTTTATTCTCGACAAATTAAATCTGAATCTCTGGGGTGGGGCCTGGTATCAGTATGTTGTTTAAGTGCTTCTGTTGATTGTGAAGTGTAGCCAAGTGGAGGACAACCGTCCAGACCATCAAGCAGAAGATGAAACCAGCTAGTCTTCTCAGCTCAGCTCATATCTCTTTCCCAAAAAATTAGGAAAGATGGTATGGAAAGTCAGGGGCCTTGTAACAGCTACCACACACATCGACGGATTCTTAACTTTCTTTTGATAATATTGCCCCAAATTTTTATTTTGAGGGTTCTGTAAAAATGTAATAAGAATCCATTATGTTCACCCGACCGGGGGGGGGGGAAGAAGAGCAACTTGAGAAAATTGTGTCCAAATAGTATTTCATTAAAAGGCCAGAATGTGGAACCTTCACTAATGTCACCTTGTATTGAATTAGAATGAAATCATTTATTAGAAGATGTACATATAAGATAATAATTAAATGTCGTTTCTAAGGAAAAATCTTCAAAATAATCCTCAAGACTAAATATTAGTCTTATTAGAACTTTCAAAGATAGTCAAAAGAGAGTTAACCTTAAAACACTAGCTTTTTATGAATAGACATTGGAATGATTATGCACAATGGGATTAATTTTTAAAAATTAATGTTAATTGCAATCAGAAAATAGTCTTCCAGGGAACGAGTGGCATATTGGATGCACAATATGTGAAGATAATTTGCATTTACTTCAGTGACATTTTAGGGCTTCTTCATAAATATTTTATTTAAACAAGTGTGTTTTCATCTCTGTGGGATTCTTCTACATGGACCAGTGAGTGGTTTAGTCATGAGGTAATTATCAAGAGGGAAAAACAAAAGCAAACTGTGGTAGAGGCGTCACAGGCAGCCCTGTGGCCAGCTGCCTCTTTCAGAGTAAACAGTCAAAAGCACAGACTTTTTAATGTGGGCTAACCTCTCAAGGAAATATTAAGCTGACACCTGACGGAAATCACCTAAAATGTCCTGTTATGGATAGAGCCTAGGCATTGCTGCACTGTGAAATCATCCTGGCATTTCTGTTTGTGTGTGTACGTGTGCTTTCCTATATGATTGGCCTGCAGAAATTCAGAACCCCTTCTTGACTGAGTAACTTGAAGGAACTAACAAGTTCACCTGCGGAAGTGTATAGAGAAAGGGGAGGAGCTTAGCGAGAGGCCTGAGTGGGAGAACAATCTCACTTTTAAAAGGATAAGTATGGAGTATGCCTTTCTACTTTCTAAATGAAATCACAGTTTAAGCCATAATGTGCATCATGACTTTTTCTCCTAAGAGTTTTATCGGGTTAGTTCTAGGAACGGCTTTAAACCAAAGCAAACCCTTAATGACTGGGTCCTGCAGCTCTCCTTGAAATACTCGTGTGTCCTTGTGCGGGTATTTATCGCACAAAAACTTTTATATCAACATTGATGGGACTGCACCTGAAGGGGGAAAAAAAACTCACCCGGGAGATCAAGATGACAAAGTGGAGGAAAGCAAGAGCCTTGGAGTCAGGATCTGAGCCTGCTCTCACTAGCTTCATGGCCTTGAGCGCAAGATCGAACTCTTCAGTTTATTCATCTGTACAATGGGAGTGCAAGGCTGTCATAGCACAGCGCCCGGACCAAGTGCTCCAGAGATTTTCGTGGCAGTGGTGTCACCTGTCACCAGTTCTTCTTAGCCCTGATCCCGTCCTCTGTGGGCATGCATATGTTTTACCCATTTATAATCACTCAGAGACAAAAGTTTCCGTTCTACTCTTTTCGTATGCTTAGCACTTTATCACTGCTCATTAGCCGTATGTCCCTAGGCGATCTCCATGTCTTAGTTTCCTTATCAGTAAAACAGATTGCCAGTATTCAGATAAAATACAGGATGCTTCCCCTTCAATTTGAATTTCAGATGAGCAATATCGCATGGGATGGATGTATATTAAATACCTGTTATTTATCTGAAATTCAGATTGAACTGTGCACTTTATATTTTTATGTGCTAAATTGAGAAACCCTGTCATAGAATCTATCTCACAGTGCTTGTGAGATACTTACCATAGGGGTGCCCGCGTGGCCCAGTCACTTAAGCATCTGACTCTTGATCTCAGCCCAGTGCTTGATCTCAGGGTCATGAGTTCAAGCCCCGCACTGGGATCCATGCTGGGTGTGGATCGTACTTTAAAAAAAAGAAGAAATAATAAATTAGTACTTAACCATAGTACCTGGCTCATAGTAACTGCTCAATAAATAGTAACCATTATTACTATTGTTGTATTTTTTCCATGATGAACAGTCATTGTGCAATTTTTAGGATGACTATATATCTATATTCCGAAGAGTAGGTAAATCTTTTCCACTTAACCATGCTTTTTGGGCATTTCTAGCTTCTAGTTTTTCATTGCCTAAAAATACTGTGATGTATCTATAGCATCCTACTCCCTTTTGAGAAAATTTCTTCCCTTCCCTTCCCTTTCCCTATTCTTTTTCCTCCCATCCTTCCTTCCCTTCCTCCAATCCCTCTCTTCCTTCCTTCCTTCCTTCCTTCCTTCCTTCCTTCCTTCTCTAGTCAATGAACAGGAAACTGTATTGAGGCCCCAGGGCCTTGGGGCTTTGGCAGGAGGCTGCCCTGCCAGCAAAAGAAGAGCCGGTGAAGGGGTCTTATTTGACCTTCTTCTTGGGGTGCAGGTGGTAGGTGTGCCCGCACTTCTTGTGGCAGGTGACAGTGCAGGGGTGTCTTAGGTGGCAGGTGATCTTAGGTGATCTTAAGGCAGATCGTCCTGTGGCAGTTGTATTTCTGGGCCAGCTGGTGGAGGGAAGGCTCCATGACGCCATCCTCCAGGCCAAGCACCAAGTGCAGGGTGGACTCTTTCTGGATATTGTAGTCTGAGGGTTCAGTCATCCTCCAGGTGTCTGCCCGTAAGAATCAGATGATGCTGGTCAGGTGGGATGCCCTCCCGGTCTTGGATTTTGGCTTTGACCTCCTCAGTGGTGTCACTGGGCGCAGTCTCCAGGGTGATGGTCTTGCCCTCAGGGTCTTCACAAAGATCTTCATCTCTGCATCTGCCACAAGACCACGGCCACCAACCGGCTTGCCCACCTCCTTGAAGAGGAAGAGGTGGAAAATTTCTTAATGATAAATCATCAACAACGGGTTCAAATTGCTTTCCTGTAGATTGTCAACCTTAAAAATAGAAGCTTCCAGTTATTTTACCAGCAAAAGATGGGTTTATTCAGGAATAAAAGAGAATTGCCATCTGGGACAAACAAGCTATAGTAGGATGTCTGGAAAACAAAGGTACACTTTTAAGGAGGGTAGGTGTCAGTTGGGAAGGCTGTTGTAAACTAAAAGCCCATTGGAGTAAACTGGGTTCCAAGTGTGGTGGCTTCTCACCGGCTGAGCCATTGAGTGGGTGGGGGGATAGGAAAGCGTGTCTTCCCTGGCTGGGATAGTCAAGTAGCATCCATGTGCAAGGTCAAGTCCATCTCTTCCTATTGGGTCTGCAGTCAGTCAAGAGTGGTAGGGTGGTGGTGGGTGGGGAGCCCCCTTCCCAATTTTAGTAGGGTTTCCCATTTTAGTAAGGTTTCCCAGTATTAATTTTCACAGAATCAACAGTAAATCCATTAGCATTAGGTGATAATAATGTGAACAAAAACTTGCTAATTTAACAGGTTTTAAGTGAGTACCTGGTTGTTTTTTTCAATTTGTATTTTTTTATTGGTGGTGATGGATTGAATAATTTTAATACTTTAAGCCTATTTATATTATGTGAATTTTCTGTGTTTACTCTCTATCATGTGGCAGTTTATTTTTTGAGAATCTTGATGTTTTTATTACTAATTTGCATTAGCTAGAATATAATTATTCTGTCAGATTAGCTCATAGAAGGAGTAGTTCACTGTGCAGTGAATGAGCTCTCATTGTCTGACAACATTCAATCATTATACTAGACTGCCTTTTAAAATTTTAAGGATGCGTCAACAAATAGGGATTCATTGTAATACTCTTTTTTGGGGGGCAGGAGTCAAGCTTTAATTGAACAATGTTGAGAATTTAGAGTTTTTCACATTCTGCCCATAATGGCAAAGAAAAAATTGACACATTGTAACATTCTTTCCAATGCAAAGTACTGCCTTTCTTTATGTGAAATGTGAAAAAAACTTTTGTAATATAACTTGGACCTCTTTTTCTCTATGTTCTCTTTCCCTCTTTCCAACACCTCTTTCCCTCCCAGCACTTATGAAGCCTTACTCTAGCCACACTGACCAGATCACTCTTATATCTAATTATAATTAAGTTAAATTAAGAAGACATTGGAGTGCCTCATAATTGCGAGGTACTAGGTTAGGCATCAGTAATTCAAAGATCCATTAAACATGGTTACTGCCCCTATGGAATTGAGATAAAACAGTAATTGCAATTAATAAAATGAAGACAGGAAGGGAGATATATATGGGCCACAGTGCAGGAAAAGAGGAGAGACGTAATTAGCTGGCTTGAGTGGATCTACGGAGGATTCCTAGAGAAGCTGACTATTGGGCTGAACACTTTCCCTGTGTGGGTTGGAAGGACATTCTGAGAATTTATAAAGGTCTTACGACAGAAGAGGATGAATCTTTGGTAGTAACAGTAAGTGAAGTATGTGTTGGGACCATTGAGGGATGAGTCTGCTCTAGTGAACACTGGTCAGATCGTGGAAGTCTTGTACGCCATTGTCAAAGTCCTGTGGAAGACTTGGGCTAGAGCACTCCGACGTAGAAATCTTGAGGGAAGTACAATTTACTGTGGTGAGTCCAAAGGACCCATTCTCAGCAAAGTACCGCGGGGATTTCAGGATGAGGGAAGTTCTATGAGAGCACATCTCAAGTCTTTCTGGTCCCTCATGGGAAATAAGCTCAAATTGGTGGTGATGATACTCTTCCTGTCCAAGGTAGGATCCTGACAGATTAGAATCACTGAGTGGGAGATCACCTGTTTCAGATACCCAATCACGTCACCCTGAAACTCAGATATAATTACCTCACGTAACTGCCTTTAGCTAGTTTAGTTCTCTGGTTCAAACATCTGGGCTCCAGATATAATTTCAGACTATGCCAACAGTGACATCTTGCTTCCTTGCCTGTTTATTTAATAATGAAAAAGCAACATGTTCAGTTGCATTGCAACGACTCAGTTTGTGGATATGCACAGTCTGTTTTCTCTGATGTTATGGGGCCCAGGAGGGGGTAAGCATGGCAGGCCTGCCTCGTGCCTACCAAACCAGGCTGTGGAGATGGTTCTTTATTCTGCATACAGGGGCTGCCAAGTAGTGGCGACAATTTGTTAAAATACTTGGATTGCATGTCCTTAGGTGGGTTATGCACTCTCCACTTTTCTTATCCTCCCTTCCCCTGCCGCACATGACCGAACTCTCCTCATCACATTGATGGGATATGCCTGGCTACTGAAGACATTTCAGTTTGCATAAGCTATAACACTGCAGACCCATTGAAGGGTTTTAAGTTGAAAATTAAGGTGAACAGATTTATCTTCTAATTCTATCACTCTGGAGACAGGATGAAGGTTGATTGGAGAGATCATGATCGGAGACGCCATTACTTACTCATCAAATGATTCTTGAGCATCTCCAATGTGCAAGGCTCTGTTCTATGTAGGGTACGTATCTAGATGCCTAGATTGTACATATAGTAGGAACCAAACAAAATGAAAAGCTTGCCCTTGTGAAACTTACATGTTGCTGAAAGGAAGATGATAATACATAAATAAACTAATTACATAGTATGTTAGATGGTAATAAGTGCTAAGGAGAAAAATAAAACATGGAAAGAGAAGAGGTGTGGGGACCAATGGCATCACTGAAAGTTGATGAGTAAAGGTCAGGAGATGATGGGAACAAGGCATGTACATGCCAGGGGAAGAGAATTCCAGGGAGGGGAGCAGCAGGTTTAAGGGTCCTGAGACAGGCACCTGCCAGGTATTAGCCGGGGACAAGGAAGAGAGACATAGTAGGCGAGATTGGAAAGGCAATGGAAGGGTGATCAGTGGCCCTATAAGCCACTGTAATGAATATGACTTTTACGCAGAGTAGGATGGGAAGTCATTGCAAAGTTTTAAGCAGCACAGTGATAATATTTGCCTTAAGAATAGAAAGGATCGTTCCGACCAGACTGTAGAAGAGTAATGGTGGGGTCAGGGAGAACAGTTATGTGCCTGTTGTAATCATTTATGTGAGAGATAATGATGGCTTGGACCAGAGTGAGGGCAGTGAAGATAGAAGTGGTCAGACTCCAGGTAGCTTGAAGGTAGAGCTGACAGGATTTACCAGTGGGTGGATGGAGGGTATGAAAGAGAAAGGAATTAGACTGACTCCCAAAACTGGCCTGAGCAAGGGATTAGAGGTATAGGAGAAGTAAGTTTGAGTGGAATGACTAAGGGCTCAGTTTTGGATGTATTAAGTTGGAAATGCATATTAGTGAGGCAGTTGGGGCTACAGATTAGGAAATTGGATATATGAGCCTGGAGTGGAGGGAAGATGGCTAGACTGCAGATATAAATGGGAGCATTGTAGGCATAGAGGTGATATTTAAAACGAGTCTGGCTGAAGTGATCTAGGAAGACAGAGGAGAGAAGAAGACCAACACTGAATTTTAGAGCTCTCCAACACTAAGAGAATGGAGAGAAGTTGAGGAACCAGCAAAAGATAACTAATAAAGATGGGCCAGAAAATCCAAGAGTGTTGATCTGAAAGCCAAAATGAAAAGCCAAGAAAAAGGTGTATCAGAGAGGAGGGCATACAAGTTATGTCAGTACTACCATTAGGTCAAGTGAATAAGCAGTGAGCGCTGACCACTGCCATAGTATGTAGGGGTCATTGGAAGTGATGTTGACAAGCAGTTTTGATGAAGAGGTGGGGACAATAGCCTGACTGGAGTGGTTGTAAGAGGAATTGACTGGCGAAAGTGGGTCAGCGAGTATAGACTATTTCAAGTTTTTCTGCAGATAGCAGAGAAATGAATAAGTAGTTGGTGAGGGAAGTGAGATCAAGGGGGTTTTTTTTGTTTGTTTTGTTTTAAATTGCAAGAGAGCAGCATCACTAATGTGATGGGAAAGATCTAGTGAAGAACAAAAATACGTGGTATAGGACAAAGGGGGACAATTATTGGAGTAGTATTCTTTTTTTTTAATGATTTTTTTTTTATTATATCATGTTGGTCACCATACAGTACATCCCCGGATTCCGATGCAAAGTTCGATGCTTCATTAGTTGTGCATAACACCCAGTGCACCATGCAATACGTGCCCTCCTTACTATTCTTGAATGGGTACTGGGATATCCTTCCCAGGTGCTCAAGAAAGAGGTGTAGCCTGTAGATATACGCTTAGGAGCTATCAGCATAGAGATGATATTTAAAGCTAAGAAACTAGATGTGCTTACCAAGGAATGAATGAAGATTAAAAAAGGAAGAAGTCAAACAACTAGTCAGAGGTTAGGAAGATGAGAAGGAACCAACAAAAGAGACTGAAAAGGATCAGCAAGTTCAGTGGGAGAAAAATCAGGAGTACGGTGGCCTGGAAGTGCAGAAAGAATTCTTGGAAGGAGGGAGCGATCCTCCTTGTGAAATGTAGTTGAAAGGTCAAGTAAGATGAGAACCCAGGACTGGTCATTGCATTCAGCACCATGGAGCTTCACTGGTGACCTTGAACTGAGGGATTCTGAAGAAGTTGTGGGCAAGTGGAGTCAGTGATAGTCTGACTATAGTCTCTTCAGGAAAAAATGAGGAAAGTTGAAAGGAACATATACTACGTTTTTGAGTTTTATTGTGAAAGAAAAGGGAGGAGAAAATAAGTCAAAAGATGGTTTTTAAAGAGGAGAAAATAGTTACATATTCGTAATTGCATAATTCGTAATTGGATGCTAGAGAGAAGTTAAAAATCATGCAGAGGATGTCTCCTCAGGCATGGGAAACAAAAGCAAAAATAAGCTAATGGGACTCTAGCAAAACAAAAAGCTTTTGCACAGTGAAGGAAACCATCAACAAAACAAAAAGGCAACTTACTAAATAGAAGATATTTGCGGTTGATATATTTGATATTGGTATCGATTGATATTTTGATATATCCAAAGTAGGTGAAGAACTTATGTAACTCAACACCAAAAAACCAAAACAAAACTGAAAAAATCTGTGATCTGATTAAAATGGGCAGAGGACCTGAACAGACGTTTTTCCAAAAAAACCACAGATGGCCAACAGACACATGAAAAGGTATTTAACATTACTAATCATCGGGGCAATGCAAATCAAAACCACAATGAGATATCACCTTATACCCGTCAGAATGGCCAAAATCGGTAAGGTAAGAAGCAAGTGTTGGTGAGGATGTAGAGAAAAAGGAACCCTCGTATGCTGTTGGTGGGAATGCAAGCTGGTGCGGTCACTGTGGAAAACAGTATGGTGGTTCCTCAAAAAAATTTAAGACAGAATTACATATGATCCAGTAAATTCCAATACTGGGTATTTACCCAAAGAAAAAAACCCTCACTTAGTTCAAAAAGATGTATGCATGCCTATATTTATTGCAGCATTATTTACAACAGCCAAGATAGGGAAGCAGCCCAAGTGTCCATCCATAGGTGACTGGATAAAGAAGACGTGATACACACACATACACATACACACTGAATGTTACTCAACCATGGGAAAGAATGAGATCCTGACATTTACAACATTGTGGATGGATCTAGAGGGTATAATCCTAAGTGAAGTAAGTCAGAGAAAGACAAATGCCATGTGATTTCACTCCTATGTGGAATTTCAGAAACAAAACAAATGAACAAACAAAACAGAAAAAGAAAGTCTTAACTAGAGAGAGCAAACTGATGGTTACGAGAGCGGAGACGGGTGGGTAGAGTAGGTGACAAGGATCCAGAGGACCCTTCGTTGTGATGAGCACGGAAGAACGTACAGAATTGTTGACTCCTGTTGTACACCTGAAAATAATAAAACACTGTATGTTAATTATACTTCAATTTAAGCAAAGAGAAAAAAATGATGTAGGGGATTGAATTGTCTGAGTGATGTACTTGAGTAGGTGGGTTTTTCAACAGTTCATTCGTGGTCAAGGAGTCAGGGCAGAGTATATGAGCCTGGGTGGGCAGGTACGGTTTGGAGATCATATAGAAGTTTGTCTTATGATTGCTGTTCCATTATTAGTGAAAAAGGAAGCAACAAGGTTAACAGTGGAGAGTGAGCATAGGGTAGAAGGTGAAAACAGGAGAGGTGTAAATGACAGGCCAGAAGATGGGAGAGTGAGTGGATCAGAGAAGGGCAGTGTGATTGCCGGGCAACGTTAAGGGCCCGCTTGAAGTTAATGATCATGAATTTAAAGTGATACCCACCGCCACAGGCGTGAATGTTTTTCCCATCACATACACCTGTGTTTGTGCAGGCATGAAGAGACAGGAGTTGTGTTTAAGAAGGGACGTGCTGATGTATGACAATGAGAGAGGGGCAAAAGAGTTGAGAGTGTATAGAATGGAGGGATTGGGATGATCGACTCTGAAATCTCATCTGAATAAAGAGGGGAAAATGTGGAGGTAGTGAAGAGTTGGTAGGATTAGAGGGTTGTAGGTCCTCTGGTGTGGGATGATTATTGGGAACACAGTGAAGAGGAGAGGCTGCAGTTGTTGGTATAACCAGGTTTGGGGTGTGATTGTGGAGTGAGGCCCTCAGGTAGGGTGAAGGACAAGTTACTGAAGGAGACAGGGACGAGAACAGAAAGACTGGTTTTGGAAGTACTGAATTAACCACAAGTAAGACAAAGTAGTGTTGGAGCGAGTGACAACAAGGCAGGGATAGGGGAGTGCGGAGGTGGCCTGAGGAACGTAGATATCTGTGACAAGGATGGGCAGTTGTGGTGTAAGGGTGCAGTTGGCAGTATGACATTCAAAGCTTGAGGATTTTAGAGAAAACTCCAGAAGTGGTAGACTATTAGTATTGATCTAGGCAGAAGTGTTGAAGGAATGTTTTAAGGTGATGGAGTTGGAGAAGAGGGGATTGATATAAAACATATTTAAGGGGTAAAAATGATCAGTATACTGATACAAAGTAGAAGGATCCCAATTCTGCGATTCTTGGCATAAGTGCCTGGGAGGATGGTCATGTGATTTATTAGGTTTATG
>NC_048225.1:59567831-59582022 GCF_002007445.2 Ailuropoda melanoleuca
TTTTTTTTTAATGATTTTTTTTTTATTATATCATGTTGGTCACCATACAGTACATCCCCGGATTCCGATGCAAAGTTCGATGCTTCATTAGTTGTGCATAACACCCAGTGCACCATGCAATACGTGCCCTCCTTACTATTCTTGAATGGGTACTGGGATATCCTTCCCAGGTGCTCAAGAAAGAGGTGTAGCCTGTAGATATACGCTTAGGAGCTATCAGCATAGAGATGATATTTAAAGCTAAGAAACTAGATGTGCTTACCAAGGAATGAATGAAGATTAAAAAAGGAAGAAGTCAAACAACTAGTCAGAGGTTAGGAAGATGAGAAGGAACCAACAAAAGAGACTGAAAAGGATCAGCAAGTTCAGTGGGAGAAAAATCAGGAGTATGGTGGCCTGGAAGTGCAGAAAGAATTCTTGGAAGGAGGGAGGGATCCTCCTTGTGAAATGTAGTTGAAAGGTCAAGTAAGATGAGAAACCAGGACTGGTCATTGCATTCAGCACCATGGAGCTTCACTGGTGACCTTGAACTGAGGGATTCTGAAGAAGTTGTGGGCAAGTGGAGTCAGTGATAGTCTGACTATAGTCTCTTCAGGAAAAAATGAGGAAAGTTGAAAGGAACATATACTACGTTTTTGAGTTTTATTGTGAAAGAAAAGGGAGGAGAAAATAAGTCAAAAGATGGTTTTTAAAGAGGAGAAAATAGTTACATATTCGTAATTGCATAATTCGTAATTGGATGCTAGAGAGAAGTTAAAAATCATGCAGAGGATGTCTCCTCAGGCATGGGAAACAAAAGCAAAAATAAGCTAATGGGACTCTAGCAAAACAAAAAGCTTTTGCACAGTGAAGGAAACCATCAACAAAACAAAAAGGCAACTTACTAAATAGAAGATATTTGCGGTTGATATATTTGATATTGGTATCGATTGATATTTTGATATATCCAAAGTAGGTGAAGAACTTATGTAACTCAACACCAAAAACCCAAACAAAACTGAAAAAATCTGTGATCTGATTAAAATGGGCAGAGGACCTGAACAGACGTTTTTCCAAAAAAACCACAGATGGCCAACAGACACATGAAAAGGTATTCAACATTACTAATCATCGGGGCAATGCAAATCAAAACCACAATGAGATATCACCTTATACCCGTCAGAATGGCCAAAATCGGTAAGGTAAGAAGCAAGTGTTGGTGAGGATGTAGAGAAAAAGGAACCCTCGTATGCTGTTGGTGGGAATGCAAGCTGGTGCGGTCACTGTGGAAAACAGTATGGTGGTTCCTCAAAAAAATTTAAGACAGAATTACATATGATCCAGTAAATTCCAATACTGGGTATTTACCCAAAGAAAAAAAACCCCACTTAGTTCAAAAAGATGTATGCATGCCTATATTTATTGCGGCATTATTTACAACAGCCAAGATAGGGAAGCAGCCCAAGTGTCCATCCATAGGTGACTGGATAAAGAAGACGTGATACACACACATACACATACACACTGAATGTTACTCAACCATGGGAAAGAATGAGATCCTGACATTTACAACATTGTGGATGGATCTAGAGGGTATAATCCTAAGTGAAGTAAGTCAGAGAAAGACAAATGCCATGTGATTTCACTCCTATGTGGAATTTCAGAAACAAAACAAATGAACAAACAAAACAGAAAAAGAAAGTCTTAACTAGAGAGAGCGAACTGATGGTTACGAGAGCGGAGACGGGTGGGTAGAGTAGGTGACAAGGATCCAGAGGACCCTTCGTTGTGATGAGCACGGAAGAACGTACAGAATTGTTGACTCCTGTTGTACACCTGAAAATAATAAAACACTGTATGTTAATTATACTTCAATTTAAGCAAAGAGAAAAAAATGATGTAGGGGATTGAATTGTCTGAGTGATGTACTTGAGTAGGTGGGTTTTTCAACAGTTCATTCGTGGTCAAGGAGTCAGGGCAGAGTATATGAGCCTGGGTGGGCAGGTACGGTTTGGAGATCATATAGAAGTTTGTCTTATGATTGCTGTTCCATTATTAGTGAAAAAGGAAGCAACAAGGTTAACAGCGGAGAGTGAGCATAGGGTAGAAGGTGAAAACAGGAGAGGTGTAAATGACAGGCCAGAAGATGGGAGAGTGAGTGGATCAGAGAAGGGCAGTGTGATTGCCGGGCAACGTTAAGGGCCCGCTTGAAGTTAATGATCATGAATTTAAAGTGATACCCACCGCCACAGGCGTGAATGTTTTTCCCATCACATACACCTGTGTTTGTGCAGGCATGAAGAGACAGGAGTTGTGTTTAAGAAGGGACGTGCTGATGTATGACAATGAGAGAGGGGCANCAAAAAAATTTAAGACAGAATTACATATGATCCAGTAAATTCCAATACTGGGTATTTACCCAAAGAAAAAAAACCCCACTTAGTTCAAAAAGATGTATGCATGCCTATATTTATTGCGGCATTATTTACAACAGCCAAGATAGGGAAGCAGCCCAAGTGTCCATCCATAGATGACTGGATAAAGAAGACGTGATACACACACATACACATACACACTGAATGTTACTCAACCATGGGAAAGAATGAGATCCTGACATTTACAACATTGTGGATGGATCTAGAGGGTATAATCCTAAGTGAAGTAAGTCAGAGAAAGACAAATGCCATGTGATTTCACTCCTATGTGGAATTTCAGAAACAAAACAAATGAACAAACAAAACAGAAAAAGAAAGTCTTAACTAGAGAGAGCGAACTGATGGTTACGAGAGCGGAGACGGGTGGGTAGAGTAGGTGACAAGGATCCAGAGGACCCTTCGTTGTGATGAGCACGGAAGAACGTACAGAATTGTTGACTCCTGTTGTACACCTGAAACTAATAAAACACTGTATGTTAATTATACTTCAATTTAAGCAAAGAGAAAAAAATGATGTAGGGGATTGAATTGTCTGAGTGATGTACTTGAGTAGGTGGGTTTTTCAACAGTTCATTCGTGGTCAAGGAGTCAGGGCAGAGTATATGAGCCTGGGTGGGCAGGTACGGTTTGGAGATCATATAGAAGTTTGTCTTATGATTGCTGTTCCATTATTAGTGAAAAAGGAAGCAACAAGGTTAACAGCGGAGAGTGAGCATAGGGTAGAAGGTGAAAACAGGAGAGGTGTAAATGACAGGCCAGAAGATGGGAGAGTGAGTGGATCAGAGAAGGGCAGTGTGATTGCCGGGCAACGTTAAGGGCCCGCTTGAAGTTAATGATCATGAATTTAAAGTGATACCCAACCGCCACAGGCGTGAATGTTTTTCCCATCACATACACCTGTGTTTGTGCAGGCATGAAGAGACAGGAGTTGTGTTTAAGAAGGGACGTGCTGATGTATGACAATGAGAGAGGGGCAAAAGAGTTGAGAGTGTATAGAATGGAGGGATTGGGATGATCGACTCTGAAATCTCATCTGAATAAAGAGGGGAAAATGTGGAGGTAGTGAAGAGTTGGTAGGATTAGAGGGTTGTAGGTCCTCTGGTGTGGGATGATTATTGGGAACACAGTGAAGAGGAGAGGCTGCAGTTGTTGGTATAACCAGGTTTGGGGTGTGATTGTGGAGTGAGGCCCTCAGGTAGGGTGAAGGACAAGTTACTGAAGGAGACAGGGACGAGAACAGAAAGACTGGTTTTGGAAGTACTGAATTAACCACAAGTAAGACAAAGTAGTGTTGGAGCGAGTGACAACAAGGCAGGGATAGGGGAGTGCGGAGGTGGCCTGAGGAACGTAGATATCTGTGACAAGGATGGGCAGTTGTGGTGTAAGGGTGCAGTTGGCAGTATGACATTCAAAGCTTGAGGATTTTAGAGAAAACTCCAGAAGTGGTAGACTATTAGTATTGATCTAGGCAGAAGTGTTGAAGGAATGTTTTAAGGTGATGGAGTTGGAGAAGAGGGGATTGATATAAAACATATTTAAGGGGTAAAAATAATCAGTATACTGATACAAAGTAGAAGGATCCCAATTCTGCGATTCTTGGCATAAGTGCCTGGGAGGATGGTCATGTGATTTATTAGGTTTATGGCAAGATGTTGAACATGGTTTTTTTTAAATATATTTTTAAAGATTTTATTCATTTGGAGGGGGGAGAATACAGAGAGGGAGTGAGAGGAAGAAGCAGACTCCCCGCCAAGCAGAGAGACAGATGCAGGGCTCGATCCCAGGACCCTGAGATCATGACCTGAGCCAAAGGCAGATGCTTAACTGACTGAGCCACCCAGGCGCCCCTTGAGCATGTTTTATGGGGAAAAAATAAGATTAATTTTAAATGCATTCAGTTTGAGGATGTATAGGAGATCTAAATACAGACATCCAGGATAGTTGACTGGCAGACCATAGGGAAGAAGTTACTAGAAATCAGGGAGCATGAGAAATGGATGAATGCTAAGGCTCCTTCCAACTTGAAGGGTTTGGGGAAGAGATTCTCAGTTCTGGCTGTGCATCAGAATCAATTGCGGGAACGTTTGAAGACATAACTGTGCTGTTCCCCGACTGACTAAATCAGAGTCTTTAGGGGTGATTCCTAAAGTGCCCCTAACACATGAGCCTGGTGTGCATCTGGGGTTGCAAATGACATGCATTTATGGCCTTTATGGATTGAAATTATTTTTTACAGCCCCACTGTCAAAATAAATGCATCAGCTATCTGTATAAAACTTATATTAGGCAAGGAAATCCAAGCAGGAAAATGCTTTTACTATCTATCATTGATCCTCCTGCTTCTTTTTTTTTTAACCACAGTGGGAATTATCTCAAATTATTAGTACAGCTGCTGTTGGCACAACTAATAATACATTCTGTAGAAAATTTAGCTGTAGAATGTAACTGTAGCATCCTGGCACTAACTAAAATCATGGTCTTCTTTATTGCTAGACATGTAATATGATTATCATTTCTTTTTAATTTAGGATAACCATTCTGTAAATTAGCTCTGTAAAAACTCTAACTGGGCTGTGAGCTTAGAGAAGAGCATGGGTGCTTGATTCCTGTAGTCTATCACTTGTTCTTACCAATAGGTTCATTTCCGATCAGGAAAACCCGGGAAACAAAGAAAGAGGCATCAATGAGGGGCCACATTTGAACCAGTTTTATCACTTTACACTGAAAATCTCAGGTCAAACGTATATTCAATTGTGATTTTTTTTTTTTTCAAATAACATGAGTGTCAGTTGATAGCATAGCTGAGAAAGACTTCCCGGTTATTGCCGAAGGAATGAGAAAACCGTTGTTTGGTCTTCTTTACTCTGTTCCACCACAACTGCTGCTGTAGAGTTAATGCCTCTGTAATATACTGAATTTATAGGTCGTCCTTCTTCTGGGGCTTTTAAAGTACTTTGTGTGTATTACTCTAATTTTGAGGTAGCTAAAACTCATGTTATGGAATCTATATCAGAGAGAGTCTACAAAAAGAACTAGAAAATCCCCCAGCGTGTTCCTTTTTTCCTTCCACATGCTGTTGGGAGAAGCAGCCATTGATTCCAACTCCACACTGCTTTAGAGGCCATTTATGAGTGGATTACTGCAGGCTTCTCTGGGGGGAATCTAATCCCCACAGGTTCAGCTTGAGAGGGTCCGCTCAGTAGGCCGGTAAAGATTAAAATCACAGGTCTTTCCCATTACATTGGTTTGTTTGATCTTTTCATTTTTATATTGTCTTGCACGTCGATGACTCAATCACAGCTGTCTTCCCAGTGCCTCAGGATGTGGGAAATGGAAAGGTGAATTGGACAAATTCATAAAACAAGGGCCCTATAGTATATGTCTTCATGGTAAAAGATGGTGTGTTAGGGCCTGCAGTCACAGCACTAAGGAGAGTCATCAGATTTGATCCAGGGAATGGACAGAAGTGGATGTTAAGTAGTGCCTTAATAATGCAGCTTAGAACATGGGCAGATGTCAGAGGGGGGTCACAGTTGGGTGTACACTACCTGATTTTTAAACGTTCAGGAAATGGCTTCACTGGAAATATTAAAATAGCAAGTGCAAAATATCTATGGATTTTTTTTAAAAAAGATTTTATTTATTTTGAGAGAGAGCGCAGGAGCAGGAGTTGGGGAGGGGTAGAGGGAGAGGGAGAGAATCTCAAGTGGACTCCACGCTGGGCATGGAGCCAGATGTGGGGCTCCATCTCACAACCCTCAGATCATGACCTGAGCCAAAGTCAAGAGTCGGACGCTTAACCAATTAAGCTACCCAGGTGCCCCTCTGGATTTTATATCCTCTTTATTTGCTCTTTTTCTAAGGCCTCATGCTAATGAAACTAACATTCCCATAATAAACACACTGCATGTGACATAAAGGTCATCGGATAAGACTAATTTTAGTTTGGTAAATAGTGCCATAAACAGTGAAGACTTACCAGTCATTAACTTTTAATGCATGAAGTAATGTTCAAATGTATTAAACTAAGTTTGTTCAAACTTCAGAAGTTAGAAACA
Organism: Ailuropoda melanoleuca; assembly: GCF_002007445.2. Taxonomy (NCBI): domain Eukaryota; kingdom Metazoa; phylum Chordata; class Mammalia; order Carnivora; family Ursidae; genus Ailuropoda; species Ailuropoda melanoleuca. The sequence continues at coordinate 59,574,304 of NC_048225.1, forward strand.
TGAGAATTGTAGTGGGAGACTATCATACGTCACCAGTAATGACACATCAGTAGATGAGAGAAGTGGATAGAAATAATGTTGCTAAAAGTTTTATTTATATGAAGTATCAATGGAATTTTCTAGTTAACCAAGAGAGAGAATGTTCATGGAACATTTTTTTAAAATAGGTCAGTATCATAAAAAAGGAATATTAATTCCAAAAGATTAAATTTTATTTACAGACCATAATGCAATAAAACTATCAATAAGTGAATAACAAGTAATACCACCACCAGAACCCTAAAACACCTGAAAATTGAACTCTTTCAGAGATCTCTTTAATTAAAAAATCAGATATGGAAACTAAAATTATAGACATTGAAAATACTATGGAGATGAAAACACATATGTTAAAACTGTGGAGTGCAGCCAAAGCTATATTTAGGTGACAATTCATAACTTTCATTGGTTGTAGTAAATAGAGGGCTAGAAAATGACTATACCAAGCATTAAATTTACGAACTTAGAAATGGAAGAATAAACCAAAAACATGTAGGAGCAAAGCAGTAGTAAAAACCAAAAGAACATACTAATGAATTAGAAAGTGAAAAATAGAAACACAAATAAAAACAGTATTAATAAACAAAACCAAGGTATGTTTTTTGAAATATACATAACTAAATATTTTGCTATTCTGACCAAGAAAAAATATGAAAACAGAAGTATAAACCAAAAGGGATGAGAAGAAGGATTTAATAGCAGATATAGAAGAGATTAAAAGAAAATGCCATATATGCCAATGATGTGGAAGTTATAAACATCTCAGAGCAGGTATAGAAATATTTGGAAGAAACTGCAAGGTAGTCAAAGAACTATTCCCCATGAAAAGCTATAGGTCTAGATATTTGTATAGGTCAAGTCTATCAAAATGTCAAGTAATGCAGCATCCTCTCTTCTGTTGGAGTCATAATAGTCATTGCAGATTTGTTTTAAATTCTCATTGCAAAACAATATTTTACTTGAGCACAAGAATTAAAGGTCACTACCACTTTCACTATCCAGAAAGAGTCACTGTTATTTCTTTTTACTAGAAGTAGGATTGCTTGATCTAGGCTTATGCACTTTAAATATTTGATTAAAAAAAAAAACTGTTAAGTTGTCCTCTGGAAAGATTTGAGAATTCACATACTTTTAAAACTATTTCAAGCATAGAAAATATACAGAAAGCATTCCAATTCACTTTATGAGGCTGATATCAAATCTGTCAAAGACAATAGGAAGAAAGATCTTTATTCACATAAAAAATCAGTTAAGCACATAAATGCCCAAGTCCTATGTTAAATAATAGTAGAATAAATACAGCTTTGTAATAAAAGATGATATACTATAGGGGCGCCTGGGTGGCTCAGTCACTTAAGGGCCTGACTCTTGATTTCAGCTCAGGTCATGATCCCCAGGTTGTGGGATTGAGCCCTAGGTTGGGCTTCATGCTAGGTGTGGAGCCTGCTTGGGATTCTCTCGCTCCCCTGCCCGCCCCCCCCCATGCATGTGCTCTCTCTCTCTCTCAAAAAAAAGAATGATATAGTGTAACCCGGTGGAATTTTCTACTGGGTGTCTACTTTGAGAATATAAGAACGGTAAAGCACTAGGAAACCTATCACTGCGTGAGTAGGTTTTGTTGCGTACATATATACATATATATTCATATATAATTATTTGTTTTAAGTTTCGATCATGTTTACACAGAATAAGTAGCATAAACTTCTCCCATTTTTTTCACTTAGTCTCCCATCCATTCCCTCATTAAAAAAAATAACTTTATCAAGGCATATTTTACATATTATATAATTTAGCCACTTTTAAGTATACAATTTGGTGATTATTTAGTAAATTTATGAAGTTGTGCAGTCATCACTATAAGTCTAGAACATTTTCATTACCCCAGTAAGATCCCTTGTGTCCATTCACTGTTACCTGGTTCCAGAAGGCCTCTACTGTACTTTCTGTCCCTATAGATTTGCCTTTTCTGGACATTTCATATACATGGAACCCTACAATAGGAAATCTCTTTTGTGACTGGATTCTTTCACTTTGCATGTGGTTTTTGAGGTCCAGCCACGTTGTATCATGTGTCATCAGTTCTTTCTTTTTTATTACTGATTAATATTTTCTTATACGGCTATTCCACATTTTATTTATCCATTCACCTGTTCATGGCGTTTGGGTTGTTTCCAGTTTGGGGCTATTATGAATAATTGCTACTAAGAACATTTAGGTGCCAGTTTTTGCATGGAGGTATGTTTTCATTTCTCTTGGGTACAGACCCAGAAGTGAAATTGCTGGGTCATGTGATAACTCGGTGTTGAACGTTTTGAGGAGCTGCCAAACCGTTTTCCAAAATGGCTGCACTATTTTACATTTGCATCAGTAGCGCGTGCAAGTTGCCATTTCTCCATATCCTCAGCAACATCTGTCATTATCTTTTTTATTATAGACATTCAAGTGTCTGTGAAATGGTATCTTATTCACAATACATGAGTTTTTGGAGAAACAAATAAACACACCCATGTCAGATGATGCCAAAAAAGCGTCTGATAAAATTCAGCATTATTCTTGATAAAACCTTAGGAAACAAAAAAGCCGCCATCTTAATATTGAGAATGATGTTGGTGACAATGACAATGTTAACAATGCAACTATTAGTAATAACGATACCAACGAGACGTAATAGAACCTGATGCTAGATATCGTTCTAAGCTTTTTATATAATAGCTCATTTAACACAGCCGCCTTGAGGTAGGTTCTAGTGCTATCTCCAGTTGACAAAGGAGGTAGCCAAAGTGTCCAGTAAGTGATTTGTGTGCCTCCACGCAGCCAGTGAGTCATGGAGCTAGAATTTGAATGCAGCCATGCAGGATGCAAAGTCCACCCTGTTAAGCCTTATGCTGCAATGTGGAGACTCTCATTGCATCTGGGTCCTCAGTGCTGCTTGGTAGTTCTTACTTGTCATCAGCCCTCTTCCTTGCCCTTCTCTACCTCCTCTGAAGCGCTCTCTATACTCTCAAATTCTACTTCTCAGAGAAGATAAAGACTATGCAAAAACAAACCAACCTCACAGAACAGAAATAGAGTAACGTGGCGTTACAGTATTCGGTAAACATGGCATTTTGAATCAGTGGGGGGAGGAAATGGATTATTCAGTAAATGGTGTTGGGAAAAGCACTGTATTTCTGCTTTATTAAGCAAGTTTGTCTTGTGTTTTAAATTTTACAAAATAAAATCATTAAAATTCTGAAGTAAACTATAAGATAATTTATAATCAGGATTCTGTACATGTGACAAGAAAACATTAATAACAGTGGCTTAAGTACAGAAGGTTCATTTTTTAGAAAAGACTTATGTATTTTAGAGACAGCATGAGCAGAGGGGGAGGCAGAGGGAGAGGGAGAGAGAGAATCCCAAGCAGACTCTGTGTGAGCAGGTACCCATCTCAGGGCTTGATCCCACAACCCTGAGATCACAACCTAAGACGAAACCAAGAATTAGATGCCCAACCAACTGTACCACCCAGTTGCCCCATGCACAGCTTCTAACTCAAAGTCACCTCTTGGGCTAATATGGCTGCTGGAATTCCAGCACTCTCATTTACATTCTTGGGAGAGACAAAAGAGTCCTACTCCAGCCCAAGTCTGCTCTTCTTCAGTAACCTTTTTTGGAAGTCCCTGCCAACACTTGTGCTCTCATATCTTGATGAGAATTTAGTCACATGGCCATACCAAAGCTGGGAAATGTAATCTTTTGGTGTCAAGCCAAATTCCAAATGCAATTTAAGTTTCATTGTTTTGGGGAAAAGGGAAAAATAGGTATTGGGTGGCAACTGCCAGTTTCGGGCATTATTTTAGGTAGGTGAAGACTTCCTTAGTGTGACCCCAAAGCCAACGACCATAAAAGACAAGCTTGGCAGATTTTGGCAAACACAATAGCAACAGTGTTTTCTTTTGCAAAAGGCGTTGTAAGCAAAATGACGGCAGACTACAAAATGAGACGGAATAATTGCAATGAATGGCATATAATTAATATTCTTAAAATGTAAACAAATATACTAATTAGAAACTTGATTGCCTGTGCTTTTTGGAAAGAAAGCATCCATTTTGGGGGTTCTTCTTTAAATGTACATTGTAGACTAGACAAAACTTAATCTTATGTGTACTTAAAAAAAAAACCACGTTGACCTTTTAGCAAGAAGAAACATTCTGTTGTTTTGCATGTTTTTATTTGAATTCTCTGCCCCTCGGGCACATAGTAGGCTCACCTGTTTGATGCTACCCTTTATTAATACATATACATTGCTGGGCTTTTCGATTTAGGACAGAGGCAGCTGGGTTACCTGAATGCTCAATTAACCGCTATGGTGAGAATCATCTGTTTTCAGATGGATAAGATCAGATCAGCAGCAGTTCTCAGTTTGATGCTTCATCAAGAAGTGAATTAAAGTGAAACCATTAGTGGTCATTTTTCTAAATACTAATCACTGAATTTCAAATCCTAGAAAAAACCTTGCATGTTTTTAATGATTGAGTTCAGGACTGAGGGACATTGGGAGGGGGTACTGTTTCTGGCCAGATTACTTAGACAACAATAATTCTTCACAGCTTTCTGTTAATATCTTCTGATTAACAAGCAAGTTGGAGCCAACTGATTGCGGCTATTTGGTATCCTTGGTAACCACTGTTAGATGATGAATTGAATCAGTTAAAATTAATTTCTTGTGAAAATCTGCTTCCATGAGAAAGTATTGGCTTTGATATTTAGATGCACAAGAAATATGTTTGTGTATGTGTGTGTGTGTGTGTATGTGGAGAATATTTGATAAAAATCTTCAAAGCCTCGTAAATTCAAAAAGTGGGGAAGATGAGGGAAGCCTGCAAGGGCTCTGCTGGTGGTAAGGATTCTTCTTCTACCTGGAGAGGGACAGTTTAAAATGAAGGAACCTGAGGCATAATAGCCACTGTGGGAGCTTTTCTTCCACTACAGGAGCAAGTAGCCTTCCTTCCCTTGTATCTGGGAATGCTGTCATGACAAAGCTATTCGATTGTTACAGAAGTTTGGAAAAAGGTAGAGAACAGGGTTTTTGTTTTTTCCAATATAAACTCATACAATATATATTTTAGCTCCAAACGCATTTTTAATGTCAATTTAGGAAGCATTTTCCTTTGGTCCCAAAGGGTGCCTTAGCTGAGGCCTGTATCTGCTGCAAGCTGCGTGTTTCCAGAAATGTACATTTTGGGGGTATTGCTAGAACACGGAAACGCAGTGCTGGACTGTGTAGCATGGGCCAGGATCGCTGGTTGTTGTGATAGCAGCACTGCCACTGTCCCCCATTTGGAGCCTGTAGCAAAGGGGGGGCTAGTGCAACCTCACTGTAGAGATGGGACCTGGGTCCCTGCATGGGCCACACATTTCCCTAGAGGAGGCTGAGTAGGAATGGATGGCCCTGAGGTCAGTTCCATATCAGATTTTGGCAAATGCTGACTTTAGGACAGTCTGCTTGCTCTCAGAAGAGCTATGTGAGAAAGGAAGGAAGAAAAGTAGGAGCTGAACTATCACAAGTTAAATCAGTTTCATTTATAAGATTTGCTGCTTAAAATTTTTTTCTTTTTTAACCATCAGATCTGCCTTTGTTCTACAGTTAAATACTTCCCGGGCAGTGCGTGTAAAGTGAATTCCAAGACTGCTTCACCACTTTATATTTGCGTAACTTGAGGATAGTTACCTAACTTCTTGGTGCCTCAGTTTTCTTATCTGCAAAAGGAAGAGAGTAATGTTGATAGGGGAACCGTAAGATATAAATGAGATCATGGGTTTGGGACAGGACTTGGCCTTCAGAGCTCAGTCAATGTTAGTTCCCTTATTACTCCCCTCGGGAAAGACTTGTCTGAGCTTCATGAAAATCTGCACGAGTGACTTTGACACCATCCTTTATTTTTGCCTTCTCTTACTTGCTGTTCCATTAATCTCTTTTTTTTTTTCCGCTCATCTTCTGGTACCCTACTCCATGAATGTATTCTCTCCTTTTTCTTCATCTTATTCCCCCTTGCTTCATTTTATCCTCCACCCTTGTTGTTGGCTCTTTTCTGCTGCTTTTTGTAAATGAGGATGTAATGTAGTCTGGCTCATCATTCACCCTATTTAACACCAAAGTACCTTGTACTGGATGCTGTCCTTGGTGCTGGAGTTATTGTGATTAAGAAAGGCCTTGTGCTTGGCCTCAAGGAGATGACCTTCCAGTGGAGGATATAGACAAGTAAACAGGCCATTACAATTTAGTGCAATAAGGGAAAGTGTGGTGTGTTATGGAAGCACACGGGAGGAGCACCTAACTCAGACTTGCCAGGAGTGGTGTCAAAAACAGCATCTCCAGATAAGAAGTAAATAAGCTCTGATGTGTTATGGAAGCGTGAGGCCGAGCAAAGCATTCAGCCGAAGAGTTTTTAGGAAAGAAAACAACATGTGCGAAGGCTTGAATACTTGAAGTAGGGAGTGACCTTAGGGAGCCTAGTGAGTTTAGGGTTGGCGGAGTTGAATTGGGGAGCTAGAGTGGGGAATGTTTATGTGACGAGAGATAAAGTCAGAAAGGTAAGTAGGGGTCTTGGGGGCCATGTTAAGAATTGGGATTTTATCCTAGAGGTAATGGTGATCTGTCTTCCGGTAGAATCTGTAGGGCAGGCAGTACAGGGGGAGGGAGGTGTAAAGGAAGTCTGAGGTTTCTGAATTAGGCAGCTAGGTCATACAGAATGCACAAGGAGAGCAGGTTGAGGGAATGAGAGAGACTGCCTTGAATTTTAGAAGTGCGTTTTTGTGGTGTGCAGTAAGTATGCCTTCAATTCTTATTTTGAAATTACGGTAGCAATCACATTTGTTATTGCCAACAGTTTTCTTGTGTCTTTTTGCATGATTCTGGTCCTTCTGCCTGTCTTTATATTTTGGTATGCATAGCTGGGTAATGATGGCTCAATTATATGTATCCAAGCGGGATCAAAGTGTGAGAACATAGTTGTGGTGGAAGAGAGAATCCAGTATGCACTTCCTATGAAGGCAATTAGAATAAAACAGAGAGTGTACAGCCCCTGATATCATNGGAGCTGAACTATCACAAGTTAAATCAGTTTCATTTATAAGATTTGCTGCTTAAAATTTTTTTCTTTTTTTTTAACCATCAGATCTGCCTTTGTTCTACAGTTAAATACTTCCCAGGCAGTGCATGTAAAGTGAATTCCAAGACTGCTTCACCACTTTATATTTGTGTAACTTGAGGATAGTTACCTAACTTCTTGGTGCCTCAGTTTTCTTATCTGCAAAAGGAAGAGAGTAATGTTGATAGGGGAACCGTAAGATATAAATGAGATCATGGGTTTGGGACAGGACTTGGCCTTCAGAGCTCAGTCAATGTTAGTTCCCTTATTACTCCCCTCGGGAAAGACTTGTCTGAGCTTCATGAAAATCTGCACGAGTGACTTTGACACCATCCTTTATTTTTGCCTTCTCTTACTTGCTGTTCCATTAATCTCTCTTTTTTTTTTTCCCGCTCATCTTCTGATACCCTACTCCATGAATGTATTCTCTCCTTTTTCTTCATCTTATTCCCCCTTGCTTCATTTTATCCTCCACCCTTGTTGTTGGCTCTTTTCTGCTGCTTTTTGTAAATGAGGATGTAATGTAGTCTGGCTCATCATTCACCCT
>NC_048225.1:59582122-59595051 GCF_002007445.2 Ailuropoda melanoleuca
CCCATGGCCAGAAACATGGACTGATGGTGGCCCCAAGGGAAGTGTATGAGTGAGAGTGTGGGTGTGGGTGATAAGTAAAGCCTTAGCCTGCCTAGACTCAACCTCCAAGATGAGAGGTGTTTCTAAATCAGCTGATTTCATTTAAGAAACAACTGTGGTTATGTTATTGCTGAATTTATCTAAAAATGTTTAGAGTCTATTTTTATTTCTGGCTTCTGTGTCCTTTGAGATGAAGTCTTATGGTAAGTTTATTACCCGCTGAGCTGTGTTAGAGCTGCCTTTGATTTGTCAGAGCCTGACCTCTCCTTCGCTTCTAGTGCTTCTCTTTTGCCTCTGATATCTCAGAATTTGTTGACCACATGCATGTTTCTGTAAATTACACCAGTCCTGATTGTATAATCTTTAGTCATATCTCTGTAAGTTCATATTTTTATGATGTTACTTTGTCTAGTTGTTTTTTTCCCCTACAGGTGGGTTCTCATTTCCATCAGTACTCAAGTTTTCCCTTCTGCACCACCCACATCCCACCTGATACATGGAACTGGACCTCACCTTGGACGCTGGGGCTGATGCCTTATGCTATAAATGGAGGCATGAGGAGTTTTCCCTTATAGGAGGCAGCACTACACATAAGGCCACCTTCTCAGGAAACCCAGGCTTCCCAACCCCCTCCTCATGGCCAGGCCGTTCTACTGACAAATATCATTTGTTATGTTTTGCTTACAGTGTCTCCCATTACACCCAATCCCTCATACAGATTTGGGGGGTCTTCCTAAAGATTCTTACAGTCCACCAAGAGTGAGGAAAACTAGGTGATCTAACAGCTCTGTCCTGGCCCTGTGAAGTCCAGGGCATGGGCTGGAATCAGTTCTTGGGAGGCTGGGCTGCACAAAGCCAGTTGGCAAAGCATGCATGGCCTCTGCTCCAGCTTAGGGCACGCCCCTGGCCGGCCAGCACTGCCCCGGCTGATTTCTCCAGACTTGACAGATTCTGGACTCTCCCAGTGTAGATATTCTCTCTGCTGCCTGTCCCCTCCCCATATGACCTCTTTCTCTCTCCACAGCCACACTCTCATAAGATGCTTTATCCTTGCTGGATTTCCTTCTCATCTTCTTCAAACCCCTGTCATCCAGTTTCCACACCCCCCACTACTCTGAGGCTGCTCTCACTACAGTCATCAAGGACCTGCGAATTGCTAATCCCAGCGGCCACACTGCGGTTACTGCAGTCCTTTAGACACGGTGTTCACTGCTTCCTCTGTTCTTGCATTTTGCAACACTGAACCCATTCTTCTCTTCCTCCTTCATTGGTTTTTTTTTTCTTCTTCTCTTTGCCCTTTAACTGTTCGTGTTTCTTTTTTTTTCTTTTTTTTTTTTATTTAAAGATTTTATTTATTTATTTGACAGAGAGAGAGACAGCCAGGGAGAGAGGGAACACAAGCAGGGGGAGTGGGAGAGGGAGAAGCAGGCTCATAGCAGAGGAGCCTGATGTGGGGCTCGATCCCATAACGCCGGGATCACGCCCTGAGCTGAAGGCAGACGCTTAACCGCTGTGCCACCCAGGCGCCCCCTAGCTGTTCATGTTTCTTAATTACCTAGCTTGGCCACTGCTTTTCTTACTTTCTGCATTTTCCCCAAATCCTCCCCTCTACTCTCAAGGTTCAGCAGCCTCTCTAATATGCTGATAGTTCCCAATCTACTTCTAGCACGGACTGCTGAGCGTCAGCCCTGTGTATTTTACCACTGTGGATGTCTCCATTTGGATAGATGAAAGTCACCTCAAATTCGATATGTCCAAAACTGGAGTTATCATTTTGACCTTTATGCTGATGCTCTTCTGCCTGGAATATGCTTCCTTCTGGTCCCTCAGGGCTTACTACTCTCTTCATTGAGTCTCTCTGCTCAGTGAGCATCTTCTCAGAAAGGCCCCATATCTACCAATTTCTTCCCGGACTTTTTTTTTTCTTCAGAAAAAAAAATATCTGAACTGCTATGATAGAATTACTTTTACTTGTTTAGTGTTGGCCTCCCCCTATTAGAATGTAAGCTCCCTTTATCTATCTGATTCACTATTACGGTTGTAGGACCTGGGCCAATTTCTGGAGCATAGTAGGTACCCGAATACTGAGTGAATGAATAAATGATCCCCCCACCTCCGCTCCCAGACTGATTTCCATAATCTTTTATCTTGATGGGTGACACCACACCCATCCCTCATCACTCAAATCGGACACCTGGATGTCATTCCAGAAATTTCTGTCACTGTTACCACATCCCTGCCTTCCTTTATCCAACAGTCACCGATTCCAGCTAGTTTCTCAAACCTGTCTTCCAACTCCATTTCTCCATTAGTATCAAGTCCAAGCTCCTTACCATGACATATGAGAGACTCCTCTAGTCACACAACGTGCCGTCCCTTGCTCTACGTGAACGGTAGAGTGTGCCATGCAGTTTCTTGACCCTTTATTTAAACTGTCCTCTTAGCCTGGAATGACTCTCCCCCTCCCTTCTCATGGAGTCTTTTGTATCCTTCTGTTAGCACTCAGCTTTGGGTCTCTTTCATGAGGATTCTCTGTGCTCTTCTCCCTATCACTGTACCATCATTTAAAACATTATCTGTCCATGAATCTGCCTCTTTCATTTGCTTGAGAATGCTTTGATGGAAAGGACTGTGTGTTATTCATCTTTCTATTCCAGTGGCTGAAGCATAAGTACTTGATGAATACTTGAATAGATGAAAGAAAGAATGAATAACCTGTCAAGATGGATGTTTTCTGGCTGAAGTCCGGTCATTGTCATCAAGTTATGGCACAGAATTGCATTTTCAAAACCTGAAAGATATTAGTGTAATCTGCAAGATGGGGGTTCCTGGTGTGCTTTGTGCTACAGAACATTCTCCCTATACTTGCTTGTCAGAAAATGCCATATCTTATGTTGTCCTATTAAGACCCCCAATCAACAATAACCAAAAAGAAGAAAGGGCCACTGGAAGATTACATCCATTGGTTTCTGTGTCATATGAATCTGAAGGGTTTCCTGAAACAAGAATAAAAGGACCTTTTTTTTTTTTGCAGTGGTGAAGTAATTGTGTTATAACACGTATTGTGTCAGGCACATGGACATTATGTCTTAGTGGACAATTTCTTAAGGATTTAGAGGATGCTTAGCTGAAAGTTACTGCTCCTTCCCCCAGAGTACATACTGGATTTGAGTTTTCAATGTGAAAATGAATGTTTCGGAATTTTATCATCAACTTGTTGGAATTCATGCCCAGAATTTTTTGAGTTGAACAGTTCTGTCTCAGTGGCACATAGAGATGCACCAAGAAAGGCACTGTGCCAATGATACTGTAAACTTGTTCAAAGCTATGAAAGCTGCACATGACATGGCAGAGGAAAGTCAGTCCGAGATGGAGGTAAGCACTTAAATCTGCAAGGTGGTTTTAAAACTCTGTTTTAGTGAGCCCTGATATTCTGTAGCACTGTCTTGGCTACCCTTGGACCTAACGGTCCACTCCCACTGCACCAGAGCAACAACACTGGCATCTGGTTTATAGACGGTGGTTCTGGATCAGATTTCCCTCGATACTACATTTGGCACGATGTGGCTGAATGTAGCTGGACTTGTATTCCGTAACTTAGAAAAAATTTTAAATGAACAGAACTAGGTATAATTTCAGTAGTCAGATTCCAGATAGCTCAAGAGGACTGAAAAACATAGAAGATCTTCTAGATTGTCACATTCTAACTTTTAAAAGTAGAGGAGAAGGAGAAGACCCCACCATCTTAGAAACTAGAGCCAGGGAGCACAAATTTAAAGGGTTATGGCACCCAAAGGAAGGGGCCAGGCAAATATAATCCAGGAATTTTAAGGAGGCATATGCCACAAAGATGTTTCCAGGAATGCTGGTGGCAAGAATGAATTGGTATTTTGGAAACATCCAAGGAATAATCTGAAGTGTATTATTTTATGTTCAAACCAAGAAGGAAGGCATCGCCCTGCCTGGGGAGAGAGAGTAATAATGGGTGCCAGGAGACTTCCAATAGAAGCAGAATCCTTGCCAGCAGATAGAGCTGGGCAGATGGCCCGGTCCTCACAGTGCAGGATATGTGGAATCTAGAAATCCAAGGCTTGTGAGCGTGCTGTCCATCTCTGGCAAAGTCCGAAGCCAATGGTTTGTGAGCACCTAGGAAAGAAAAGGTGCCCCAGAATTGGCTTTATTAAAACCAAGTCATAGTCCTCTTCCCATGCATCCTTTCTTGATGGAATCACTCCTGACTTCAGCAAGATTTTTCATGAGGCTGCTTACGATAAGCAACACAAGTTGTTTTTTCACTGAGAGCAGAGAAACCGAGTTGGGGAAAGGGTGTGTAAGGTGAGGCTCTTGTCAGCTGAGGAGAAAAGCTGGAGAGGCAGGACAATACTGCCTGGTGGCCAGCTTGGTGGAGCCAGTTAGAGTCCGCTTGAGAAAGGCGTGGGCAGCCTCGATAAGCTACTGTGTTCAGAGTGCCCCCCCAACACCGCATTTCTCAAACGGGGAGCCCGGAGCCACCTGCCTTCAGAGATACTTGGAGATGCTCATTTAAATGTTGATTCCTGGGCCTCACCCACCATCAGGATCTCTGGAGGCACAGCCCAGGAATCTATACTTTTAACAAGCTTCCCAGGCAATTATCGAGCGCACATACATTTCAGAACTATTGCGTTAAAGATAAGCTCATCTGCTGTCAAAGTTACCAGTTAGAGTAGCAGAGGCATTTTTAAAGTTTTTTATAAGCAGATTCCTTTTCTGTATATGGTTATGACCCAGAAATTTCCGATCTTCCTCTACATCTAATTGCCCAGGGTCAGACCCAACTCCGTTGCCATCTGGTGATAGCCCATTTATGCTGCAAAAGTAGGGCTGATGAGGCAAATCTTGAGCTCTTAAAATAAGAATTCTGTATCAGGTAAAGACCTTATGTAAGGAGCAGCGGGGGCACATTTGAAGAAACTTAGGTCTGTACAGTTCCTGAAGAAAGTCAGTCTCCACGATGCCTGAATTGGGGTGCTGCTCTATGTGTAACAACCATTGATGCACAGATTCAAAACTATGTGCATAAGTATACATGCATAAGTTTAATATAANTTTTTTTTTTAAATTTATTTATTCGACAGAGATAGAGACAGCCAGCAAGAGAGGGAGCACAAGCAGGGGGAGTGGGAGAGGAAGAAGCAGGCTCACAGCGGAGGAGCCTGACGTGGGGCTCGATCCCATAACGCTGGGATCACGCCCTGAGCCGAAGGCAGACGCTTAATCGCTGTGCCACCCAGGCGCCCCAAGAGGCAAATCTTTTGAGCTCTTAAAATAAGAATTCTGTATCAGGTAAAGACCTTATGTAAGGAGCAGCGGGGGCACACTTGAAGAAACTTAGGTCTGTACAATTCCTGAAGAAAGTCAGTCTCCACGATGCCTGAATTGGGGTGCTGCTCTATGTGTAACAACCATTGATGCACAGATTCAAAACTATGTGCATAAGTATACATGCATAAGTTTAATATAAATTTTACTGGAGTGAAGGATGTGCAGCACACAATTCATAATACACATTATACTTTATTGACTGCATTACAATCGATTCTTCCAGAATGCTTTCCATGATTTTTGTCAAACGTCTGTATCCATAGCAACCTTTGGTTCCAATTGACAGATGAGTGTGGGTCCAACATGCATGGTGGTTGATAGTTTCGTTTGTTAGCAAGTAAGATGAAAGTGAACAACAGTGACACATGTCCTAACATCACTCATTCCTCGATAACGGGAGCATCCTCTTTGCTGAATCAGGTAATAGGTTGAATACTGGAAGAACGTATCTTTAATCTGTTGTGCTGTTCACAGTGTAGTGGCTACAGACATGACACACTTTTAATCTTTATAATTGACATGTTCTCCATCACTCTCTTAAGACTAGTCCATCAACAAAACAATAAATCAAGCCCTGATTTGCCATGTTTGAAATCTCCATGGAGTAAATGCTTCTGCCATGGCCCATCTCAACCTACCAGTATGACATCACTGAACTTGGAGTTGGGAAGGCATGAGCAGTAGCACATCATTATACAGTATTTCCACCATACAGATGCAATATATGTAAATAACCTTGGGAACACAGATAATAGATGGAGTAAATGAGTAGGAAATGACAACTTTTGAATATTTATTACTTTTGTTTTCAATATAATTTATACAATTGTAAGTTTATATCACTTAATTTTAAAATAATAGCTGTGTTTAATAACCAGCTCTCAAAAATCCCTGAAAATTTAACGATTGGCCCTTATGAGCTCTGTGAGCTGGCTCTAGCCCACTCCTGAATAGGGGCAAATTTTCCAAACCCGCAGATTGGTTACTTGGTTATGTTCCTGCTTCTATGCAGGAGTACAGATAAGATATTCAGGTACCTTTTTGTATTTGCATAAAATGCAGCTCTTCTAAGCCAGAGCATAGCAGTAACACGCCTGACAAATGTGTGCCGCCCCTGGGCATCAGAGAGAAGAGGAATTCCTAAACAGATGAGTTCAGATCCAATAGAACAGGTTTCCCCTGTCATGTCTCGGAAACTATTTATGACTCCTGTTCTTTGCCAGCTTCGCGTTTTGTATCAGTAGATGTTCTGACATGTAAGGGTACCTCTCTTGTGTTGCATCCTACTGATTCCAGCAAAACTGTTTTTGATATTTTGACACTCTCCAGTCAGGAAGACCTTCTCAATACAAGTATGTTATGATACTATTATTTCTTTATCCATTTGCTTCTCCATCTGTCCTGTAAACGGGCAGTCAGTTTGTTATTAAAATCTGTTGGCAGACTGGCTGTGGGCATTAGAGTACATTTTGGAGTCATTTGCCCAAAGCCAGAAATAGAATTTGTTTGCAAGTTGTAAGTTTTTGGAGCTGGAAGTTTGAGACTATCTGCCTCAATATCCAAAGATAATTAGGATTTGAGCTGTACTTTTACCCCTATTCTTATTAAAACTGACAGTGCTGTGCTGTGTTGTTTCTTTGATAGAATTTTTGGATAGCCAGGGAGTAAGTAATATGCCTCCAGTGCGCAATCATAGCCTTTCTTCCTGTTTTCTCACCGTTATGCTTACAAGCACCTTGCTCAGTAATTTCATCCTTCTCCCCAGGAGCATTTCCTGAAGTGCGTTTGAATTTCCCACTGTAGGGACTGAGGCTCTATCAGTATTTTCTGTACTGACCCTTGTAATTATGGCAATGGGACCTACTTAAACAGACTTTCGCCTAACAAATACCAATGCAAAATTGCTTTAAGTTGCTAATTGTTCTTTCCTGCTGTGGACAGTGGCTGTATAATCCAGCAACTCGGCTGCTATTTCAGTCATAAGAAATCTTCTACAGGCTCTCAGATACTTCAAATTAAAATTCTTAGGGCACCCCCTGATTCTTAATTGGGTTAAGGAAGCTTCTCTCCTAAGATTGTTAATAAAATTTTACATTTATAAAATGAACAAAAACCATTTTTTAATATCATAAAAAAACATAAAAGAATATTTTGTTCGAGGGAGACCCTGAACCCATTTTACAGTATTGACACCATCTATTTTTTTCTCTTCAAGCCAAATCCATGTTTCATAGCCGTTCTCTTCGTGGGTGTGCAGATGATTACGTGTTTCT
This sequence comes from Ailuropoda melanoleuca, assembly GCF_002007445.2. Taxonomy (NCBI): domain Eukaryota; kingdom Metazoa; phylum Chordata; class Mammalia; order Carnivora; family Ursidae; genus Ailuropoda; species Ailuropoda melanoleuca. The sequence continues at coordinate 59,589,799 of NC_048225.1, forward strand.
GGTTCGGGGCAAAAAGTGGAACCATGACCGAGGGCTTCTATAAAATACCCTTTGGCCGGGTATATTTCGAGGTGTGAGTTCACAGAGGCAGGCAGGTAGACAGATGGCAGGCGAGGCACCCTGGGCTTCACGTGCGTGCTGACAGGCGGTGCCTAATTACAGCTCCTCCAGGGCGCACCTCCCCGGGCACTGTGCGCAGGCGCTGACCCAGGGGCTCCTGGGCAGCCATCTGGGTCCCCTGCCCAGCGTTACCTGGAGGCAGCTCGGTGGGAAGTTTCGGAGAGCAGAAATCTTCCCAGGTGCTTCTGTGTGTTTTTTTGGCATCTGTTTCATTTGAGACAGAGCCCCTTTTGGGTCCTTAATGATCCTCTTTCACCAGAATTGGGAATGTTTCGGCTTCCTCATTGAAAACATGTTTTATTTATTTGTATTACCTTTAACTTCTCCACATTTTATTTGCAGTTTTTAATTATAATTGTCTAAGTGATATATAAATATATATATATTTTAAAATGTTTCAAGAAATCACACAATACTGAAAAAAAGAGAAGGAAAAGCTTTACTTCTTACTCGTGGGTCCACTCTGAGGTGACCATTTTCATTGACTGTACAAGTTTTAGGTTTCTGGCAATTTCCTTCACAATGTAAATAATATACTCGTGCTTCAGTTTTTTACTTATCAACTTTACAGTATATGTAAACAGGGTGAGGAATTACCCCATTCCCAATTTTTATTTGTTATTATGTTTCGGATCCTTTTATTGGTTACATGTTAATCTCTAAAAAATATTTGAATTTCCATTACCTATTGTATCAACCTTAGACATTATTTCCGGGTCCTCTGCTTTGTAAGATGAAGATGAGTTTGGTTGGCTATCATGCTGTTATTATGCTGTGATGGTGAAATTCTTACATTCTGTATTATAATCATGAAGTCATCCATGTTTTGACCATATGTTACTCCTAAATATTCCATATCAGCAAACTGTGTTTTATGGTACGTTTGAGGCTTTCTTAACTAACTTCCAGTTGTCTGGTTGGCTGGAATTATCAGGGCTTTCCATTTCTTCTAGAAAACATTTGAGTAAATACCATGAGAGGCTGAGGGCTCAGAGACAGGAGGCTTTTCGCTACTATTCCTGTTTATTTCTGCTTCCATAAGTTAAGCTGAATGCTTCCTAGGAAGCCGTTGTTTTTGTTCCAGAACTGGTTTATTCTGGTTGTATTTATTAATTCAATCATGTAATTTAATTAAATATTACATATGCTGGCGAGATATGAATACTAAAGGAGAATTTCAGTTTCTGTGAAAACTGAATCGAATGCTTCCTAAGGCTCGCTAAAGGTGTTTTTAAGTGCTGCTGAAGTAAGAGTGGAGGAGCGACTGTGAAAGACTGAAAACAATGGTAAAAATCTAGGATCTCCTCTCAGATTGCCTCACAGATATCTCTAACTTCTTATTCTACTTTAAACAAACTCGAGTTGAACACAAACCATATTGTGGGTATTTGTGATGTAAGAAAGACAACACAAAACTATAATCCAAGGACCCATATTTGAAGAAAAGAACTTTACCCTTTATCAGAGAATTGGTGAATTAATAGTTTAAGTTAAAATAAAATATTTACAGTAAGATAAAATATTTGAGGTATAAGGGGGATGATTTTTCCCCTTAACTGACTTTTTCAGTTAACTGGCACCAACCACATGAGCTCAGTGTTATTAGCTTGTAATGTTAGAGTAAGTACGGTGACTGAGGACAGTGACTGAGTAGCCTTCAGGAAGCTACCTTTCTGTATGTAGGTTTCCTCATCTGTTAAACTGTGGTAAATCATAGGGTTTCCGCAGGGATCAGTGAATTATTAGCACAATGGGTGATGCTAGATCACACATTGGCCCTTGTTAGGCACTCAACGGTGGAGCTATTGTTAATTGCTATTGTAATTTTGTGATTTTGTAAAACTTAGTAACTGCTGTGCCTTGAAGTGGGATTGGACCTTGGAAAGGGAAACACAGTTTTATGTTGTTAATCTTGTGCCACTTGAAGGATTCGATTCCGTGTATCCAAAGTGTTCGGTTATGTTCCATCAGTTGTTCACAATATTGTCATATTTTAATTGGCTTGATATTTGATATTTGTTACTTCCTTTTATGGCATTTTGTGTTTCTTAGACTATTTTATAGTATTTTCTATCACCAAATACTTAAGATATTATGTAAATAAAAGGAAGCATGTTTCTTCACTTTATTATTAAAAATAACCAGTCTCTTGATCGTATACGTGGTATTGGGAACCTACTTTCTTCTCGATGGTATTCTTCCCAGGAGTTCCTGCTCTCATCTAGAAATACTCTCTCTAACCTAGACAAAGGTGATGTCCTGGGACCCTGTATCACTGGCACTTGAAGGTTAAGCACACTGTTTATTAGTTTCCCTACTTTCTCTTTTTTGAATTCCTTTTTTTTCCCATTTAGTTAGAGTATGTGCTCAAGTAAATGTTTCAGAAGATGGACGTAAGATATAGATATTGAGTCCTTGCATTCTAAAAATGCTTTTATATTGCCCTCATTTTTATGGATGATTTGGCTAAGCATACATTCTATAATGAGAATAATTTTCTCTTGGATATTTAAAGGTACAGTTTCATGGTCTTCTTGCTTAAGAAGAAGAATTGCTTAAAAGTCTAAAGGTGCCTCCTTCTAGATCTCTTTATGATGTTCTCTCTAGCCTTGGGGTTTTGAAATTTCATAGCAATGTGTCTGAATATATGCCTTTTTTCATTCATCTTGCTCAGCATTTTCTGGGATATTTGATCCAAAACCATTGTCTTTCTTTCACTCTGGGAAATGTTATTTTTATGAGAATTTCTTCCTCACCATTTTCTCTTTGGGGGTATGGGCTTCCTGGATTAATCCTCTTTGTTTCCTGGCTTCCCTGCAGCTTTTCCCTTTCTGCTCTATACTCTTACTGTTTTGGAAGGCAAAAATTTACATCAGAATAATCTAGTGTGGGGAGTCTTTTGTTTCCTCCTCTCACTTCTCCATACTTTTCTCCCCTTACTTGACCCTTTCACCATAATTCCCCCCCCCCCACCTAATCATGGAGTTTGAGCATGGAGAAACAGAAAGACAACTCGGTATGAGTTTACTCAGGCCATTGGGTTATATTCCCACGTCCTTACGGGGCCAAGCTGTCTTAGTCTATTTGGGTTCCTATAACAAACTACCATAGTGTGGGTGACTTATAAATAATGGAAATCTATTCCTCACGATTCTGATGTCTGGGAAGTTCAATATTAAGGTATAGGCAGATTCAGTGTCTCCTGAGGGCCTACTTCCTAGTTCATAGATGGCCATCTTTTTTCACTGTGTCCTTACCTGGTGGAAAGGGCAAGAAAGCTCTCTAGGGTCTCTTTTATAAGGGAATTAATCCCATTCGTGAGGGCTCCACCCTCATGACCTAAACACCTCCCAAAGGCCCACCTCCTAACACACTGGGTGTTAGGATTTAATATATGAATAAGGGGTACACAGTCTATAGCACAATCTACCTCAAGACCCTATTTTAGGGGAATTTTGAGACTGAAGATCAGCAGGCTTCTTCCTTTCAATGCCCATGTTAAATTAATGGTTCTGTTTATAAGGTCATGAGTGTAAGGTTCAGAACTCTGTGACCAACATTAGTCAGAAGGGCTTTTCGGCAAAGTTCACTTAATTCTACCCTAGATAACATTAAGTATGATTGGGTGTAATTACCCACATTGGCGTCTCAGTTTGGTGGTGGTTGTGGTTTCTGTCCTTCCTTGTTCAAAGATCTGAGCAAAAATTGAGTCCCTCCCTATCTTAGAAGAGAGTCAGGCTTCTTACTATAACCTTCTTTACCCTGAGATAGGCTTCATCCTTATTTTAAACCTAACTTGATTAATAGTAATGATATCTAATTGCAACTTTTTCTTTCTCATTTTGGGACCTGAGATAGGGGCCCCCTTCTAGTTTCTAACAAATTATAAAGCAGCAAACATCTAGAATTTTCTAAAATAGTCTGCAAATTATAAAGACAACTGAACACTTTATGCTTTCATTCCATTTCCTTATATATTTTATAAGTTATTTATGGAAGTGGAATTGTTTAGGCNGGGACCTGAGATAGGGGCCCCCTTATAAAGCAGCAAACATCTAGAATTTTCTAAAATAGTCTGCAAATTATAAAGACAACCGAACACTTTATGCTTTCATTCCATTTCCTTATATATTTTATAAGTTATTTATGGAAGTGGAATTGTTTAGGCTTGGATGCACCACATTTTCCAAGTGGTATATNCTTGGATGCACCACATTTTCCAAGTGGTATATGGCGGTCCATATGTTCACAGTGGAAAGAAACATCATGACTTCATGACAAATGGCAAAGACGCTTCCTAGACTTGATTTTGCAAGATTGTCGAAGGCTCTTCTGACACAGACTCCAGAGTCATAACAGTGAGCATAAGTAAGTGAGTGCTAGGACTCTGGGAAACCCTGGGAGGAACCCCAAACTGTGGGGTGGGCGATACTCCATTAAGGGTATTTTGGCAGAAGGATTTGAGAGAGACTGTGCCTGGCTCTTACTGGTATTTAGTAAAGCTGTTGGAGTTAGATGTATTTGTTAGAAATCTAACTCTACAACCTGCTCCTTGCCTAGTAAATCTTGTATTTTTATAATAATGTCTCATTCTTTCTAATTATTTTAATAATTCTTATTTCCGTTTAATTGATTATTCACTTAAATTTATCTTATGGGCCTACGTGAGGCAACTCTAGCATTCTATACCTAGGCCTGCTGGACCACCATCCTTTCCTTACTAAGGGATAGGAAGGACTCCAGTCCTCCCACTTCTTGCATTTTCCTGTGAGTCTCCCGTGGGGACTATGGTAGATAATAATATCCCACTGAAAATGAGCCACTTCCATCGGCCCTGCCATCTTCCAGCTGAACCTACCGCTTGTGTCATCCCTCTAATGCGTACTTTGATGCTTCTGCTGTTTCTCTCTTCCAGTGCTGCCCCTGTTTTCCTGGCATTGGCTGCCTGCTCATCTCTGGTATGTCCTTAGGGCTCCCGCCTGATCTCCCACTAGTGATCTAGCCTCAATTTCTTCCGCCCCTTTATGTGTGAGAACCCCGCCCCCTCTACTTGCTGTTCGGAGTGTTCGTTACTCTTGTCTCCAGCACTCACATTTTTGGTCTTTAGGAAAACACTTTTCCTATCTCAAGCCC
>NC_048225.1:59595151-59596110 GCF_002007445.2 Ailuropoda melanoleuca
GTGTTCGTTACTCTTGTCTCCAGCACTCACATTTTTGGTCTTTAGGAAAACACTTTTCCTATCTCAAGCCCCGTTTGTATAGAGTGTCTCATGACGATGCTGCTTGGACTGCTAGTGATACAGGATGCTGGTGAATGCCGGAAAAGTGGGGAAAGGTCTATGCAGCCACAGGAGATACCATTCCATCCAGGGTCTGAGAACCTGGAGAATGTTAATAGAACACCTATTTGTGGCCCCCTTTCCCACTTGAGTCTCTGTAGCATCATTCGGGATGCCCCCCAGGCTCTCCCATTTACTCAGCATTTGGGTAGCTGCCTGCCTGTGCTCTCTGGCTGGCATTGTTGTCGTCTTCGTCGTCGTCATCGTCTTCGTCTTCTTCTTCTTCTTCTTTTTTTTTTTTGGTGCAAAATGGCGGACAGCACCCCCGGGCAGAAGGAGCTTCTGCACCAGGGTTGTGAGGGTGGCTGATTATATACTATGGGATTGGGGGAGGTAAGGAAAAAGGAGGTTTCAAAAGGATTTTCATATGTTAAAAAAGACTCACAGGATACCGCAGGCCTTGCCATTGTCAAGTTAAGGTTANCCCCGCCCCCTCTACTTGCTGTTCGGAGTGTTCGTTACTCTTGTCTCCAGCACTCACATTTTTGGTCTTTAGGAAAACACTTTTCCTATCTCAAGCCCTGTTTGTATAGAGTGTCTCATGACGATGCTGCTTGGACCGCTAGTGATACAGGATGCTGGTGAATGCCGGAAAAGTGGGGCAAGGTCTATGCAGCCGCAGGAGAGCCCATTCCATCCAGGGTCTGAGAACCTGGAGAATGTTAATAGAACACTTATTTGTGGCCCCTTTTCCCACTTGAGTCTCTGTAGCATCATTCGGGATGCCCCCCAGGCTCTCCCATTTACTCAGCATTTGGATAGCTGCCTGCCTGTGCTCTCTGGCTGGCATTGTTGTCGTC
>NC_048225.1:59596121-59623758 GCF_002007445.2 Ailuropoda melanoleuca
GTCGTCTTTTTTTTTTTTTTTTTTTTTTGGTGCAAAATGGTGGACAGCACCCCCGGACAGAAAAAGCTTCTGCACCAGGGTTGTGAGGGTGGCTGATTATATACTATGGGATTGGGGGAGGTAAGGAAAAAGGTTTCAAAAGGATTTTCATATGTTAAAAAAGACTCACAGGATACCGCAGGCCTTGCCATTGTCACGTTAAGGTTGTTTTTCCCTCTAGCAAGGCATTGACATGAAGATAGCTGGGAACTTCCTGGAGGAGCATTACACTCTGCCTGCTTCAAGTATCTGTCAATGGGCTGCAGATTATAAGGTCATTTAACTGTATCTACATTCCCTTCTGAAAGCTAGGTTATTGATAGAAATGCTTTGTTCTTGTAGATCGCTAAACGTTTGTAAACTGAGGGAGACACCTGTCTTCCAGGATTGTGATCTCTGTAAGTTTCCTGTTTTTCCTTTCTTTAGCTTTAGGGCAGCCAGGAGTGCATGAGGAATGTCATCTGGGGGGTGGTGGGGGGTGTCAGCAGAAGCCGGCATTGTCTTTAGTTCCCTCTGCACTTTTGGGAGGTGCAGAGCCTGTGCAGTGACCAACTTTCATTAAAATGAAGCAAACTATACGGCTTATCATAGAGCTAGAAAGGAGAACTGTGGTTGCGGGGGCGTGGTCTGGGGGAGGGGTGGAGAAGTGAATGGGAGGTTATGGTGTAATGAGTACCGAATTTCAGTGTGGCATAACAGAAAGTTCTGGAGATGGACGGTGGTGATGGCCGCACCACTGTGTGACTGACTGTGCTTCATGCCACTGAAGGGTGTGCGTAAACATGGTTAAAGTACATTTTCCGTTATGCAGAATTTACCACATTACAAAAAAGAGAATGCCCAATATAAAGAGAAGTGAGGACTGCAGAAATGTCTTAGGAGAAAACGTCTGTGTCTGCTTATAGCTATAGTTCTGTCCATTGCCTGTTAGGCAGAATTTCTGTGACTCAAGGAGAGGCAGGCCTGAGGACTTAAATCATTTTTGAGAAGCATTGGTGTTCTTTGTATCTTCCAGTTTGAGTTAAGAATGATTTGCATTGAAATCTAAAGTATTTTTTTTTCTTTATAGCCAATGTTTTTTAGAACAATTACTACATTTTTTGGTTATATACCAGTATTACTAATCATTCTGATGTTGAATGGATGCCAAGTTATTGCATAACTACGAATGAAGGTGAATGATTTAAGAGAAACCATCTTCAATCAGCAGCATTTTGAAATATTTACTGAAACGAAGTTGACTTAAAACATATGATTTGTAGAAAATTACCAGTTACATACCAAGACGTGAGAGCCCATGCTTTTAACCAGTTGCCAGTCATTTAAGTCTGATTGTGTTTGCACAGGCAGGTCTGTGACCTGGGGGGTACTTTAGGGTTTCAGGTACAGAAGTCCAAGCTAGTAAAAGGTTAGATGTTGGACGAGAGCCTGTGTTTTTAGCCATGGACTGGGGTTCAAGCCAGACAGAAGAAAAAAAAAATAGTAAAGAGTTGGAGCCAGGAGTTCACTCTCTGTTCTGACTTTTAGCAGCCTGTGGCTTGGAACTGTTTCTTCGGAGAGGTGCTTCTAGGGTTAGTGTTGCCCCAAAAGCAAGCCGATCTGCAGACATTATCCAGCTGTAAGGGTGCCTTCTGAAAATGTAATTTCTCTAACGCACTCTGTAATTTCTCTAACTCACTGTACCCCCAATTACATAATATCTTCATCAAGGCAGCTCAGTACAAGGCATGTGAAGTTAAGAAATGACACTTTTCTGCAGAGCCCAGGCTCTTTCCGTTGCACCGCACTGCCTCCTGTTCAGAGAAGCATGAAATACGGTACCATTTTCACTCACGATGAAAAGGTTATCTTAACGCTCACTCTATATATACTGGAACACACGACTTCTTTGGCAGTTTCTTTTCCTGAAGCACATTTTTTAGTGGATATAAAAATGGAAATGATACACAGCTTCGAATTTTATCATTCATCAAACATTGAGTGCCTCCTGTGTGCCAGACATCATGCTAAGTTGTAGAAGAGACTTTAGATATAAAATCCCTCTCACTTCAAGAATGTGAGAGCTGGAAGGGCCCTTCCATCTCATTGCATCTCATTTTATATATTAGGAAACTCAGGCTCAAATGTGAGTTCAGGCTCCCTGAGGTTACTCCGGTGACGAGAGGTAGGGCCTAGAATAGAAAACAACTCCCTCTACAGCATATCAGGCTGGGGCCCAGTGGAAACAGGCACCACGGTCAGATTTGAAGAGAGCTTAATAAGGAACTTTCTACAAAGGCATGGTCAGGGTGCAGGGACACCAACAGGGGAGAGTACAGTACTCTAGCGCTTGAGATAGTAGAGAGCCATTGCCACCCATGGCCTGAAAGAATCCAGAAAGGGGGCTGTGGCTTTCAGTTAGAGGGACATGGGCGGCATGGTAGTCTAGCTGGAAGAAAGCTGGGGGCGTGAATACTGTCACTTCATTCTCTTCCCACCCTCTGATTTCCTGTCAGGGCTTCCTATTGGCTGAAACCAACAGAAGCCAAGGCAAGGGACCTCCTGGATATAGTCCATATGGGTCAGACTCCACATCCCAAAAGTGAGGTAAAGAGGGAAGGAGATGGACTTGGGGTGGTAAATGGAAGATGCTTTTTGATCCAGCAACCCACTTCACCTCTGAGTGGAGAAGGAAGAGGTAGGGCAGTGACCAGGAGCATTTAGGGAAAAGTCACTCCTCACGGGAGCCAGGAATGAGAAGCAGCATTCTCACCCTAATATTCCGCGTTGCTTTATGAGATCTTTCTGACCACTGGTTCACAGACGCGGTCGTCAGCAACCTTTTGATCTTGTTCCACAGGGTTGAGTAGAGATTTAAATGGAATCGGATCAAAGCAAGACCAGATCTGGTCTAGGAAAGGACTGGGACTGAGGAAGTTTGGAAAGGGGTCCTGTGGGAGGTGCGAAGTATTGGGTCAGTGCAGCAATGCCAGGCTGAGGAAGAACTTCAAAAGACACTGTGAAAGCATATGGCAGGCAAATGCAACTTGACACCGAACTTTCAAAAGAGCCAGGCAAGGAGGAATTTCTCCCCTCACCCCTTTTAGAAGTAAACAAAAATGGCTCAGGAGAGGTTGCAGGCAGCCCAAAGTCTCACAGGACGTGAAAGAAGTGGACCTCATGTCTCCAGTTGCTGACTCCTATTCTCCTGCTCTGGGCGGGCCGGGGCTCCCATTTTCCACAGACACAAACCAAGGAAGGTTGCCGACCTCTTTGGCTTGTGCCCAGTCCCCACATGTTCTTGAGTTCTGTTTCATGGTGTTCTTTTCAGGCAAAAAGTCCCCATTGTCTAAAACCCTACTCATCAGATTTTCTATTATGTTGCAGGAATCTTAGTACATCTGAGTATTTCCAATTACTCTGCACAGGCCAGAATCCCATGCTATGGAGAACATTGTAGATGTGCAGGCACTTCCCTTGAAGGTACAGTGGGTGGTAGAATATTTTCTTAAGTAGATTTTGTTTCCAATTACATAATTTCTGTGGAGAGTAAGAAGAGACTGGGAACCCAGTAGGAAACCTGATGATGATTCCCGAGCCTTCCTGTTGTGCAAAAAGCTGGGGCTTAGGTACCACAGGATTGGAAGGGCAGGGGTCCACGAGGCAAAACCCAGCTGTGGGTGTTTGCGGCTGCAGGCACAGTGTCCTCTGAGCAGCCCCTGCCCCGTGTGGCTGAGGCAGAGGGGGTGATGCCAGTGTGAAGAGGAGCTGGTCACACTGATGAGGCTGCACTTTGCAAATAGAAGGTGCAACAGAAAGTGTTCTCTCAAAGCTAATTTTAGGCCAGCTGTTGAGTTACCGCAGGCAGAATCATTTGGGCAGGCTTCTGAGGAAAGGATCTGAGGGCCAGAGACACAGTCCTACTAAATATGCCCCACCTTTTATGTCAATCACAGGAAAATGCAATTACTGCCAATTTTCATGTTCTAATTCATTTTACTAGTCCACAGGCTTCTTAGGGTTAAGGCAGCAAAGTGCTCTGTTTATCTGGCTCAGTACCTCAATAATGGTGTGGCCCCTACAGGCCCAAGTTAAGGCTCCTTAATCCTTGCAGTTTGCACCATGAGCTAGTGCTAAGAGAACCTCCTGTCTGCTGCAAGAATGAAAAGAAGGAACGGCCCTAAACTGTAGCCTCCAGTGGGATAGCACCCGTTGGCTTGTGGTCACTAACGGGAATTTTTATAATGGCTTTAGCTCTGGATACAGACATTGCTGTGAACTCAAGGTCGTTTGGCATTTTCACAAGAACCACAGAACGTAAGAGCCATGCCCAGGACCTTTATGACAGTTGAGGAAGACCAGAGAAAGGCAGTGACTTACCCGAGGTCACAAATTATAAATGGTGGGAAAGCTGGTCCTGGAGCCCTGGGAACATGCCAGTTCTTTCCTGAGGCCTCCATGTACAGCTGAGCACTTGTGCCCTGTGCAACATGGTGACCATACACAGAGGCCTGGCCTTTCTTCTGGTGAAGTCTTTTGGCCACATGGCCAAGTGACCTGAGTTTGGTCTTTGTATAAGAGAAGTGGTTGTAGGTAGGACTTGGCTCACTCCTCTTTCATAGTAAGTCTTTTCCAAAACTCATATTGGCCTATGTATCCCCCGGTTCTGGGCTTCAGTAGCACTCTGTGAATCGTGAATAGCATTATTGAAATTCTCTTGACTTGTGGTTCCCTGAGGGCAAAGATTCCTTTTATTTATTTTGTTCGCTTGTTTAGTCCTTTGCAAACAGCAGGTGCTCAATAGGGGCTCCTTTTCTTGTCCTGGGTAATTCAGCTCAGTAAGCACCTATTAGGCATCTGATGTTTGCTTGTTGCTAGCCCATTTTATCAAGGTACAGGAAGTCTCACTATTAACCAAGCTGACTACTTTTTGGCATAAGAATAAGTCTGGATATGGAGTGGCTGAATCCTGAAAAAACAAAAACCAATAACTTAATTTATTGAGTGCCGGGACCTTTCTAAGCACTCGCTACAGCCCCAAGAGGTAAATACTATTATTATCCCAATGTTACAAAGAGAAACAAGGTAAAGGGAAATCTAAGTAAGGTTACATCATGGTTGTTGGGCTGCAGACCTTGACCATGTGATTCTAGAACACGTGCTCCTAATACCGTGCTGTTGTGCCTGGAGTATAATTAAAGAGAAGGTCTGCAAGATTGCATTTCCCATGCAACTTAAGTGCAGTCATTTAAACACCAGAACATCTAATTGTAGCCTAAACTCTATTATATGCTTCTTATCCAAGATGCCTGAGGGTCACCATCCAGAAGATGCCCTCTGGGCTATCGAGGTGTGTAAGGGGCTAAATTCGCCTTTGCTGGATAACTCCAGAATGCTGTCATTTTTATTTTTATTTTATTTTATTTCATTTTTTTAAAGATTTTATTTATTAATTTGACATAGAGAGACAGCCAGCGAGAGAGGGAACACAAGCAGGGGGAGTGGGGAGAGGAAGAAGCAGGCTCATAGCGGAGGAGCCCGATGTGGGGCTCCATCCCAGAACGCTGGGATCACGCCCTGAGCCGAAGGCAGACGCTTAACGAGTGTGCCACCCAGGCGCCCCCAGAATGCTGTCATTTTTAAACACAACGATATTACTATTATTATTATCTTTTTAAATTGCAGAGTAATACACGTTCATTGTATTAAGGTTAGAAAGACAGTAAATATTCAAAGGAAGGCCTCATGGTCGCACGGAAGGGGTTGTTGATGAGGGAATGCTCACGTGGGCTGTTGCAGGTGATCTCTGAGGTTTTGTGTAACACAGGGTTTCCATGCTGGTTCCATTCCCTGAAACACCTGACAGCTCGTCCCCAGCGCTGTCTGGTCTCGCCTGTTTTCTCCATCTAATCACATTACTGCTTTCCCTACAAGGCACGGGGTGATAGCCTCAAGTTCTCTATGGCCTGACTAACTGAATTTCCCAGTGTTATCTTTATTAGGCCCTCAAGACACAATTGTTTTAGGATTAGGAAGGCGTCTTGTGTTCTGAGCCACCTAAGTGTGCGTATGTGTGCGTGTATGTATGTACTCTGTATGCGTATAGATCAGGTCTACTCAGTGCTCCCCGTATACCATCTGCATCAGGTTAATCTGAGATCTGAGATGCTCGTTCAAAATGGAGATTCAAGGTCTTCACCCGAGACCTATTAAATAAGAAAGTCTAAGATTGGAGTCAGGGATCAACATTTTTTCTGGCCAAACCACGTTTTGTTTTTTATTTTTCATGAAGAAATTGTCAGAAGTAGAGAGAATAACGTAATAAACTCCACGTACTCATTACTCAGTTTCAACAACTATTAACCCGTGGTCAGTCTTGTTTCATCTATAATTTGAAACAAATTCCAGATATCATTTGAATGTTTTCATATGCATCTATACAACATAACCACAATATAATTATTGTTTCTGGAAAGTAGTTAACAGTAGTCTCTAATATCATTACATTTCTAGTTTACATTTTCCTTGTCTCAAATGTTTCTTAATTGTATAGTGTTTTGGATGCCAAATCACATAATTAGTTATGTTTCATTCTTCTCTCTGACAAGTGGGATGTTGGGAGCCAAATCTGTAGTCACTTCTGGCGACTCGACAAAACTTCATGCATGTTTCTTGGCTATGTACCTTACCCCTGACCTCAGCTTCATTCTACTTTAATTTTCTTCTCTCCTGATTTCCTCACCTAGTTTATTTTATCTTATTGGGCTGTATATGTATATATGTTTTTTAAAGATTTATTTATTTATTTTAGAGAGAGAGCGAGAGAGCACGTGTGCACACATGAGCAGGGGGAGGGGCAGAGGCAGAAGGAGAGGGAAAATCTCTAGCAGATGCCCCACTGCGCGCGGAGCCCACACGGGGCTGGATCTCACACCCCTGATGGTGACCTGAGCCTCCACAGACCGAGCCACCCAGGCCCCCAGGGCTGCATATATTTTTTAAAGCTGCCTCTAATCCTTTTATTAAAAGGTACGTGGTGTGTGGATGAGCGTATCAGTGACCTCGAGCCACTTGCCTTACTCCATTTTGTATGTCTTTAAGCCAGGTCCTGTCATCTGAGCTTCTGACCACGAGTTTCCTCTTCTTTTTTATGTCCCACTCCATCTCAGGCCCAGTGCTCAGCACCGTTTTTCTGGTTCTGATCTTTTTTGCTTCTCTTTTCAATTGTGATCCCCAGCTTCCGTTCACCCCGAGCACCGACTGGCTCCTCTGTCCTCATTGTCCGTTTGCTCTGGCCAGGAGAGGTCTAGACACAGACATTGAATCTTTAGGTTCCAACATGCTCTCTTTGAAAATTCCAGTCCTCTGGGATGACAAGAGGTTGGGTGGGCAGTTGAAAGAGGAGAGCTTGGGCTAGGAAGGCTGGGGTGGGTATCAAAAACGTTCATCCCTTTCCCTGTTTTGCCCTGAGCTCTGTTTGTTGCCGTAAGAATTAGAGATGGGGCCAGACTGACATGTGAGAGACTAGGACAGGAGTTCCGAATCTCTAGTGCCCAGTGTAGCCTTTACGAGGCTCTCATGGGTCTGAAGCAAACTGGCAGAATAAGGACAGTGTAATGGTTTTATTCATAAAGTTCAATACAATATTTTAAGGGAAGGCCATTTGTTTTTGGTGTTAAAATGCTCTTTCTTGTATGACGTGACAGTGATAGTAAATGAGTTACATTTTAACGTCAGTATTAGCGAAGTGAAAAGCTGATAGCCTATGTCAGTCTCTTGATTTTTTTTTCGTGAATCAAGAAGTGTGAACAAAGATGAGTAGACAAGGATGGGTATCTTTTGTAGGTTTGACTTGGAAGGAAAACTGCTAAGGACTTAGAAGATCATTATTACAATGATTATCAAGATTTTCATTCATTTGTTTCTTATATACCAGGGAGCAGAATTAAATAAGCTGTTTCAGAGATGCTTGGGATTACAGACCCAAGTCCACCAGAATGTACTAAGCCATATATGCTTTCCATACTCTAGTAGCTTGAAAACTCTTTTTTTTCCTTCTCAGTAACACTTGTTCTTTGTAAAAAGTTAATATGGAAGTGAAAGTCCCTTCTAATTTCATCCTCACAGAAATGGCTTGCTGTACCTCTGCATGGTTTTTAATGTAAAAATAAATACTGTTAGCGTGAAAATATCAATATGCACAGGTGTCTATCAATTGTAGACAGTACACCTTGTTTCCCTCATTTTTGGAAGGCAACCTTCAGTCTTGCTGTTAGCTTCTTGCCTCTTTCTACCTCTTAATTTCTGACATCTTTTCTATTAATTTTAAACGGTCAGAGCTGAATTTGCATTCTGTTCTACCATTGTACTTATGTCTTCCATGCTTTGTTTATTGCTTGATTCTAAGGGTTGAAAATCAATAAATGGTGTTCATGTTATGATGAATATATAATTTTATTTAGTACAGAACCAAAAGGTGTACTGTGATTATTTTTCATTTTCCCAAACAGTTTCCCTCCTGGAATTCCTAACTTCTTTCTCTCCCTCACTATTCAAAGACAAATAATGACATCATTAGAAGCTAAACTCTCCATAATGTCGTTTATTTATTTTCAAGTTCTCTTTATCTGAGGAGACCTCCTCCCTTGAGCCCAGTCTTCCTGCTCCAGGCTGGACTGGCCCTTCTCTAGGTGTGCCGCTCACCTCTCACACAGGGACGTCACTGGTCGTCTGAGTGGAGTGTCACTTCCCCGTACTGTCTGTCTTCTTCTCTCCTGTTTTCATCTCCTACATTTATCCTCAAGTAACTTCCCATGATAGGTCCATGGAAAGTGATCTTGCTGATGTTTTTGGCCCTCGTACTGTATTGATAGTATGATTGGGTATAGAATTCTAACTTGAGCACAAGTTTTCCTCAGAATCTGTTTGTAGGCATTATTCCATTATCTCGTGTTTTTTTCTGAGAAGTCTGGTACCAGTGTGGTTCTAATTTCTTTGTGTTCATATTATTTTTGTCTCTCAAGCTTTTGTGATTTTTCCCTAATATATTTTTTTGAAATTTCACAATAATGTGTCTACGGTAGGGTTATTTTATTGTAGGTGCTCAGTGGTCTCCTATAATTTGTCCATCAGTTCTAGGGAATGAATGATTTTTTCCATTGATGGTTTTTACCTTCATTTTCTCTGTCTTCACTTTCTGGAAAAATGTAGATATTAGACCTTCTGAATGGATACTCTATGTTTCGTATCTTTCACTTAACTTTCTTGTGTCTTTGGTCCACTTCAGGTAGATGTTCCTTGACTTTATCCTCTATTACATTTTTTTCCAATATATGTATATTTATTATAAATCACAGTATTACACTGAGAAAAAGGATGGTGTGAAGATAGCTTACTGGGAATGTGATCCTAGAGAGAGGGTATGAGGGACAGAGGGATAGAACAGGAATCAAGGGAAAACAAATGCAAGGATTAGCTTTTGAATTGGCACACAGGCAAGCAACTGTTTCTTGTTCCTCTGCAATCTTCCCAGAAGCCTAGAATGTAAGAATTGTCCCTCCAGGAGACAAAAATCAAAAATTGTCCCTCCAGGAGAAAAAATAAAAAATATTTCTTGACCAGCTTCCATCACTAGTTGGGCCAGGGTGGTCCCAGGGGCAACAGCTCCCTAATATACATCTCTAAATTTTCTGCAGAGTGTCCAACTAGTTGTCAGTAGTCTACTTAGCAACTCCTTTTAGAATGTCCATGGGTATCATCTCCACTTTGTTGCTTATGGTTCCTGAATTTGGAGTTTGCAGTTCTCTAGCCACAAGCTAAGCTTCTTGAGGACAGGAGGAAGTGTGTCTTCTCTTCATTCCTTTCTGCACTTTATACATATTAGTTGGTTAATTCACTGACGTTCAAGAACAGGCCAGGTAGTTCTCAGAGTATATCTCAGACCAGTAGCAGCAGCAGCACCTAGGAACTTGTTAGGGAGACGTACTGAATCAGAAACTCTCTGCCCTCTGTGAAATTTTTTTTTTATTATGTTCAGTTAGCCAGCATACAGTACATCGTTAGTTTTTGATGTAGTTTTCAATGATTCATTAGTTGTGTATAACACCCAGGGCTCATCACATCATGTGCCCTCCTTAATACCCATCACCCGCTTACCCCCTCCCTCTATTAAATTTTTAATTTGTTTCAGCAATCATGTTATTTTACTTCTCAGAACACTATCTAATGGGACGCCTGGGCGGCTCAGTTGGCTAAGCGTCTGACTTCAGCTCAGGTCCTGATCCCAGGATCGAGTCTCACATTGGGCCCTTTGCTCTGCAGGGACCCTGCTTCTCCTTCTGCCTGCCACTCCTCTTGCTTGTACTCTCACTCTCTCTGTCTGGCAAATAAATAAATAAAATCTTTAAAAAAAAAAAAAAGAATACTGTCATATTCTTCGTTCATTTACCTAGTAGTCTACTCTGGTCTTGTGTATCAAAAACCTTCTGGAAACATCCTGTGAATGAAAAATTTGTTTCCTCACTGATTTATCTGTATTCTCTGGGAACCTCTTTTCGGCTTTTATACATTGATCTGGATGCTGTAAGATTTCCTTACATGGCTTGTGATTCTTTGCAGCTTAGTCATATTTAATAATGAGGCAGTGGAAAAGCTAGCGTGATATTTTAACAGGCAAAATTTACTTTAAGGGGATTTAAGGGGGTACGTTTTGCAAGAATTTGGAGGATTTTGCTCTTGGGCACCAATTCTCACTCTAGTTGCCTTGGTTTCTCCCTAGACAGATTGGATCATATTTTGGTAAAGATTTTCAACCCATGCCCATATTTTTTAGCTCCATATCTCAGTCTTCCAGCCGCCATGCTGGAAATGTCTGTGCCCTGGGGCTGAGTTCATAAGTCAGGTTGTCTACCCCCTAGGTGTATTGTCCTCTGCATCCTCTGCTGCCTCTCTGTTCACATATGGTCTTCCAGGAAAGTTTGTTAGTCGGTTATCTTGTGCTGCACTCCTTGTGATTGTCATATTTTTTACTTACGTCCTATCACTTAATGGAAGTCTCAAGAAGGAGAGGATATTAATACATATCAGGTGTACCATTTTGAATCAAAGCCCCCTTAAGTATTTTATGTACATATTTGCACTTGTATTTCTGTATCAATATCAAGTTGAGGTATTGATAATCTCTGCATGCTAACAGTATAGGGCGTTCAATTTGTTTTCACTTCTTCTGCCTCCCAAGTTTTGTTGGAATTGTTGGAATTTAAGTGTGTATAGCATCATTCTTTTGCTCTTCTAAGTTTTTTTTTTAAGTTTTTGTTCTTTTAAGTTTTTTTCCCCTGAGCAGTTACATTAAACTTCATAACCTAATAACCAGCAATTATTTAGATTTAATGCACTTTGTGCTATATTCTTTGCTTATCACTAATTCCTGTGATACACAATATGTAAGTATATATCTTATATAGTATTTCCTTCCTTTCTTTGGTTCTCTATTCTGACATAAACTTTTATTTGTTTGTTTGGAGAATTTCCTTAGGTTTTTTGCAGGAGAAGGTTTTATCCTTAAGAAGGAGAATGGCATATTTTCTGAGTCATCGACTGCTTGAAAATGCCTTTTTTCCCCCTCTCTTGTGATAATGTGGCTAGCTGTAGAATTCTAGGGCTACAGTCTTCTTTTCTTAGAACAGGTGGGATCTCGGGCCTGTCTGATTCTGATCACTACTGGAGCCATACTTCTTAGCTTTAGTCACTATTTTATATGTCTCACTGAGTATAGGAATTCATTTGCTTCTTGCATTAATTTGTTTAATGTCAAGGGCCAATTTATTCTGATGGCTCAGCTTGGTTAACTTCTTTTGGGCTGCTCATTTGTCCCATGACTTTTCTTTGGTTGTCAGTTTATGTGTTCTTCGTGGCCCATCGCAGTTTAGGGGAACCACTACTGTTCATCTGTCCATATCTAGGGTATGTACGCCCAAGCCTTTCATTCATTGGACAATAATATTTGCCATTACAAAACAAGTCTTTGGGCTTGCATGGATCCCTTAGGATCGTAGGTGTATAACTGCAGTATCTGTCCAGTGTAGGGATGTCATGGTGTCTTGGATCTGGTGTTGAGGGATCTTGCTACAGTATGTCATGTCCAATGGCTACATCTAATAGCAGGGAGAAGAGAGTTCTGATGGTCAGTCCTAATGGTAAGGTCTTCTATGCCACATCTTCCCTGGAAGAACGTACTCTATATCAGGTCTGGGGAGAGTTTTCATGCACAGTCACCCCCAAGCAGCAGCACCTCCAGGGATCTGGATCAGAACTGGGTTGCCATTTGTCTCCTTTCATCCCTGAATCACCATCTGGTTATTCTCTTGGCTCTTGGTCAAAGAACTAATTATACTTTCCCATTTTTTAGAAAATTCATCTTTAGAGTAATTATTTTTTGATGTTACTATTTTTTTAGTTTTTGTTATGAAATATGCCATAAATGCCAAAGAATATATATAGTGAATACATATGGTTTCAGGATCAATCATAAAACAAATGGCCATGTACCTACCACCTGACTTAAGAAATAACTTCTCTTCTAAGCAAAACTATTATGTGATTCTGAGCTAATTCTCTGTCTCCCTTTCCTAAGGTCATGAGTCTGAGGTGGGTAGTATCTATGGCCATGGTTACATCACAGCAGTTTTCTAACACTTTGTTCTGAAAAAAGAGAGAAAAGCGTCCAGAGGATACCCTGAGTTGTTGGCAAAATAGAAGCACAGATGATTGCGCTTAGTGGTTGGTGTGTCTGTGTCGGTCACTATTGGTTTCTGCTGGAAGGTATTCCCTGACCCATTGCTAACCCACATGGCACCTTTGTATGAATAAGAAAAAATCATTTTTGCTATTTGCCAGCAATTCTCTGTAATACCAATATGGTTATGAACGTGAGTAGTACCTCCCAGAGTTTGCAGGTCACAACCATAATTCATGGTAAATGTAGCAGGTGGCTACAGGGCTCCTCAGGTGGGTGCCATCAGACATTTACTGAATGCCTACTATGTGCCAGGCATTCTTTTAGTTGTTTGGCATTCAGTGCTGAGATAGACATTCTTGCTCCATGAGAGCAAGAGTTCCATGGGCTCCCCCATGACTGGACTTAAGAGCAAGCTGTGTTTTTGGGTGCATGAGCTGGGAGTCAACTAACAAGCTGGGGTCATTCTTGAGTTGGATCAGGGCCCTGTGGTTACTAGCAAAAGAGGGCCTAGGCTTTAATTTATTTTATTTAACATGTTGTCTATGCCACGTTAACTCTGAGAGGTTATGTTGTACCAAGGTGATGATTCCAGAGTGACCATATGCTCTGGTTTACCCTGGGTACTGGGTGAACTCTCTTGTCCCAAGTGATTTTTTTTTTAAAAGATGTTATTTATTTATTTGACAGAGAGACAGCCAGCAAGAGAGGGAAAACAAGCAGGGGGAGTGGGAGAGGAAGAAGCAGACTCCCAGCGGAGCAGGGAGCCTGATGCGGAGCTCAATCCCAGGACCCTGAGATCACACCCTGAGCCGAAGGCAGACGCTTAACGACTGAGCCACCCAGGCGCCCCCCCCAAAGTGATTATTAATATCACCCCTTCTCTCTCTCCCTCTCTCTCTGTTTTTGTTTGTTTGTTTTGGTTTGGTTTTAAGATTTATTTATTTAGAGAGAGAGAGAGCATGCATGCAAGCACGGGGAATGGGGAAGGGGCAGAGGGAGAATGAGCCCAATGCAGGGCTCGATGCCACGACCCTGAGATCATGACCTGAGCCAAAATCAAAAGTCATATGCTTAACTGACTGAGTCACCCAGGTGCCCCTACCTCTTCTCTTTATTAAAGGTGTCCCAGCTTTGGACAATAAATTTTATGGTCATGTGTATTCGTCAGCTTTTTTGCCATGGTAATAAACACCTTCAGAATGTTGGTGACTTAAAACATGAACTATTTAGGTTTTGCTCATGGATCGGTGGGTCAGCTGCAGCTCTGCCCCAGTCTGGGGTCAGGTTTACGTTGGTTCCTCATTCTGGACTTTGGGCCTGTGCCAAAAGTCTTCCCTTTATAGCACCTAAGCTGGAAGACTGAGCTTTATTTAAGATTTCTTCTCATGGCAGAAGGTGGGAGCCAAGAGTCCCTCTGGTCAGAAGTGGCATGGGCCATATCTTCTCTTATTTTATTGACTAGAGCAAGTCCCATGTGCAAAACTAACATCTAGGGATTGGGAGTGATTCCTCCCTTGGCACAGGGGGCGCTGTGGTGAGGGAGCGCAAGTATTAGGTGAATAACAATATATTTAGCACATTGCATTATTAAATCATACTGCTTTCCAGTGTGCCCCAACCCCAGCCTTTGCCGGTGTCTTGTAGCAGTGTCTGTGTCAGGACAGCGCCCAAGTGATTTACAGGACGCAGGCGAGGAGTTTTGTCTCCTTTTGGATTACAGAATGTACTAAGGGATTTCACTGGGGTGTGGAGCCAGTTTTGTTCTTAGATTTTATTGGACAAGGTGGGAATTGGTGTTTGCTGTGGCAGCCTGATTAACTGGGACAGGGTCTCCTCCTTTCTGTGTCCCAAGCTCTACCACCTGTCCTAGAAGTTTACACTGTAATTTGCCACTCTCCTATGTGAGCCGTCAGAACCCAGGGGAGCCTGGGGCCGGACCATGCCTTCTTCCTACCTCATGTTGGGGCTCCATGAGGCATGAGTTCTGGGGCCCTTTACTTTGGCCCCACTGACCCTCCTTCCTGTCCCCATCCCTGTCCTTGCTGCTCTGCACTTGGGAGTTTTAATTTTTATTGTTTCCTTTGTGTCCCTTCCTTTGCTTCTATTCCATATTCAANTGTTTGCTGTGGCAGCCTGATTAACTGGGACAGGGTCTCCTCCTTTCTGTGTCCCAAGCTCTACCACCTGTCCTAGAAGTTTACACTGTAATTTGCCACTCTCCTATGTGAGCCGTCAGAACCCAGGGGAGCCTGGGGCCGGACCATGCCTTCTTCCTACCTCATGTTGGGGCTCCATGAGGCATGAGTTCTGGGGCCCTTTACTTTGGCCCCACTGACCCTCCTTCCTGTCCCCATCCCTGTCCTTGCTGCTCTGCACTTGGGAGTTTTAATTTTTATTGTTTCCTTAGTGTCCCTTCCTTTGCTTCTATTCCATATTCACTACTAATTGGCTTTTCCTTTAAAACAATTCCAGAAATTCCTCAGTGTTACTGGTTCATGGATGGATTGATGGAACCCATCCTTGTTTTCAATTGTTGGATAGTTTGCTAACCCCCTTGCAGTGGGACTCAAGGAGAGAAAGGTGGCAGATTTGAGCTCACGTACCCATGTGAAACTCCAGTGTTGTCGAGCAGAGATAGAATACTATTTCACCAAAAGGACAAAGATTGATGGGGAGGCAGAGAGGAGATACATTAGATCCGTCACCAGCCCTGGCAGCTGGCATTCTCTCAGGAGCAATTTTTCATGAAGAAACTGCTTTATCATTTCATAAGAATGATCAAGTACCTTCAGAGCCATGTTGAAAAGCACACGGACTGTGGGTGGTCAGCTTGGCTCGGTAGGTAAGTGACTCGCAGTAGGGGCTGACATGCACACCTCAGCAGAAGTACCAGCTGTCTCATGTCATGGATTGTTGGCATGCTGTGGGTAATCGATATGGTGAAAATTAACTTATTCCTAATTATCTCCTTCACAAGAATATGAGTCTAGGAAGAAGGTATGGAATGTGCCTGTCATGTTCCCCCTTGTACTATCTCCAAAACCTAGCACAGTACCTGGCACGTAATGGACATTTCAGAAAACTTTGGCAGAAGCAGTGCAAATATTGATGATGGACAGTAAAGGCAAAACCTGGGAGAATCCTTGGAGCTCCTGAGTGTAATGGAGCACAGTAAGGGCAGGTGGGAGGGTCCTTGAAAGAAAGGGGTTTACAGCCACCACAGTGCCAGGAATGGGTTCCTGCTGATGCCTCAGCCTCCCTGGCTCTACTGTAGCATGGGGCGGAAGCCTG
This sequence comes from Ailuropoda melanoleuca, assembly GCF_002007445.2. Lineage (NCBI taxonomy): Eukaryota > Metazoa > Chordata > Mammalia > Carnivora > Ursidae > Ailuropoda > Ailuropoda melanoleuca. The sequence continues at coordinate 59,612,167 of NC_048225.1, forward strand.
CAGGAGGTTGGACTTTGCTCTGGGAGTTAGGGGCACAGTCACTGCACTGCCATGGAGCCTAGCTAAGGCCACACTGTCCAGGTAACACATGCTGTGGTCGCCTTGCCATATCTACTCACTGTCACCACTTCAGCGCAGGCCTGCTGACCTCGACAGGCCAGCCTCTGCATTTATTTGAATGTGGGATTTTTGGCCACCGGAGCTTACTTTGCTGCTCGTGCTGCCTATGGGAAATGCCCGCTGAGAGCTGCCCTCCAGTCCATGACTGAAGTGACTTGACGTTATAAAGAGCCCAGCTCCTTGCCCCTTGTGTGGGGTGGGGTGACTGAGGTGTGACGCTTGCCCGGGGATGTCCCCTCCATTGTGGTAACTGGCTTGGTAAAGCCCCCTTTGCCGGCTGCCTTCCCCGGACCACTTCTCTACTCCCCTGTGTTTTCTTCACCTTCTAAACAAACCATCTGCCATTGAATACTTGTCTCAGGGTCTGCTATGGAGAAACCCAAACTGTGATGGTCAGCGCTGGGTCCTGGGCACCTGGCCACTGACTGATGGTGGGGGGGCGGCGTTCTTGAGGCTTCAGAGGATTTGAGCTTCATTTTGCTCAGACCCTTAAAAACCAAGATTAAGGAGAAAGCAAGCGCTCTAGTTTCTCTTGTTTTAGAAATTTGTTACTTGAACAGTTTCCAGATTCTGTTACACAGCTCTCTGAGATGACCGCCGAAACTGCCCTGCTCCCAAAGCCTCAGGGGTTTGTATTGCCCTAGGATCTCCATTGACCTGGACGGCGTCCCTGGTCTCCCTGAATATGCTCTGTCTCTTGCTAGAGCAAACTATTCACTGTTTTGAAATATTGCCTGCATGTTACCTCCTCTATGCTGTGTCTGGGTCTCCCTGTCCCTGCGCCAGAATCAGGTGACCCTGCGGCCAGCTCCTGAGGGGTGAAGGGATGAAAGGGTCATTCTGCCCACACTGTGCAATGGATCGGCACAGGCAGAGCAATCACACTGACCTTTGCTCTTTGCTTCTTTGCAGATATCTCGGTGAGCCTGCTGACCCTTGTGGTCACTGCCTGTGGCCTCGCGCTTTTTGGCGTGTCTCTCTTCGTGTCTTGGAAACTCTGCTGGGTTCCGTGGCGAGAACGAGGCCTGCTGTCTGGTAGCAAAGACAATAATCGGGAACCTCTTAACTACACGGACACAGAAACCAACGAGCAGGAGAACAGTGAGGGCTTCCTAGACCCTCCCACCCCCTGCCCTGACTCCTCCATGAAGATCAGCCGTACCTCCCCGGACATTGCCCTCTCGACCCAGGCCGGGGGCCAGGAGAACTGTGCCCATGGCGTCCGTGTGCAGCGCCAAGTCACAGAGCCAACCTCGTCGGCCCGGTCAGTAATGCCCCTTTCCTTTCCGAATGCAAGGCAGGGACCACCTCACTTCCCTCTCTTGCCCGCAGTAGCATGGATGAGCCCCGGAGCCTGTAACCTTTCACACGTCTATTCAGTATCAGGGATGTGAATATGGGAAAACAGGGTGCTTCCCGTGCTCCAGTGAGGTTCCTTACCTCTCCTGAGCTCTCTACGTAGTTTCCACTTAGTCCGTGGTAATGATAGTTACATGGCCAAGACTTACCAGGTCACGTTCTAAGAACTTCCTGTGCATTATTTTACTATAGTGCACAACTTTGTGTGAGATGCAAAAGTTATCATTTTCATTTCACAGAAGAAGAAACTTAAGTCAAAGAGTTTAAGTAAAAAGTCATATGTTGGTGCATACTCGGGGTTTGAACCCTGATTCAACCAACACCGGAGCCTGAGCTCTTAACCCCTCTTCCTGCTGCCCTCCTGTGCTATCGGATTTATGCTCCGTGCTTCTCACCTCACCTAGCTGTCACACACAGGCTGTCCTTGTCGTCTGCAAAGTGGCTGGAGGTCTTTGTCCATCTTCAGCCTTTGCAAGGCCTAGAGTACCCAGGTCTGGGGTCACTTTCTTTCCGTGGGCCGGATGCTGTGTGCTTTAAGCAGCAGAGAAATCATGTAGCGCAGTGATAAAAAGCAAGGGCTCTGGGGTCAGGTGAACTGGCTTTACTTACGTGTGTGACACCGGATACATTGCTTAACCTCCATGTTTCCACTTCCTCTTCCGTGAAAGAGGACTAGTGAGAATAGCAACATACAGGTGGTTTTAAGATTGAAGGAGGAACACGTACACCGTGCTCTTCGCACAGGCTGGGCCTCGTACGCGCTCCAAAGCCTGAGCTGCCATTTTGGTTCCAGTATTGTTTTTGTCCTGATCATTCTCACTGCGACTGGCCTCTCCCGAGACTCAGACGTGGCGCAGACATGGCTTTGAGGTGAAACAGCCAATTCTGAATCACCAGATATAAAGATCCACTTTTAATAGGAGATTTCAGGAAGGGAGATACCAGAAGCAGCTTTTTTAAAATGAGAATATCTGCGCGAGCGATAGCCAGAGGAATCGCGTGTGCTGTCATGCGGAAAGTATGAGCATAGTTTGGGGCATTTTTAAAAAAATCTTTTTTATTTGTTCTCTAGAAACAGAAATAAGATTTTACCCTTTTTTATGTTAATCGAGTTTATCCTAGAGACTCTGCACATTCACATTAAGTGGGATGGAATATGACAGTTTATAATTTAATTTTTCCACAAACCTATTTTAGCATCATTTCCAATTCTGAATCAAAGAGCTAAAGCTAAAATATTCCTCTGTGAGGAAATGGATGGTGGTTTGCCATTTGATTTAGAAGAACTCCTCAGACTTTATCACTAGGATTTCTCTTTAGATATAGACTTAAATATAACTGGAACTCTGTTTGATGCTGTCGTGACGTTCAAGCCGTGGTGCAGGCTCAGAAAAAAATTCCTTCACTATTTTGATAACCAGAGTCATTCAGGTGGAGTCTCCATTAAAATTGTCTCCTATTTGGTTTTACTCTGCCTGTTAATTTTTCTGATCCGTGTCCCATCAGATACAAGGTGATAGTGCTGTGCTTTTATTAGATTATGGATCTGAGGACTCGTCCATAATTCTAATAACTTGATAGCAGTCATAGCACTATAATTATCACAATATTTATTTTAGAAAAATGTTCAAGTGCTCTCCATATCAAGAAATATATTTCATTTAAAAATAAAAACTATGGTAAAAAAATAAAAAAACAAGAACTGGTATCTTCACCACTGATTTGTGGAAATTGGGTAGAAGGAGAAAAAGACAAAAAGGGGAAAGCAAAAGAATTATCCCTATAAGATGAACTTTACATTTAGATTTATTTGAGTTTTGGAGTCATGTAATTATCTTCTCTTACGGCCAAATCAAGGTTAGTAATATCTGACCATAAGAAAACTAAACTCTTTCTGTGGCATTTGACATAATACAGATAATTTGCATTGTTATGCATTTAAAGCATTCTTACCTAAATTAATCCTGACCTAGAGTTATGGGTTATGTCTGGAAAAACAGATCTGTGATTCGTGGTCTCATGGTAATGAGTGATGTATATCGTCTTCTAATATGTTGCAAACACACACAAAACCTTTTTTACTGACAAAAGGGGAGAAATGAATGAAATTTCCTTCATGTTCCAAAACATTTTTAACGTTCTTTTTGAGGTAGCATTTTGATACTGAATTTGGGGAGGGGCTGGGTACTCTGCCCTGAGATGGTTCCCACCAGTCTGCCCTGCTAGTTCATTCTTCTTCTTCTTCTTTTTTTTTTTTTTCCTCATGATGCTCCTTACTTGCTCACTGCTGTCTCTTCCTTTCTTGCTGCTTCCCTCCTGCAGCCGTTGTGACTTGTCCCAAGGGTCCCAGGGCACTCCTTGACCCAGAGCGCATAAAGCTCAGACTGCCTGTTAAGGGCACCCTGGCTGTCCTTGTGTCCGTCGATGTAGCTTCTGTCACAGCACTGACCTGGGAAATTCACCCTCTCCTGGCCTCTTGAGCTTGACTGTGTGCAGCGCGCACCAATGTCTGTGCGACGCCCTAACTGGGCCTTGTTTCAGCTCCTCAGAGTCTTTCTGGTCAGGGTGACTTTCTGTTGTTTTCCCAAGATCAAGCATGTTAACATTCTGTTTCTACTTGGCTCAGTTACTGTTAGAACCCTCCAAAATTCCTGTTCATTCTTTTCAATTTCGATGAAATCCCTTTTATGACATATCCTGGGAATATGGATTTTTTTTCCCCCAGAATGCTTCAATACCAGAACATTTTAAAGATTTCTATTCCAAATTTTAAAAAATCCCTGGGTCATCAAAATAGAAGGAACCTTGACAGGCCATCTAATGCATTTCCTGACTCACATCCCAAGGTGGGACCTAGGTAACACTTTGGTTTTATAAAAATTTCAATTACCACACTACCGTCTTTGTATCAGGCCCGTTAGGGCCTGCATGTTATTGCCACCGTCTCCTTCTGTCATCTCTCTGCCTCAGCACCACTCAGCACTACTCCGGAGGATATGGACTCACTAGGAAGCTTTACCTGGAAAAGCTCGTCATGTTCCAGCTACACTAGACTTTCTCTCAGTGCCTTCAGTACCCCTGCCTTTTCCTGCCTTGAGGCCTTCACGCATGCAGTTCCCTCTGCCTGGAATGCCTTTCCTTTTCCTCTCCAGCTCCTTTGCAGCTTTAATGTCCCACCTAAAGCATCACCTCCTCAGAAAGGCCTCCCCGACCACCCTGAGGGAAGTATGTGCTCTTTCCCTCACCCCTTCCCACTCTTCATTCTCTCACACGCTGCCTTGCTTGCATTTTATCCCAGGATTGAACTCAATGATTATTTGTTTGCTTGTTGCCTGTACCCCCTCTCTAATCTATGAGTTCTGTGAGTTCGGACACCACATCTGCTTTGTTTCTCCCTATATATCTAACACCTATGCGGCCACTGGCACAGAGCAGACTTTTTGCATGAATGACTTACACAATACCTTCATCAGTGTCCAGCCACTTGTCTCATGTTCTGCTGATGAGAATGGCGANTTGTCTCGTGTTCTGCTGATGAGAATGGCGGAAGGCCAGAAGTGAAAACTGAGGAAGGGCCTATATGGGACGAGGCTGGTGGAAGGCCTTTGTCCCAGGTCTTACCTTCATTTAGAGCCTTACACGTAATCTTTTGGCCTTATTTCTGAACTAAGCAATCCCTAGAGTCACAGAAATATTCTGACAGAGTTAAAAGAAGAGGACAATAATTGCATTTTAGATTCGGGTCCCGTTGCTGACCACAATTTCAGTATGTGGTATGCTGGGATTACATATTGGAATTACTCTAGGAGTAGCATGATTCTATTAAGCTGTGTGTGTGTGTGCGTGTGTGTGTGCACGTGTGCGTGTGTGTGTGCACGTGTGTGTGTATGCGTGCGTGTGTGCGTGTGTGTGCGCGTGTGTGTGTGTGTGCGTGTGTGTGTGTGTGTTGAAAACATTGGTTAGATGTAAACATTTAAACACAATTTTTTGAATTATGTCTTAGATATTTCTTCGGGTTTTAATAAACTGACGGCTTCAAAAATGGAAGTTGCTAGACTCTCTCAACTCCTGTGAGATTCCTGAAACTGGATGTAAATGTTCATTTTCTCTACTCAGATTGAATTATTGGAAACCGTTACATCTTTGGCATTTATGTATTTACTCTAGACAGTTGTAGTAAGCATCTGCTGCATGCAAAGTGCCAGATTGTGTGCTGGTAATAAAGAGGTNGTGCAAAGTGCCATATTGTGTGCTGGTAATAAAGAGGTAAAAAAAAAAAATACAGCCCTGACCTCAGAAGGTCCACACCCTCGTTGGGGAAATAGACAAGAAGAGCGGCAGTTACACACATGAAGTGCTCAAATTGTTCTCTAGATTAATAGGGCAGGAGTGTCTCAGATGCTTGGGACAGGGTGAAGACTGGCTATAGGGGCTGATTCAGGCCTGTAATGATGAGGCCCGAGCTCAGTTGAAAGCAATGAGAGTGGAAAGAGGCATGAGTTGTGAGCTACTTTTCAGAAGGTGTTGGTGGACAAAGGCTTCTCTTAGAAATAGGGAATAAAATATTGGAAGTGACACCAAGATTTCAAACTTGTTTAACTTGGGTGGGAGGTGTGGGAGGAAGCAGGTCATGCATCAGAGTTTCCAACTGCACTCGACCACACACCTCCACTGGCCAAGGTGTGGTGCTTATGTCTTTCTTATCTCATTCATTCTGGAAGCCTCTGAATCCTGTGCTGACAAAGATCCCCATTTCCTTCTGCCCTGTACTCAGTTCACTGCATTTGCCCTTGTCTGAGACTTCCTGTTCTGTCTCTGCCTGTGTTTTAGGACAACCCAACTCTCTTCTCTCTATCACCTGGGGAGTTTCCAAGAAGGGAAATGATCCTATCCCCATTGTTTCTAGATTTTTCCCGTCTTGATTTGAACCTAGTAAAGACCCCACGTGGTTCTGAAATCACAGTTTGCTTCTCTCTTTCCTCTCCTTGAACCCTGAAGCTCTGCCAACACTGGTGCCCCAGAACCAGGGAAGGGATAGGCCAAGTTTCACCTCTGAGATGGGGTCACTGGGGTGATGGTGGGTAGAAGAGGGTACACTTGCCTGTAATTGCATGGGAGACCCAGAGGTGGAAGGGATGGTGGGAATGTGAGCATTGGCCCTCTTACAGAGCCTGGGTGGAAGATGTAGGCGTATGTGAGGAGAAAGCTGTGGGGCCAGAAGAGTTAAAGATCCTATCCTGCTGGAGAGCTGGGAGCCAAGATGGAAACTTAATTTCCCTACTGAGGTCTATAGCACCAGCTTGGAGGTTGATAATATGAAGCCAAGTTAAGTAGCCAGGTGTGGTGAGAGTACCATTTCCTCCATGACCATTTCCCAAGCCAGGGGCCTCTCTCTCTGCCTGTGTGGCTCCTTAACGTCTGGTCAGTTCTTATTCTTTTCTGACCTGCTGTGCAGTGTTTGACTATTTTATCACCCACCCCTAGCTAGCCAACTCCTTGCAGGCAGTGACTGGGCTTTGCCTCTCTGTTTCTTCTACCCTACCTGACCCCTTGCTTTTGCACATTCAGATTTGATGAATTCTGGTACTGTCCTCTTTCTTAAAATCCAGTGGAGGTATTTGGCTTTTGGGTCATGGTTCAGGGACCAAGACTTTGTTTGGGGTTTCAAAGTGGGACCCTGGAACTGGTTAATTCAAATTGAGGAAAGGAGGGGAGGAAAAGCTTTTTGCATCTGGGCTCCTGACTCTGCTGACCCGAGGCTGCAACTCAGCGAGGCTCCAATTCCTTCAGGCATTAAAGTGTTTTTGAGTTTGTTGTGGGAAATCTGTAAAGCAGATTTTGTTAATCATCTTTGAAATTAGGCCTTCTCCAGGCTCAATCACCAATCTTCCAACTCAGATCTGGGCCAGCCACATCCAGTCTTTCAGCTCTCTTCCACAACCGGAAAATGTCCTCCACCTGCACTAAGGGAGGATGGGAGGTGGGTGAAGCTGAGGGTCTCAATCCCAGTGTCTGGCTTCTCTAAGACAGTGTCAGCTTGTGACTTATTTACAGAGGACCCTGTCTCTCAGCTTTCCTTTTTGCCCCTGGTCTTTGGAAACCATTCCTTCTCTTTCCTTCAGTGCACATTAAGTCCCGAGAACACCATTACACGTAAACTTTTGGCCTTATTTAAAGTTCCAGACCCTTGCCCTGGGGGCCTCTAGTTTACAATAGTCAGGGGCCACCTCCATTGACCATTTTAGAACCATCTTACCTGGGGTGGCAGGAGCCAGTTCAAAACATTCTGCTGCATATCTTTCCTCTCTCTTGCTTCTTCAGACTTGCTTTCCCTTCCCGCCTCCATGTGAGCAGCCTATGAGAGTGATGGGCTGTTGATTTTCCATTTCGTCTCCTTTGTCTTCTCATCCCGGGGTCAGCCCTTCTTGCTCATGTCTCAGCCCAGAAAGCTGTAGAGGTTACGCAAGGAGGTCGTGAATTACCCTGGTTCCCTGACTGCTCTGGGCTTCTCTAGTCTGCTTGCCCACCCCACCCCCCAACTCCAGTAATCCCTGACTCTCTCCAGAAAGGAAATTGAAAGTGATTGAAAGAGAGCCCCAGGGAGCGAGAACTGTCATGACCTGTTACAGTCTGCTGTCTGCCTTAAGCCACCGCCTTAGAGTGGGATTCCACTGTTTTCCTAGTAGTATGTGTGATTCTGAATGGAGGCAGAAGTGTTGGGAATGAAACTAGTGATGGAAAACGTTTGGGGGGATAATAGTACTCATATCTGTGCTTGATTTTTAAAAGGAATTGCCAGCTCTATTGGAATTTTGAATGGAGGCATCCTGTGCAGTTGGGATCTTGTTTTGGTCTTTGAAGTAAAATGTCTTCCTGATGCCCTCCCCAGGCCACCACCTCGGTCCCCTGGCAATCCATTGTGGTTAGGGGCAGAGCACATGGGACTTATTTCTGCTCAGATTTCCTGTCTAAGAAAATGTACAAGTAAAACTGGAATATGTTCCATTGCTAAGCAGGCAGATTCATTTATGTGTTTTAAATTTAAATTTACGTGGCCTAGTCCTACAGATAGGGTTAAGACAAAATGTTGCTGTGATGAGTCTAAAGCCAGTACTCAGAAAACCCAAAGGTAAGTTGTTACGCACAGAGAGTCTGCTCAGCAATCACCTTGGGAGAAAAGTGGTAGCCGAGGGGCAGGGTCTGGGTCTGGCATTGACATAGGACGAGTGTTCCATCAGACATTGGTCCAAAGAAAGTGCATCTTGTGGGCCTTGGGGAAGCACTTTCAGTATTTAAACAGCATCACTAGACGGTTCTGGAATGGCCTGTTGTAAGTGGGAACTGACCCAAGTGTGGCCCTTGTTTGAATCCAGCGTGGAGAGAAAAATCAGCAGCAGAGGCCAGAACAGCTACCAGCTCCTATGGCCTCTGCATAGGGCTTGCTGCTCCCTGCCAGTCCCTTCTGCCCAGAGATCCCAGTAGAGTGAGACCGGAGCTCCGTTCCAGCACTGCAGAGGGGCAGTGTCTGGACAAGGGAATGGCCGAGCTGTATTAGCACAGGGAGCCGGTTTTAGGTGTTTAACAGCATCCCCTCCTCTCCCCCTGCCCCTGAGAAATCATACGATGCAGAGAAGACTTAGGATGCTGGATTTCTTTGTAAGAAATTAAAATCTGACAACAGAGACTTTGAGACCACAGGGTTTTTGCACATATGGGAATGTATGTGCCCAGGGTGTACCCGCTTGCGGTGGGCTGTGTTGGCTCTGACAGCTGCGCCGGGCAGCTCTGTGATGATGTTCCTGTTGTACCAGGTGGCTGATGGGTGGCCAGGAGCATATTTGAGGATGAAGAGGAGTGTTCAGCATAACAGCATCTATATCACGAGGGAGAATAATTTCAAACGTGTTTGGGGGTCTGTTAATCCCAGTTTACATCTTTGTTTCATAAAGCAGCCTCAAGAAAGGAAAAGAAGACAAATTCAAATGTGTGCTCTGCCTCTCCAAGTATTTCTCAGTTCCTCAGAGACAGCCTGGCTCTTCCCTTTCACCTCTTGGTGGAGAAAGGCTACTTTAATTAGGGTTATTGAGAGATAACAGAAAATACAATACAATGACTCTGAACTCTGGGCTAAAAAAGACACAAATAACATTAAAAACAGCCTTACACATAATGACTACTTCTCTCAATTTATGAAGACTCACACAGATAAGGCAGGTTTCAGAGAGAATTCTGGGGAAATCACTAACCCAAACCAATAAGCTTATAGGGTGAAGAGTCGATTCTGTCAGCAAATATTTAATTTGCTAATGTCAGTATTCAACCGTCTCTGAATCCCTATATACATTTATAGTAGCTGACCTTTAATTTTGATACTCTTAGTGTTTATGACAGGAATAAAACCCCTCCTCCTGATCAGGAATCACCCTGTGATGACAGAAACGCTGTCACGGGGCCGCCATTTGCACCTGTCAGAGCCAGCACAGCCCACTGCAGTAAGACACATCCTGTCACACACATTCTCACGAGAACAAAAACTGTGTTCTTGTGGTGAAATGCTTTGATTTGAACCAGCAAGAACTTACTAATAAAGTTATAAGCCAGTGACAGGAAATTCTGTGTGATTTAGAGGCAAACGCATTCACCCTAAGACAACACGTAANGATTTGAACCAGCAAGAACTTACTAATAAAGTTATAAGCCAGTGACAGGAAATTCTGTGTGATTTAGAGGCATTCACCCTAAGACAACACGTAGCTAACTGTTTCAATTTCAGGATGACGTTATATGTAAAGGTGAACAATTTTATTTTTAAAGCAGTTTGTACAAACCTTTACATTCTGCCAGCCGAATAAGCTTCTTTAATGGCATATTAGTTTGGAAAGTGCATTAAACCTTCAAAGCCCCAAGGTTTCGTATTCGTAGGTTCATTTCCTGATACCAAGCCTCAGTTTTGAGCTTCAAGCCTTGGGGAGCAGCTTACTCACAGTGATGAGCATTTTGAATTTAGGCCAAAAAAAAAAAAAAAAGCCCACAGATCTAAGCTTTTAACAGTGCCTCACAGGCTACCTACATCCCCGGCACAAGTTTGTGAAAGACCCGTGGCTAATGAGGTTGTAACTTTGTTCTCTCTTCTCTTCGCTCAAGGCATAATTCAATCCGAAGACAACTCAACCTGTCCAACCCGGACTTCAACATCCAGCAGCTTCAAAAACAGGAACAGTTGACTGGAATTGGTCGAATTAAACCAGAGCTATATAAGCAGAGGTCATTGGATACTGATGATGGGACAAGGGGTAACAGCAAAGCCTGTGGGAAACTGAATTTCATTTTAAAATATGACTGTGACTTAGAGCAGCTCATAGTGAAAATTCACAAAGCTGTCAATTTGCCTGCCAAGGACTTTTCCGGGACTTCAGATCCTTATGTCAAGATCTATTTGCTTCCCGATCGGAAAACCAAACACCAGACTAAAGTTCACAGAAAGACCCTGAACCCTGTGTTTGATGAAGTGTTTTTGTTTCCAGTTCCCTACAATGACCTTGCGGCCCGGAAGCTTCACTTCTCTGTGTATGACTTCGACAGGTTCTCTCGCCATGACCTCATCGGCCAAGTGGTGGTGGATCACTTCTTAGACTTGGCTGATTTCCCCAGGGAGTGCATCCTTTGGAAGGATATCGAGTATGTCACCAACGTAAGTCCAGCATTTCTTCATTCTGGGGGCGGGTTCTTGGTCCACACACAAACAGATAACTTATACCTTATTTTATTGCGGGGACGAAGTATAAAATTCACGTCAGTGTCTGGGTAGCTATTGTTTCGGAACCTTCTTGCACCTTCCCAGAAACAGGTCTTTAACAATATTCATTTTCAAAGTTCCCAGAATTATTCATGAAAAGAGTATTAAAGCATAACCTTCTCTCTTTTCTGCTTTCTAATTCTTAGCTCTTCCCTAACTGGCAGGAGATACTATCTGCCCTCCTTACCACACTTTCTGTTGAGCTTTCTTAGGTTGTTTGTGCTAAATGGATCCTGGCATCCTATTAACTGTAATCTGCAACTACGAGACCGTTGCCAGACTTTCCGACAGCATTAAGTCCTTGACCATGCTCCCAG
>NC_048225.1:59624480-59653935 GCF_002007445.2 Ailuropoda melanoleuca
AGACACAAATAACATTAAAAACAGCCTTACACATAATGACTACTTCTCTCAATTTATGAAGACTCACACAGATAAGGCAGGTTTCAGAGAGAATTCTGGGGAAATCACTAACCCAAACCAATAAGCTTATAGGGTGAAGAGTCGATTCTGTCAGCAAATATTTAATTTGCTAATGTCAGTATTCAACCGTCTCTGAATCCCTATATACATTTATAGTAGCTGACCTTTAATTTTGATACTCTTAGTGTTTATGACAGGAATAAAACCCCTCCTCCTGATCAGGAATCACCCTGTGATGACAGAAACGCTGTCACAGGGCCGCCATTTGCACCTGTCAGAGCCGGCACAGCCCACTGCAGTAAGACACATCCTGTCACACACATTCTCACGAGAACAAAAACTGTGTTCTTGTGGTGAAATGCTTTGATTTGAACCAGCAAGAACTTACTAATAAAGTTATAAGCCAGTGACAGGAAATTCTGTGTGATTTAGAGGCATTCACCCTAAGACAACACGTAGCTAACTGTTTCAATTTCAGGATGACGTTATATGTAAAGGTGAACAATTTTATTTTTAAAGCAGTTTGTACAAACCTTTACATTCTGCCAGCCGAATAAGCTTCTTTAATGGCATATTAGTTTGGAAAGTGCATTAAACCTTCAAAGCCCCAAGGTTTCGTATTCGTAGGTTCATTTCCTGATACCAAGCCTCAGTTTTGAGCTTCAAGCCTTGGGGAGCAGCTTACTCACAGTGATGAGCATTTTGAATTTAGGCCAAAAAAAAAAAAAAAAGCCCACAGATCTAAGCTTTTAACAGTGCCTCACAGGCTACCTACATCCCCGGCACAAGTTTGTGAAAGACCCGTGGCTAATGAGGTTGTAACTTTGTTCTCTCTTCTCTTCGCTCAAGGCATAATTCAATCCGAAGACAACTCAACCTGTCCAACCCGGACTTCAACATCCAGCAGCTTCAAAAACAGGAACAGTTGACTGGAATTGGTCGAATTAAACCAGAGCTATATAAGCAGAGGTCATTGGATACTGATGATGGGACAAGGGGTAACAGCAAAGCCTGTGGGAAACTGAATTTCATTTTAAAATATGACTGTGACTTAGAGCAGCTCATAGTGAAAATTCACAAAGCTGTCAATTTGCCTGCCAAGGACTTTTCCGGGACTTCAGATCCTTATGTCAAGATCTATTTGCTTCCCGATCGGAAAACCAAACACCAGACTAAAGTTCACAGAAAGACCCTGAACCCTGTGTTTGATGAAGTGTTTTTGTTTCCAGTTCCCTACAATGACCTTGCGGCCCGGAAGCTTCACTTCTCTGTGTATGACTTCGACAGGTTCTCTCGCCATGACCTCATCGGCCAAGTGGTGGTGGATCACTTCTTAGACTTGGCTGATTTCCCCAGGGAGTGCATCCTTTGGAAGGATATCGAGTATGTCACCAACGTAAGTCCAGCATTTCTTCATTCTGGGGGCGGGTTCTTGGTCCACACACAAACAGATAACTTATACCTTATTTTATTGCGGGGACGAAGTATAAAATTCACGTCAGTGTCTGGGTAGCTATTGTTTCGGAACCTTCTTGCACCTTCCCAGAAACAGGTCTTTAACAATATTCATTTTCAAAGTTCCCAGAATTATTCCTGAAAAGAGTATTAAAGCATAACCTTCTCTCTTTTCTGCTTTCTAATTCTTAGCTCTTCCCTAACTGGCAGGAGATACTATCTGCCCTCCTTACCACACTTTCTGTTGAGCTTTCTTAGGTTGTTTGTGCTAAATGGATCCTGGCATCCTATTAACTGTAATCTGCAACTACGAGACCGTTGCCAGACTTTCCGACAGCATTAAGTCCTTGACCATGCTCCCAGGTCAGCCCCGTTGCATTTCCCATGATCGGATCTTCCTCTTTCATCCCAGAAGTGAGAATGGTTGCAAAGAGTTGGCACCACATTTTTAAGCAAAGAATCAAAGTGACTAGGAGTTCAGTCTGAAAAGATCTGCAGATATTGGCAAAGCTAATCTATGGAAGGTCACATCCAATTTAGAGCTCGGGAGAGAGGGCAGAAGTGCTATGTAATGACACCACGTTTTAAGTGAGATTGCAGTGGTGCTATTATTACTCCGTTTCTGTCCTTTTCACCGTCCTGCAGATGTGTATTGGCACTCCTGGAAGAGAAGGAAAGCGGACTCTCTTAGGTGACTCTGATATTTTAAAGCCTCTTGTTTCTTTCGTCCGTCCACATTCCCTCAGGCAGCTCTGCTCGCACATCTTCTAGAATATGAGCCCTTCTGAGGCCAGCACCATTTTCATTCCTTTCCCTGGCATCCAAAGGCACCAAGCACCATAATCCTTCCTCAGCTCAAATGATGATCCAGCTTGAGTTTGGAGTCTAGTAAGGGAAGGGCTTTCATTCTGTTCAGCAAGAGAACACACAGAATCTCTGCCCAATGACCAAAACCCCACACTCCTACTTTATCACTGTAGGCCGCCTTTGTGAACTGGGGACTCACCCGCACTATGGCTGTTCCAAGAGACACCTTTTCTTCATGTGCCGTGAGATACCGGTGCTAAGGGGGTCCTGCTACTCAGATAAGCAAAGTGTAGCATGGGGTTTGGCTGGCCTTATCATAATGAGGAAAGGAAAGAGAGCTGGAGAAGGTGCAGGGAACAGCAGTTGATGAAACTAAGATGATTTGGGAGATTGGAGAAGGAACAGATCTCTTCATTCTTGAAGAGATAAGGCTGGTCCCTGGTGGAAACATCTAGAACAATTTCCCATGGGATGAGAGTATAGAATGGCAGCCTGCAGAGACCTCCTGGCCCTGAGATCACTGCCATTTTAGTACTCCCCTGGGAGTAAGAGTTCCGTGTCTATTGTTGGAGAATTCTGGATTTCCACTGAGTTGAGGAGACTAAAATTATTTATGAAGGAGGAAAACTGATATGACTAAGGCCTTCAAAACTCTCAGTTCTTTCCTCAGGCAAATAACAAATATTCTGAGCATTGATTTAGGCCTTTAGATGACCGGCAGGAGAGGGCAGGTTTTGAGAATGGAATTACAGATTATTTCATAATCTGCCATATCGTTGTTTTTTTTACTGAAGTATAGTTGACACACAACGTTACATTAGTTTCAGGTGTACTGCCATGTAGTTTTTAAAATTCCATTTTTAAAATTATTACTTGAGGCTGTTTTGATTGTGACTTTGTATAGAGACTGAGTGTGAAGGTCTGAGGTTTGCCAAGTTTCTGGTTTTGTAATATAGCATGTAGGGAGCACCTGGGTGGCACAGTGGGTTAAGCAGCTGACTCTTGGTTTCTGCACGGGTCGTGGTCTCAGAGTAGTGAGATCGAGCCCCGCTTCAGGTTCTGTGCTCAGCGCAGAGTCTGCTTGGGATTCTCTCTCCCTCTCCCTCTGCCACTCCTGGTTGTGCACGCACTCTCTCTCTCTCTGTCTCTCTCTCTCTCAAGTAAATAATTAAATCTTTATAATATAGCATGTATATAGCTCAGTGTATATAATGTCCATGTACAGATTAATGAACGAGTAATTAAATGAACAGGCATGAACCCAGTGACCCAATGTTCATCTGAGGAACAGAATAGAACCAGTACTTTTACTGACCCTTGGGTTGACTTCCCTCCTTCCATTCCCTCTCAATCCACTCCTGCAAAGTGGAAAACACTATCCTGAATTTTATTTATATTGTGACATACTTATAAGACAATATATTGTTTGGTTTTGTCTGTTTCTGCTTTTCATAGCTCTTCTTTGACTTCTTTTTTTCAGCCCACTTTGATGAGGACATTTAACAAGAGAGATCAGTAGAGCTGTGGTTCGTGTGTTTTTCATTGCTGTATAATATTCCGTAGCATTATAGTTGGCAAAGTAGCTTTCTTGTATTGATGATATTTGTATGGTAATTTGTTTTTGATGATTCTGAATAATACTCCAGAGAACATTTTTGTGCACATCTCCTAGTTCACATATGCAATAATTCCTCCAGGGTGTACCCCTGATAGAGGTAAGGTGCACACGTGTTCAACTTTTCTAGGCCACATGGACTTCCTTTGCACAGTGACTGCTCACATTGATCCTCCAGCGGATGAGGTACGACAGTTCCTCGTGCGCCGTGTTCTCACCAGCTCTTACAGTTGCCACCCTGTTTAATATGTGTGCATGTGCATGCCTGTGACACGGTAAGTAATTCGTATTTCCTTGGTTGCCTAGGTTGACCGTCTTCGGATATGTTTATTGGTCATCCACATTTCCTTTCTTGCACAATGCTTGTTCGGCACTTTTTCCTCTTGTTTTCTTTTCCTTGTTGATTCATATATGTGCTTTGTATAGACTGGATGCAAATCCTTTGTTGACAACGCGTATTAACAAACATCATCTCTTGATTTATGGCTGTCTTTGTACTCACTTGATGATGTCTTTTGATCAGTAGAGGTTCTTATGTTTAATGTAGTGAAACAACAATATTTTCCCTCATAAGTTAGCTCTTTTATGTCTTTTTTAAGAAATCCTTCCTTACCCTATGTCATATTCTCCTATATTTTCTATTGGAAGTTTTGAAGTTTTGACTTTCCTAATGATGATTTTAATCCACCCAGAATGAAACTGTTTGTACGATGTAGTCCAGGCCTCCTGTATTAGCCCAGGCCACCGTAGCGCTGTGTCATACACTGGGTGGCTGAAACAACAGGAATTTATTTCTCACAGTTCCAGAGGTTGGAAAGTCCAAGATCAAGGTGTTGGCAGGTTCAGTTCCTTGTGAGAGCTTTCTTCCTGCCTTGCAGACAGCTACCTTCTCAACGTGTCCTCACATGGAGGAGAGAGAGAGCAAGCTCTGGTCTCTTTCTCTTCTTTTTTTTTTTTAAGATTTTATTTTTAAGCAATCTCTACCCCCAACATGGGGCTCAAATTCACAACCCTGAGATCAAGAGTTGCACGTTCCACCGACTGAGCCAGCCAGGTGCCCCTTTCTCTTATAATGACACTAATCCCATCATGGAGTCCCCACCATCATGACCCCATCTAAACTTAATTGCCTCCCAAAGGACCCACCTCCAAATACCATCGTGTTGAGGGTTAGGGCTTCAATATATGAATTTGTGGGGGGAGGGTGACACAAACATTCAGTCCCTGATACATCCGTGTTTTTCCATATGAATAACCAGTTTTCTGACATATTTTTTCAGTAATCTGCAGTGCAAACTCTGTCCTATATAGATTTATGTACATGAAAAGTCTGTTTCTGGAATCTCTTTTATTTTGTTCTTTTTGACTATATTCTACCTATAGCACAATTTGCAAATTACTGTCATTCTGTGATAAGGTTTAATATCTGAAAGAACAGTCATCCGTCCAGCTTTTGCTTCAATTCAGTCTTGGCTGACCTTTCACATAAATTTTATTTATTTTTTGTTGTTGTTGTTCCTTTTTATTTTTGATGGGTGAAATTTTTTTTTATGATTTTTATTTTGTTATATTAGTCACCATACAGTACGTCCCCAGTTTCACATAAATTTTAGAATCAAGTTATCAAATTAATAATTCTTTCTGGTATTTGTTTGAACTTGTATGAAGTCTGTAGATTAATTTAGGGAAATTTTGCATGTTTTGTGATATTGAATCTGTTCATGAAAGACTAAAATTCTTTCATTCGGGCTATGGTTTTCTTCATGAGGATCCTGCACGTCCCTTATTACATATATTGGTAGTTGCTATAATTTTCGTTTTATCAGATACAGCTGACCCTTGAACAACACAGGTTTGAACTGTGTGGATCTACTTACACATGCATTTCTTTCCATGAATACAGTACAAGGCTGTAAATGTATTTTCTCTTCCTTATGATTTTCTTAATAACATTTCCTTTATCTAGCTTACTTTATTGTAAGAATAGAGTATATAAGACATATGACATATAAAATGTGTGTTAATCAACTATGTTCTCAGTAAGGCTTCTAGCCAATAGTAGGCTATTAATAGTTAAGTTTTGGGGAGTCAGCACCCCCTAACCTTCACATTGTTCAAGGGTCAACTGTAGTTTTTTTTCTAAAATTGCATTTCCTAACTTTTGCTGCTGTATAGTAATGCAGTTTAAACTTTGCGTATTTATCTTCAACTTGGCAATCTTGCAAAATTCTTATTCTCATAATTTGATTGCAGAATCTTCTGAATTTTCTTTGTAGATAATCAGACATGTGACTTGTGATAGTTTTGTTTTTTTCTAATCTGTATGCCTTTATTTATTTTTTAATTTAGTTCACAGACTAGGATTTCCAGTATAATACCAAATAACAATTATGGTAGTAGTCATCCTTGACTTGTTCTTACTTTTAAGTGAAATGTCTTTAACATTTTCATGGAGTATGACATTGCTGTATTTTGTGGATGTCTTTATCGTATTAAGAATATACCCTTCAAAAAAAAGAAGAATGTATCCCTCCATTCCTTTTTTTTTTTTAAGATTTCATTAATTTATTTGACAGAGATAGAGACAGCCAGCGAGAGAGGGAACACAAGCAGGGGGAGTGGGAGAGGAAGAAGCAGGCTCACGGTGGAGGAGCTTGATGAGGGGCTCGATCNTCGATGAGGGGCTCGATCCCATAACGCCGGGATCACGCCCTGAGCCGATGGCAGACGGTTAACTGCTGTGCCACCCAGGTGCCCCTGTATCCCTCCATTCCTAGTTGAGTAAGGCTTTTTATTATAAACATTTGTTTGTCAAATGCTATGATCCTGTGAGATGTTTCTCTGCTTTATTTTTTTTAAAGATTTTATTTATTTATTTTAGAGATAGAGAGCTTGAGCGGGCAGGGTGGGGGGAGAAGAGCAGAGGGAAAGGGACAAACAGACTTCACATTGAGTGTAGAGCCCAATGTGGGGCTCGACCCCAGGACCCTGAGGTCATGATCTTGAGCCAAAATTAATAGTTGGATGCTCAACTGACTGAGCCACCCAGGCGCCCCAGGTTTTTCTCTGCTTTTTAATTTGCTATGACCCTATGAAGTTTTTCTCCGCTTTAATTTGCTATTTTACTCAATAGTATTATCAGTTTTCTAATCTTGAAACAATCTTATATTCCTCGTATGATTCAAACTGGCTTTGATTTATTAACCTGTTTTATACATTGCTAAAATGTTGTTTAGATTTTTTTTCTTTTAATCTGTGCTAATGAGCGATATATGTCATTCACTTTCTCATATGGTCCTTATCTGGGTTGGAATCAAGGTAGTTCTTGATTTATAAAATTTGTCGGGAGATTATTCTGGATACTTTCATTTTACTCCTCCTAGGTGCTCCCGGAGGCTCCTGGGGGGTTTTGTTTATTTTTCTTTGAGCGAAAAAGAGCTCTTTTAGTCTCTGGTTTCTGTTTAGGTTTAGGAAGTGAACAAGGGAGGAAAGTGGGGTTGGCATATTTATTCCCCTAGATACCTTCCTTAGGGCATCTGTGGGCTGGCAATGACCTTCAGCTGCAAGCTACAGTTCCGAATGTGTCATTATTATGCTATTGTTCTTAGAATGTTTTTCTGAATATAAAAAGTGGGGAGCTTAATATTCTCAGGTTTTTTGATTTGGCATTACAAAGCCATCATTCCGTAGCCCTCTGACTTCCAGTGGTTTTTGAGAAGTTGACATTTCGTAGAATATTTATTCCCTTGTGTGTAATTTTTCTTTTCTTTCTTTTTGCTTTCAATATCTTGCTTTCCTCTTTAGTGTTCTGTAGTTTAACTATAACATTGCTAAGTGGTGATTTCTTTTTATTTATCCTCCCTGAGATTTATTGGGATTCCTGAATATGAGCTTGTTTCTTTTTATCAGTTCTGGAAAATTCTCACCCATTTACCTTGCCTAATATCTTTGATAGTCTCTTTTTTCTTTTCAGCATACTTTCAATACCCTTTTTATTTTATCATTCTGTACATAGTCATTTTTATATTCTGTTGTTCCTAACTCCAACTTTGTAGCTCTGATTTCCGCCCCCGCCCCCGGTATTTCCATTGACTCTAACTCATCATGCCTTATTGCCCCTTGTATTTAGTGATTTATGATTGTGAGCTCATCTGGCTTGGAACTTTGTCAGTGGAAAATTTCAAGCTGTGGGTTTAAAGTTCATTCCTTCAGAAAGGCGATTTGTGAGCTAACCCACATGGAACCATTCTAAACTAAATTCTGAGCTTGAGGGTTTGAGGGCAGCAGAGAGGTAGGGTGAATATAGGCTCTAAATGTGTAAGCACAAGCTTGTATTAATGGTTAGAAACTGGCAGGGAAGACTTTTTCCTTCCTTTACCCAGAGCAAGTCCAACATCTACTTATGCAGGGGAGAAATTCTTTTTTGCTTATCCTTTATGGATATGACCCTTAATCTTTAGGATGTCAGCTTTCTGAGCGATTCTCCCACCGTCCTCTAAAAACCAGGCACTAAGCCACCAGAGAGTCACATATATCTCCATTCAAGCCCCAGCTCCAGAGCTTACTTACTTCCATGGACTCATACTTTCTTAGTGTTTCTGGCCATGAAAAAAATATTCCATTTTTGTCCCATCGGCTCTGTGATGCATTAAAAATGATTTTGTAATCCAGTATTTTTACCTGGAGAAGTTTCTGTGAGCATCTCCCCTATTGCTGGAAATACCATGCGCTATATTATATTGCTCAAAGTTTGTTCAAAAAAGCAGTTTTATTTGTACTAACTGAGTAGTAATCTGTGTATCGTATGTTTGCCTTGTGATTGAATAGCCAGGAAGAGCTTATAGGTTCTGTAATCTGAAATCCTCATTTGGCACATAATACTGAGGCGGAGGGCCTTAGGCGATTCACCCCAGGTCACACAGCTGAATAACGGCCAAACAGGAATTAGGACTAAGATTTTCAACACCCAGTTCAGTCAGTTCATGGAGAGTTGTCTCAAAACTATCATATATGCTGGTTTACTTCTCTTTACCTAGCTAACTCCTACTGAGGTCTTAGATCTCAGCTTAAATGCCACTTTCTCAGAGACCTGGACGAGGAGGGTAGGTTTTTTTCAGTATTTGTTCCCATGACCTTCTGTACTTTTGTCATTCCTCATCATACCTTCTTGTACGTATTTCTTCAATTTTAGTTCTTCTCCATTAGACTGTTCTGTAAGCGCACAGACTATATCTGGCATATTCACTACTATGTGCCCAGCCTCTAGAATGGTGCCTGGAAGTGAAATAATTAATATGCACTTACTGAATAAAATGCAGCTCCTTAGGAGGGGCTAATTTGGTGAGGCTCTAGGGACTGACTTGGTTGGGGAGTGTTATGTAGTGCTGAAACCCATAAACTAATCTTTTCATTTTTAAAAAATTTTGTTCTTTATTTCTCCAAGGAGATTATGGGTTTTATAAATGTTAGCAGTCAAATAAAAACTAATCCTCACACCTTCCTGTGAAGGAACAAAATAGCAATTATTGAGTGTAAAACCAGTAGTTTAATTAAACCTCTCAACCAAAGCCATATCAATCCATAACAGTGTGGTGCATCTCTGTGGGACATATATCAGTCAACAAAAGAGAAGGCAGCATGTGGGGGAAGGTCAGAGTTGGGAGAGCATGAATTTAGTGGTCTGGGTGAATGTTGGTTATATGCCTGAATCTTGACATTTTCGTATACCCCACTCATCACTGGCTCCCTGGCAAATAGGCATTGAGCATTCAGGACTATCTCTTTCAATGGCATTCTTAGAAGCTGATTGAAAGACCTTTTCTGGAAACCTATGATCATCTTAGTTAGACTCTAATTTGGGGGAGATGCTGGGGTTTTCACATGGTGGCAGCAGAAGTGATGAGTTTCCCTCCATGCCAGTATGGATCCCAGTTCAGAAAAGGGAAGAGTACAGTTTACAATAGCATAGACTCTCTTTTAATGTTAGGAATTTAGAACTTTACATTTCCATGAAAATTTGACTTTGTGAGTCATTGAAAAGTCCCATATTTTTCAGTGGCTGATTTAGGAATTTTCCTGCCCTGTCCTCCAAGTCCCTGAGGCCATTTTTAGACCTGATAGAGGTGGATACCTGGAACCACTCAGGAGGAAATATAAGTATTCAGGGAAGCCAGTTGAATGCAAATGGGGCAGGCAGTCTTTATTACTGAAGAAGTTTATTAATTTAGTCCTTTTTCATTCCATTGCACCATTAGTCCTGAGTTACTATCTTGTGATTGTATGGCTATTTCTGATTCAGTGGTAGATGTTAACATCTGGCTGGTGGGGGTGGAGAGACAAAAAGGGGACCTGATTTGTAGCATTCGTCTATTTCTATGGTGTAAATACTTCTAGTAGGGATGATTTCAAGCTACCAGTGTGACATCACGGAAGGTGGAATTGGCAAACAGTGCTCACATTGGCTCTTGCAAGCTGGTGCCAGGTGGTAAAAGCTGGCTCCAGTACTCTGCTGCATTAGTGCTGAAAATACTAAGGCTGGTTGGACAACTGATCATAAGGGAACAGCAATTTGAAAAACCACATAGAAAGCCCTGGTTTCCAGCTGATGACAAGGAAGTCAGGTTCCTTCCGTAATGTGGATATGAGTGGAGTCCACATCCCTGGGGTCTCATGAGCTGAATCTTAGTGAAAATCCATTGAATCCCACCCTATCATTTTTCTCATTCATGATCCTTCAGACATGTCATCCCCTTGATGTCAAGATCATTCAGAGGTAGTGAGAAGTGGCAGAACTATAGAGCAGAATGTCTGGAGGAAGCAGTTACTAAAGCTGCAGTTCTCTGACAGAGACTTGGATAGCTTTTATCCTTGCAGAGGAGAAAGAATTTGCTTTTTACCTGAAATGTATGACACATTCAAGAGTATATGTAATGTATACATATGATTTAACAATAATAACAAAATCTATATCCATCAATCCAGAATTTAGCTCAAGAAAGAGAACATTGTCTATCTCTTTGAAACACTCTCTCTGCCCTTCTCTGTCCCCCACATTTCCCCAGAGATAATTGATAAACTGAATTTTATTTAACATTTTTTTTTAGAGAGCAAGCAGGTGGCAGAAGAATCAGAGGGAGAGGGAAAGAGAGAATCTCAAGCAGACTCCTTGCTGATGTGGGGCTCGATCCCACAACCTTGAGATCATGACCTGAGCCAAAATCAAGATATATGCAAATAATGAATCATGGAACATTACATCAAAAATTAAGGATATACTGTATGGTGACATACTAAAAAATTCTTAAAAAAAAAAAAAAGAGTTGGACGCTTAACCAGCTGAGCCACCCAGATGCCCCAATAAACCAAATTTGATATCTATAATTCCCTTGTTTTTAAAATCACTTTACCACATAAGAATAGGTTGTTCAGTTTTGCCTATTTTTGAAATTTATGTGGAGAAATTATATTGTGTGTATTCTTCTGCAAACTGCTATTTTCAATATTTTGTTTTGAATCATTTGTGTTCATGTATATACTGTAGCCCTTTTTTGTTTTTTTTTTTTATTTTGGGCAGAGGTTTTAGCATTCCATTGTGTCGTGTACCGTACTTATTTATCTAGTCTCTTGTCAATGGATATTTGAATTAATTTAAGTTTTTTTCTGTTTTAGGAAATGCTGCTATTTGTATGCCTTCTGTACATGTCTCCTGGTAAATATATGCAAGAATTTCTGTTAGGGTCTGTACCTAGGAATGTGGTTTCTAGATCAAAGAACATTATATCTGAAAGAGGTTTGACCAGTGAACAATCCCAGCAGCGGTGCCTGAGCCCATCTTAGTCTATGCTGTCTCAAAACACATGGTATTGGTCCACTCGCTAATAAATTGACCACAGACTCATTTGAGTTCTGTACACTGACAATCATTCCATGAATTTATAAGGACAGTTTTGTTTTTTCTTTTCCTTTTGACTTTTCTCCCCACACCATCCCTTTTGCTTGCTTTATTGCATTTGCCAGGACTGCCAGGACAAAGGCCCATGGAGTAATCTCTGCCTTGTTCTTTATCTTAAAGGGAATGCTTTGAGGGATGACTGGGTGGCTCAGTCAGTTAAGCATCCAGCCCTTGATTCCGGCTCAGGTCATGACCTCAGGGTCATGGGATCGAGCCCTGTTCAAGCTTCCTCAGTGTGGAACGTACTCAAGATCCTCTCTCCCTCGCTCCCTTTCCCTCCGCCCTCCACCCCCCACAATAAGTAAGGACAGTTTTTAAAAAAAGGAATGCTTTGCATTTTCATACTAAGTAGGACATTGGCTGTAGACTGAAAACCTGAATGGATATTGAATTTTATCAGATGATTTTTATGAATTTATCTAGGTGATCATATGTTTTGCTCCTTTCGTCTTTTAATGTGATAAAGTATATTGTTGTATCTTCTAGTTTGGGTAAAAACTTACATTTCTGTGATAAGTTCAACTTGCTCATGATGTACTGTTTTTCATATACATAGATATACATAAATATGTGTGTGTGTTCAGTTATTTGGTTAATATTTTGTTAAAGATTTTTGCAGCTAAATTCATGAGTGAGATTGGCCTCTGATTTTATTTTCTTGTTTTTTGTTCAAATTAAGGTGATGGAGCACTGTCTCTTCCTATTCTCTTGAGGATTCTGTGTACGATTGAAATAATCTTCTTTCAGTATTTAGTAGAATTGGCCCATTCAACCTTCTGGGTCTGGTGTTTACTTTGGGGAAAGTTGATTCCATTCCTTTGTTACTTACTGTACTACACAAGTTGTCTCTTTCTTTAGAAATCAGATTTTGGGATTTAGATTTTTCTGTGCTTTAAATGCATTGACTTGAAGTTATTGATAATCTTATCTTTTTATTTTCTTCCTCATCTGTGGTTAGGTCCTTTTTCTCATTTCTAATATTAATTTTTTTGCTCCTGTTCTCTTTTTCTTTGATCAGTATCATTGGAGGTTGGTAATTTTTTTCTTTTTTTAAAGATTTTATTTATTTATTTATTTATTTATTTATTTATTTATTTATTTATTTGACAGAGAAGCAGTGAGAGAGGAAACACAGGCAGGGGGAGTGGGAAAGGGAGAAGCAGGCTTCCCAATGAGCAGGGAGCCCGATGTGGGGCTTGATCCCAGGACCCTGGGATCATGACCTGAGCCGAAGGCAGCTGCCTAACGACTGAGCCACCCAGGCGCCCCGGAGGTTTGATTTTTATTAGTCTTGTCAAAGAATGAATGTTTAGTTTTATTGATTATATTTAATTTTTGTTTTCTCTTTCTTCTTTTGACTGTGATGATTTTTTTAAAATTCTTTCGGTTTATTCAGTTATTTCTTATTTCTTTAGGTCATATACTTATATCTTTAGGTCAGTAGCTTTCAGTCTTAAGTCCATTTTATTGAGGCATGATTGACATGTGAAAAACTGAACATATTTAATGTATGCAGCTCGATGGGTTTCAGGGTAAATGTATGTTCATGAAATCAGTACCACCACCAAGGCTGTTGACTTATCTATCACCTGCCACAGTTTCCTCCCACCTTCCCTGTTCTTATTATTATGAGTAGTGGTAATAGTATTTTTGTGTAGTAAGAATATTAGCATAATATCTACCCCCTTGGCAGATGTTAAATATGCAGTACGATATTGTTAGCTACAGGCGTCGTACCACATACTAGAGCTCGGGAACTGATGTGTCTCATAGAACTGAAACTTTAAATATGCCTTTCAGGCTATAAATTTCCTTCAGAGTACTGCTTTGACTGTAGGTCCACAAATTTTGATATTTAGTATTGTCATTATCATTCAGATCTAAGTTTTTCTAATATTAAGTATGGTTTTTTCTTTGATTTATATATTTTACTTCAAAGCACGTTTTTAAAATTTCACATTTAGTAGTTTTTAAGTGTTATTGACCTAACTTAATTAGACAGTGATCAGATAATACAGACCGTATTTTGCATATTATTTGATAGGTGTTGAGATTTGCTTTATGTTCTCTTTTACTTCAGTTTTACAAATATACTATATGTGCTTAAAAGATTATGCATTACTCACATCCATATCTTGACTGATATTTTTTTTCTGTCTAGCATACCAGTTATTGATAAAACATGCTTAGAAATCTCCTACTATGATAGTAGATTTTCAGTTTCCTTTTGTAGTTCTCTCAGTCTGCTTCATACACACACACATATTTGTTTGTTTATTTATTTATTTATAATATTGGCACTTGTTATATCTTTCTGGCCATTTAAGCCTTTTATCATTATTTGGTGTCTCTTGTTACCTAAAGAAATGTTTTTTTGGGGCGCCTGGGTGGCACAGCGATTAAGCGTCTGCCTTCGGCTCAGGGCGTGATCCCGGCGTTATGNTGGCCATTTAAGCCTTTTATCATTATTTGGTGTCTCTTGTTACCTAAAGAAATGTTTTTTTGGGGCGCCTGGGTGGCACAGCGATTAAGCGTCTGCCTTCGGCTCAGGGCGTGATCCCGGCGTTATGAGATCGAGCCTCACATCAGGCTCCTCTGCTATGAGCCTGCTTCTTCCTCTCCCACTCCCCCTGCCTGTGTTCCCTCTGTCGCTGGCTGTCTCCATCTCTGTCAAATAAATAAATAAATAAAATCTTAAAAAAAAAAAAAGAAATGTTTTTTTGCCTTCAAATGTATCTTTTCTGGTATTTATAGAACTATAAAATCTTCTTTCAGTTAGTTTTGTCTTACATATTTTTTTCTCTTCTTTTACTTGCAAACTTCCTATATCCTTATATTTAAGTATAAGTACTGTAAGCAAGGTAAAGCTGGATTTTTAAAAAGATATATTCTGAAAATCATTGACTTTTAACAAGTGAGATTAATCTATTTATGTCATTGTGAACATTAACATTTTGGGGTTCTTTCTACCCTTTTATATTGTGCTTATTTTAGACCTGATATTTTTTCCTATTTTGTTTTCTTTTGAATTAAGTTTTCTCCCCATTTCACTTTCTCCATTTCACTAACTTATAAGCATACATCCTATTTCTATTTGTTTAGTATTTCCTAAAAATTGTAACGTGCATGGTTAATTTAATAAACAAAGAAGTAAATCAAAACTAAACTTTTGTCTTGGACCCTCATCTCCAGTCACCCCCATTCTAGGTAATATTATTTTCCAATGTTTTACTTCTGTCTCTCCTTGCTTTTTTACCCCCTCAGTTAGACATTATAATTAATGTTTCATATAGTCAATGATTGTTTACATTTATCACATATTCACCACTTTTGTTTGCCATTTCTTCAGGCTTTCCCGAAAGATTATTTTTCATATTTAGTACGTCCTCGAGTTATTTTTTCAGTAGAGGTCTGCCAATGTTAATTTTCTCAGTTCTCATTTGTTTAACAGTATCACTCTTTCATATTTATAACTGAAAAAAACATGAGTAGACGTGTCTTTTGTGGATAATTTTTTTCTCAGCAATGAATCTGTTATCTCCTTGCCTCCAAATTCTTGGTTCTGAGAAATCAGCTGCAATCTAATAATTGTAATATACTTTTCTCTTCTCTAAGACTTTTCTTTGTCTGCAATTTGATGATAATATGAATGTTGTGGATTTAAAAAAAATTTTTTTTTTTTTTATCTTGCTTAGGATTCACAGGGTATCCCGAGTCTGGGGATGAGTGTCTCATCAATTCTGAAAATTCCCAGCCACAATCTCTTCAAATATTGTTTCTCCCTGACACCTTTTTTTAAAAAAATTTTATTTATTTATTGGACAGAAAGAGACACACTGAGAGAGGGAACATCATCAGGGGGAGTGGGAGAGGGAGAAGCAGGCTTCCCACTGAGTAGGGAGCCTGATGTGGGGCTCGATCCCAGGACCCTGGGATCATGACTGAGCCGAAGGCAGACACTTAACTACTGAGCCACCCAGGCGTCCCTCCCTGACACCTTCTGTCTTTTCCTCCCGGAAATAGATATTTTTAGACCTACTCACTCTGTCTTTTATGTTTGTTTCTTTGTTTATTACTCCTTTTTGTATTGCTGATGCATCCTGGGTAATTTTTAAAGATCTGTCTTTCAATTCAGTAAATCTCTCATTTAAGATTTTATTTATTTATTTGATGGAGAGAGATAGCAAGAGAGGGAACACAAGCAAGGGGAGTGTGAGAAGGAGAAGCAGGCTTCCTGCCGAGCAGGGAGCCCAATGCGGGGCTTGATCCCAGGACCCTGGGATCATGACCTGAGCCTAAGGCAGATGCTTAATGGCCGAGCCACCCAGGTGCCCCATTAGTAAATCTCTCTTTAGCAATTTCTAGTTAGCTATGGAGCGATTCCATTGAGTTTCGCAGTTGTTAATACAATTTTCATTCCTAGCAGCTTTGATTTCCAATGCTTTGGTCATTTGTATAATCCTCTTTCACACATTCAATATCTGTTAAAAATTTCTTTAAGCTTATCAATCTACTTATATAATACTCTCAAACAGCCAATTATAAAATAACATGATTCTAGACATCACTTCTGCATTCGAGACAAAAGGAAAGTGTCAGGAAGAAAGGGCAGTACTTGCTTCCTCTCAAACTTTCCATCAGGAAGAGAAAGCTTTCTTAAAAGTCACACTGACGTGACTTATTTCTTATTGGCCAAAGCTGTGTCAAAAAACCATATTCAGGGGGCCCCTGGGTGGCCCAGTCGTTAGGCGTCTGCCTTCGGCTCAGGGCGTGATCCCCCACATCAGGCTCCTCCGTTGGGAGCCTGCTTCTTCCTCTCCCACTCCCCCTGCTCGTGTTCCCTCTCTCACTGGCTGTCTCTCTCTCTGTGTCAAATAAATAAATAAAATCTTTAAAAAAAACATATTCATATTTAAGAATGGTACAGAAAACACATTTTTCAATTTTTCATCCTCTATGCTGGAATGTGGCCAGATGAGGGGGTTGGAAATTAATGTCAAGTTAGCCGGTCTCTAGTGTCTGTTCTGTGGCACAGAAGGAGATGCTCAGGAACCTTTCATTGAACCTGAGTGTGAGCTGCTGTAGCCCATGTAGACCCACGGGGATGCACAATAAGGAGGACAGGGCAGAACGCTGAGAATGCAGGCTGGCCCTGTTGGGATTCCTGTGTATGCACATGGGCAATACCACAGCTCAAGACAGATAGCAGGGTACTGATATTTTTCTCTATAAAATCTACCCATATTTTCATTATTTTAGATGGAATTTGAAAAAGAGAACATTTATAGGAGAAATAAAAACATTAAAAAAATCTGTATGGATTTGCATGTGAATGTTTATAGCAGCTTGTTCATAATTTAAAAAAAAATTGGAAACAACTTAAATGTCCTTCAGTGGGTAAGTGGATAAAATGTTACATCCGTACCATAAAGTACTGTTCAGTAACGAAGGGAGCAATGTGTGCATAATGACTGCACACTCAATAACACGGATGGATCTCAGATGCCTTATGCTGAGTTAGAGAAGACAGACTCAAAAAGCTCTGTGCTGTATGATCCCATTTATATGAGATTATGAAAAAGGCCAAACTGCAGGGACCGAGAACAAATCAATGGTTGCCAGGAGTTGGGGCGAGGAGGTGGCGTGACTCCAAAAGGGCAACAAGAGGTAATTTTGGAGGACTGATGGAACTGTCTACTATAATTGTGGTGGTGGGTAGAAGCACTGGGCATGTGTCCGAAATTGTCCAACTGTCTAACAAAACAGTGAATTTTACTGTATTTAAATTAAAAGCAAATTAATCAAAATGTAACAATCACCTTTGAGGAGGAAAATAAATAATTAAATGAGAGGGGGAAAAATCTAACGAAAAGTCAGAAGAGGTAGAGTTTGAAGATACAGAGAGAGAGAGTAGGACAATCAATAGAACAAGTTCCCTGAGAAGGTAGGAGACAGAATCCAAAATACAGGGACAGGGGTTGACTTTAGATAAACACGGGGGCATCATTTTCTTTGTCACGGGGGTTAGTGAGTGTGGGAGCCGAAGCAGGGAAGCTTGTAGGTTTGGAGATGTGTAATGGAAGGTGAAATATAAAAATGTACGTGCAAAAGGAATGGCAAGGAGTTTTCACATGGAGGACCAACATTAACCAACTGGTGGTAGCTGACTAGTGGGCTGTGGGAAGGTCTTAGAAGCAATATCACAGCCCAGCAAATGGGAAGACCAGGGTCCAATAGCAATGACTGCCGTAAGTTCGGGACATCCAGTTCCCTTCTGCTATTCCAGCATATTCTCTCTAATTGCTCACTCACGTATGTGCTCTGTATACACACTGTTCTCTGTCTGCAATGACCTTTTTTTCTGCTCCTCTTCTCTGTTCGACTAAATGTTACTTGTCTTAGAAGTCCTGTGCTCCACCATCACCTCATTAAGTAAGCCCTCCCTGTATCCACCCAGAACAGATTAGGTGTCCCTGTGTGTTTGTAAAGTATCCTGTAGGCACCTCTGCACAGCCTTGATCCCATTCGATCGTAAGTATCTGTTTACCCTGGCCCACCCCACGAAACTAGTTGCACGTTGAGGACAAAGCCTATGACCATATCTTTGTTACTTAACCCAAGAAATAGATGATAAATGCTTTTGAGTGAAAAAATGAATAAAAGAACATATAGTGTGTGTATCTTAGGTAGGGATTCCCTAGAAGCGGAGGCTGGGAGGGGTTCTCGTGCAGGTGATTTATTGAGGCACTGCTCTCACGTGAAGTCTGTAAGGAAGTAGGGGTGCAGCAGAGGCAAAGGCGGAGCTCTGGCCAGAGCCCGTCTTGAGCCTGATCCCATGGGCAGCTGTGGAGCGTGAAAGGCACCGCAGAGCTATCCCATCCCGAGTGAGGGGCAGTGGGCTGCCTTTAAACCCTGAACTAGTTTGTCATTGGCTGCAGGCCATTTCTGGGGAGAGGGCGTAACNGATAAATGCTTTTGAGTGAAAAAATGAATAAACGAACATATAGTGTGTGTATCTTAGGTAGGGATTCCCTAGAAGCGGAGGCTGGGAGGGGTTCTCGTGCAGGTGATTTATTGAGGCACTGCTCTCACGTGAAGTCTGTAAGGGAGTAGGGATGTGGGAGAGGCAAAGGCGGAGCTCTTGCCAGAGCCCGTCTTGAGCCTGATCCCAGGGACAGCCCATCCCGGGTGAGGGGCAGTGGGCTGCCTTTAAACCCTGAACTAGTTTGTCATTGGCTGCAGGCCATTTCTGGGGAGAGGGCGTAACTTGCCAGTCATTTTTAAGGTGGCCGCCTTCAGCTGAGGGGAATTCTCCCAAGAAGCATGCAGCCATGAGCTGTTAGCACAGCAGTCACAGCAGCGAAGGAATGGGTGCACCAGCGTGGTAAGGGGGACCTGGGCAAGACACAGCGGGGTCTCCTGCAGTGTGATCAAACAGCACCGAGGGAGAGGGGTTATGGGGACACAGGGGAGACCCTGACTCCGTGCCTTCTGAGATGGAGGGAAATGATGAAGGAGAGGAGGGACCCTCTTCTCCCCACCACCCCCATCCCGCATGCCTTTTTGCAGCCAAGAGTCCGCTTGCTGCCTGGGCGAGGGTACCAAAGGCAGGTGTCTGCCTGGTGAACTGGGCACTCCTGAGAGAGAGGCTGGCTTTTCAGGGAGCTGAGGCGGGCTCTCCCTGGTCCCCCGTTTACACAGTCCGACAGCTCCACGGCTGAACACGCGGGGACTACCCAGCTCGATGGAAATCTGCGAACCTGAAACAACTAAAGGAAAAGTTAATGGAGTTGTCGAGGGGCGGCAGTTTCTTCCCTGAAGAAAGGTGAGACCAGTCAGGTAGAATGTTCCCCTGGGACTGCTTTTAATGGTGTTCTACCTGCGGAAGGAAGCGTTAGTGTCCAAAATAGCAAGCCGGCGCCTGACAGAACGCCTCGCCCACGGATTGGCGTTTGCTTGCTTAGAAATGAGTTCTGAGCCTGTGGGGAATCAAAGCAGTCTGTGGTATGGACAATACAGCCTTACTGTCCAGTAGCCAAGTGTAGCCTAATTCTGACAGATGGCTCTCAAGGGAAATTTTCTTTCTCATTGGATTATGCTTCCATGCTGAAATGCTCTAATTAAGGGGAGTCTATAAACATAGTGGGGGAGTGAACGGGAGGGGAAGGTAGGCTGTTTCTTAGGAAGCTGTTTTGGAAAATGGCCATGTTTGCAATCTTTGTCTTTCCAGCCACACACTCTCAGCCATACTGAGAATCTAGGCCACTGCCTCGCTAAAAACATGGTAGTGGTCAGCTTTCGGCAGGAGGCTGTGACTTCATTTCCTGCAAGGTCCTGCCTCTCTTACCTCATCTCTCTCCTCTTTCCTTTATTCTTTGTTAAGTGTCTCGTTAACTAACTTTGTAACCATCTTGGTGTGTAACTTTCAGAGTAAATGTATCATTAAGATGAACGTGACTGACTTTCAAAACCTCAGCTGATCTGTCAGTTCGGCTGTGTCAGACCTTGCGAACCTTTCTAATATTTTGGTTTTAAAGTATTTAATACTTAAGCTACTGCTTCATTACATTGCCTAATTCTTACCAATTTGAGACTTAAGTAATTACAGAAAAAGTATACTTGGCTGTCAGATACAGAAGGATGGATTTTGCCCGTGTGGGTTGAGAAAAATCTAATTTGGAACTCAGGGAGTGAGTTCTTGGTCTGTATCGTTTATTCAACAAATGTTTTTGACTACCTGCTATGTGCAAGACAGTGTACTAAGTGTCAAGTACTCTCTTGGAGCTTATGAAAATAGGAGATGGAATATGGGAAGAAGGGAAAGTAAACCCAAAATTATGGAGACAATTGATTACTTATATGTGTGCATGGTGCCACAAAGGGGACATAAGTGGGTGTTACTTTCAAGACCTAACCCATCAGTGCATCAAAGAAGGATGTTTGGAAGAGATACCATTGAAACTGTGACTAAAGGAAGGTTAGGAGTTCACCTGGAAAAGGGCAAAGTTGCAGGCAAAAGGGCTGGCTTATGCAAAGGCCCTGAGACAGAAACAATTTTGGCAAGTTCCAGGAGCAGAAAGTGCAGATTGGTTAAAAAGAGGGGAAACAATGGAAAACAGACTAGAATTCATGCAGGAATGAGAGCAAGCCTTTCTCGGTCTTTATGAGTAATTTTTGAAGGATTTTGAGCAGCGAAGCAACACAAATAGGTTTATGTTCTTAAAACATCACTGGCTGCAGCACAGAGAATGGACAAGAGGACGCAGTGAGGAAAGGGTCAGGCTGCTGTAGAAGGCCAGGAGGGAGACGATGATTTCTCCCACTAGGCTGGTGGTAGTAGACGAGGAAAAAAGTTGCAGACTCTAGAATTTTTTGAAAAAGAGTTTTGTTGAAGAATAATTGGCATACAATGAACTGCATGTGTTTAAGGCATACAATTTGTCAGCATTTGACATGTATACATTTTGTGAAACCACTGCCACATATTTGTCACCTCCAAAACTTGTCTTCTATCCCTTGGTAATCCCTTCCTGTGTCCCCTCCCTGCAGCACCCCATCCTCCAGTCCCCAGGCGACTGTTGAGCTGGACTCTGTCACTATAGGATAGTTGGGATTTTTTTCTAGAATTTTATATACAGAAAAACCATACAGTAGGTTCTCTGTTTTGTTTGGCTTCTTTCAATCAAAGTAATTATTTTGAGATTCATCCGTGTTGTTGTATGTGTTAACGGTTCGGTCCTTTTATTGCTGAGTACTATTCCGTGACATGGATATACCCCAATTTCTCCATTGCTTGTTTGGATCATTGTTATTGGATTATTTGGGTTATTTTCAGTTTGAGACTATTATACATAAAGCTGCCGTCAGCATTTGTGTGTTTTGTATGGGCAAATGCTTTCATTTTTCTTGCATAATTACCTCAGCGTAGAATGGCTGGATCATATATGTGGTAGTTATATATTTACCTTTTAAGAAACTGCCAGACTGCTTACCAAAATGGTTGTACCATTTACACCCCACTGACAGCATATGAAAGGTCTTTTTGCTCCGCGTTACACCAGCGCTTGGTAGGGTTGGTCTTTAATATTATACATCCTAACAGGTATAAAATGGAATGTCACTGGGGGTTAATTTGTATTTCCCTAATGACTTACGATGATGAACATCTTTTCATATACTTATCTACATCAGCTTATCTCATTGATGGAATGTCTGTTTAATAAATCTTTTGTCCGTTTTTTAATTGGATCATTTGCTTTCTTACTATTGACTTGTGAGGGTTCTTATATATGATGGATGCCAGTCTTTTATCAAATATATGAAGTGCAAACATTTTCTTTCAAGCTATAGCTTGTGTTTTCATTCTCTTTATATTGTCGTTTAAAAGGGAAAAGTTCTTAATTTTGCACAAGTCCGTTTTATCCATTTAATCTTTCATGAAGTGTGCACTTACTGACATGTCAAATCTTTGCCTAATTCAAATTTCTGCAGTCTGATTTTCTCCTGTTTTCTTTGAGAAATTTTATACCTTTAGCTCTTACGTTTGTTCTATGATACATTTTGAGTTAATTTTTATATATAGTGTGAGGTATGGATTGGAATTCTTTTTTTTCCCCCTTGATATGGTATTCAGTTGTTCCAACACCGTTGTTGCCAAGAGTGTAATTCATCTATATAACTGCCTTTTTCACTTTTGAAGAAAATCAGTTGATCAAATATATGGATCTGTTTCTGGACTCTGTTCTTTTCCATTGTTTATCTTCTCCAATATCACAATGTCTTGATTATTGTAGATTTATAAGTCCTGAGATCAGGTAATGTAAGCGCTCGATTTCGTCCTACTTTTTAAAAGTGGTTTTGATTATTCTAGGTTTTTTTGCATTTCCATCTGAATTTTATAGTTAGCTTAACTCTTAACACACACACACGTATGTACAAAACGCTGTTGAGATTTTGATTAGAGTTTCATTGATTATAAATTCACTTTGGAAAGAATAGACATCTTAAAAATACTGAGTTTTGCCAATTACAAAGAGTATATGTCTCTCCATTTAATGCATCTTCTTTAATTTATTTCAGGGATGTTTT
This sequence comes from Ailuropoda melanoleuca, assembly GCF_002007445.2. Lineage (NCBI taxonomy): Eukaryota > Metazoa > Chordata > Mammalia > Carnivora > Ursidae > Ailuropoda > Ailuropoda melanoleuca. The sequence continues at coordinate 59,647,457 of NC_048225.1, forward strand.
TAGTATACATCTCTGGAGCTCTCTCTGCCCGTCTTTCTCCTCCCAGTACTCTTGTTGGTTTGGTCTTTCCAGACTCCCAAGAGCCTCAGTGCCGGGAGTCCTCTGGGCTCTGCCCGGAGTTTTCACCTCTATGCTGTTCCCTGGTGGTGAGCTGGGCTCATTGTAGGACTCGTGTCCTTTGTTTCCTGGCACTCAAATATCACTGATCCTCACTGCCTGGTGTTCAGTGTTTTGGAAATCATTGTTTCATACACTTTGTCCAGGTTTTTAGTTGTTTAAGACATGAGGGTAAATTCATTTCCTGTCTCTCCATCATTTTCTCTGAGACTTGAAAAATGGCTATAGTTAAAATGATTTCCTGTTTTCCAGAGGAAGCAACCCCCAAAGAAGGTGTTGGTACTTATGGAGCTAGGAAGCATTAGGAAGCATTAGACGAAGAATAGATATTTATATTTCCCGTGTTGATAAGCTCATGCATGACGTTCTTAGCATATGCAGTTTGTGCCTGCAGTGACACATTAAGTGCAAAACATAGAGATCAGTTGGATACCCTAGGCTGTGGTTCAGAAGCAGGGTCCGAGTTGGAAGTAAGAATTTATGACTTGTCAACATATGCTTTGTGTGCTCTCTGAATCCTAGAGGTGGAGGAAGTTACTAGGAGAATCTAGAGTGACGCAGGAAGAGTGTAGGACCAATTCCTGAGACTTACGGTAACCTGTAGTGGGACAGCCGAAGAGGGAAAAGGAAAACTGGTTGATTGTGTCGCAGAAGTCACTACTCGACTGTTTGAAGGAACTGGGAGTGGGTTGGGTAGGTCAAAAGCTGCACCGATGTCAATTAAGAAAGGACTGAAAAGAACCCGTCGGAGGAGTCTGTGACAAGAAATATCTGTGGTTCTAGTATGGGAAGTTAGCAGTAAGGAATGAAGCCAGCGTGGAGCCCACGAAAAAGCAAATGAGAAGGAACAGGGAGGCATTATGTTTAAATAGCTCTGTGACTCATTTGTCTGCAAAGAAGAGAGAGTGGAATTAAGGCGATTTTGTCAAGATGGAAGGGACCCTTGGAATGCTGATGGGTAGGAGGAGGTAAAGAGGAAGAGCTTCGAGATGCAGGAGAGCGAAGGTGAGCTGCAGAGGGTACCCCGTGGCCAGGAGCCCCACGAAAGGTGAGAGTGGACAGAGGACCAAAGCTGCTGGGCTCTGTCTTCTCAGAGAGAGTGGGACAGAGCTGTGTGCTGAGGGGTAGAAGCAGCCCCTCCCCTCAGGGATTCTGGTGTGTGCTGGTCTGACGAGTTCTTTTATGGTGACTACAAAATACAGTTTCTTAAACTCAGTCTCACTTTAAGTTTGTCTGTTTTAAATTTTAGAACATATTTTACTCTTCAAAATTAATGTGTTGGCTTCTCCCTTATTGGGTAATATGCTTAAACCAGAAAACGTGAGGAAAAGCAGAAGGATAGGTAATCCTGAGTACAGAGTCAGTCACGATCCCTCTGTCCAGAGACAGCCACTGTGAAAGTTTGGATGTGTCTTTCCTATGCGATCTCTGTCCGCGGCTCTTCGTTGGCCATTTTGGTGTGGCTGTGACGTGATTTGGCCGGCTTCTTTACTTTCATGTGTTTCCGGAAAGCAGCTGAATGCACAGTTATGTGTCTCAGAGGGCACCCTCTGCGGGAGGGTGGGGCCTCTGTCCCTGAACAACTGAACAGGCCTTTGTTCCCTTTGTCCACGTGTCCTGAGGTCAGGGTTTCCCTGGCAGCCAGGCAGCCCCGGGCAAACCCAAATCCAGTGTGCAGCCTCCAAGAGGAAGCTTGTCTGGCTCCTTCCCCTCTCTTTGGATGCCGAGGGGTCTTAGTGTGTCTGAAAGGGGAGCTGGCACCATTAGCCGATGCTACTTTCAAACAGTTCTTATGCAAGTACTCCCATCAGAGTAGGGTAATGCAGGGCCGGGCCCTGGGGAAGTGTCGTATGCAGCTGCCGGGATCTCAGGGCCAGCATCCCTGTACTGCTGCTGGTCCCAGGGAGTAAGGAAGTTTGCAGCCATGCGCTGCTTCCACGTAGGCCTGGAGGGAAAGGTCTCACTGTTCTTTCATGGCAATGTGGACAGCAGCTTGTTGAAAGGGATGGAGGCCTAACAGGAAATTTTGGAGTCTTGCCATATTGAGCCAGAGATCCACAACTCAGTGAGAGCAGAGCAGGAGGGAAAGAAGGGTCTAAGGCCCAGTGAAGCATTTGTTCTTTCAACAAACCTTGCTAGTTAGGCTGGATGCTAGGCACTGGGATGCCCACAGAAACTGAAGGAGAAGACCATCGTCTGTGGCATCAGAGTGGGAAGCCATTCCAAGAAGAAACTCCTCTCTAGCTGCATTTATTCCTCTCTCATCTCGAAAGAGTGAGAAGAAGGAAGCAGGCATATTTCCTAATGAGGGACTTTTCTTAATACCTGGGTTTCCTATTAATGGATGTTTTCAGAATGAAAAGGAATACTCTCTGAATAGAAGGAGTCCTCCGTAAGGTCACGCGATGCTTAATAACTGTAGCTTGACCACACTCTCCTAGAAAAAATTGAGTTCCCCTCCTCCCAAAGACCTACACAAGCTCCAGCAAGCCACCTGAGAATCTCGTGTTGGCCTCTGCACCACCCGCCCCAGTCTCTATTAATCTGTTCCCAAAAAGAAATGTCACCAGATGGCCCTGCAAATGTCACCTGGCCATCAGCATGGCTTCACCCAAAACAGGGAGGCATTAGAGAATCTAACCCATGGTTCATTTTCTTCATTTCAGGTCAGTTTTGGATCCTTTCCTAGGCATATAGTATTTTGTTAACACACTGGGTTGGACAGTAAGGTCCATAATTGTGCTGCTATTAAAGAAAATTGCTTTTGCATTTAATGGAGGAGGGTTCCAGTGACTCACAGATCCTGATCATTTTGGAAGAACTCCTCTCTTGTTAGCATTTAATGCCAGGTTTTACTGCCCTCTGCTTCATGAACTGTGTACTCCCTCAGCATTCTTAATACCTTGAGCTATTTTTAGCATGTAATCCCATCCAGGTATCAGAGCCACCAGACCTTTTTTTTTTTTTTTAAAGAAGAGAATCCTTCTGTATTTTCAGATTGTGTTTGAGTGGTTTTTAGGAATTGAGCTAGTCCTTTTTCAAAATGGGTTTTTCTTTTACTGTCTCTTTAGATTTCATACCCAGCCATGGGCATCAGATCAGGTCTAGTCCTGGCTGTGGTCTGTGTATTTCTCAATTCTAGCAATTATCAAAATGTAGCTGACATCAGTTTGATCCTGGAAAAGAGGAGGGAGCTGAGCTCCGCAAACTGAGGAAGGTACAAGCCACAGCTGGTGGTGGGGCAGGAGGGGTGTGGCAGGCCTTTTGGGCAGAGGGGCCCCACGCTGGAACTCACCACAGCTTTTGAGGAGTGGCTTGCAAAGGGGTCAGAAAATTCACAAGTGGGTTCGGAATAGGATATTTCCAGCAGGTTCCTGCCTGTCATCACCACCATTTACTCTCCTCGGTGGGGGTTGTCGGGATGGGAGGCGGGGAGAGGGGGAGTTATTGGTTAATGGATACAGGTGTCTGGGATGACACAGAAGTTCTGGAAATGGGTAGTGATGACAGTGGCACATTGTGCGTGTACTTAACACTACTGAGTTGTACACTTACAAATGGTTAAAATTATAGGTTTTGTGTAATACATAGTTTTTTCCACTATTAAATAAATACAGAACACCAACAGCCTTCTACCAGCATGTGAAAGAGACCTGTAGCTAGCAGAGGAGAGCCCCGGCTGGGCGCTGAGACAGTAGAGACAGTCTCGCAGCGGTGGCCCCTCCTGTGTGGAAGGGGCTCCAGGAGGTGCGAGCTGGCCTTTCCTCGGCTCCTGGGACCTGGCTCATCACCCATGGATACTCTTCCTCACAAAATTCACTCCTTTGATTTCATTCTCTTGAAATTCTCACTTGTTTCACCACCCCATCCATGAAGTCTCTCTCCTGGGTGCTGAGTATACCCACTGGGGGGAGGGGGAGTCAAAGTCTTGATTAGAAAAGTTTTTCTTTCCTAGAAATCATTGGCATGGTCAAGGGACAGCTGCACAGCAGTTGCAGGGCCTGCTTGGGGCTGGATTCCCCAGCAATTTCCATTGGTGGGGAATGGGGGGCAGGAGAAGGGGACTCGAGTAATGCACATCTCCTGGCTGCCAGACCCCAGCTTCGGGGCTTCTATGGTTCCCACGGAATTTTCATACAGTGAAATAGGTGTTATGCCCATTTTACAGAAGAGGAGATTGGGCATAAAGGAGTTCATTCCTTGCCTAGGGTCACACAGGTCATAAGGGGCAAAACACAATTTGAATGTAAGCCTATTTAAAACCTGTGCTCCAAAACCTACATTGTTTCCATTATACCACACTTCCAAATATCTGTCCCAGTATAAAAATAGGCTCTGAACCATGCCTGCTCAACTCTGTAATAAAAATGCGTCCGTATCCTATTTTGTGTGTGGCACACTTGGGAGAGCCGCTGGTGTTCCTGGTGTTTTCGTCATAGATCCCCGCCACCCCGTGAGTCACTCGTGCTGGTGGGACCCACCCACAGCGCCTTGTCCCCCAGTGTCGTTTTTGATGAATAGATGATACGTCAGAGTTTGAATAAGGGCAGGCCGGCCAGACAGATTTCCAGAGAAGTAATCAATAAAGGATGCTAAAACACTGTGGTGGAGGAAACTATTAATCGGAATTTCTCTCCAGGAGCATATTACACGTAGTTGGAACGAGAACTACCGTCGGCCACAGAGGGAGAGCCCTGGCATTCCCGAAGAGCCCCGAGGGCAGTGAATGCTCACTGTCCTGTCTTCTGATGATGTCGGTCCAGCCACCTGCAGGCTTCAGATTTGACTGTCCGGGGATGGACAACCTTCTTTCTCTACCCACCAGTACAGGCAACTTCTCTTCTAATAAACACTGAAGAAGCATATGAATAACACTCTGAAGGGTGGCCCGTTGCTCCCGCCTGAGCTGCCCACACGCACTGGTCTGTTTTGCAGGCTCAAGTGTCCGCTCAGAGACACAGGCTTCCAAAATGCAGTCCTGTGGCCTGTGCTGACTTTCCGTCATCTTCCTTATCTCAAGACTCATTGCGAAGGCCTCCCTGTGTCCTCTCTCATTCCATCCCCCCTTCCCTCAGTGCCCACCCCCCAGCTCCTTTTATGACTGGCCTTGCTATTCCTGCCACCACAAACTTTTTCTTTTATCTTTTTTTTAAAGGTTTTATTTATTTATTTGATAGAGAGACAGCCAGCGAGAGAGGGAACACAGCAGGGGGAGTGGGAGGGGAAGAACAGGCTCCTTGCAGAGGAGCCTACTTTAAAAAGAAACTGTAAAAAAAAAAATTACTATGTGCGTTTTGACACTGCCTAAAAAGAAACCAATAAACTTCCAGCTTTTATAAACTTGTCTAAAAACGTATAAGGCAACTGTTTTTAGAGGATTTCCACCTCTGACCCTCTTTCTAACCCTCAACCTGTTTGTGAGTGACGATCACATGGGAGTGCGGTGAGGGGTGAGGTAAGCACCCACTTGGTAATAAAACCAGTGATCTTTTGGATACGATGCTCTTGTCTTAAAAAAAAACAGATCAAAATGGCCACCTTAAAAAGTCCTGCTCCTGCATGAATAGCCAGGGTTTNAAAAGTCCTGCTCCTGCATGAATAGCCAGGGTTTTAAAAATAATTTTTAGTGATTTTTTTTCACACCTTGACAAATAAAGTGGTATGTATTTCCTATTTTTTAATGGTTGAATATCATGAACTTTGTTGGGGGAAGAAACTAATAGTTCAACAGTTCCTAAGACCTTTAATACAAGTAAAGTATTACCTGTGTGTCATTTGGGGCAGTGGCTACATTTTCAAGACTCTGCCATCGGGGCTAATTGGCCAGCGATGTGGCTAGCCAGGGTCAAGCTCCCATAGCCGGTGCAAGAGGGCCCTGCGGCTTTGGGCAGCCTGTCTGATGGCAGTCCCCTAATACATGATGCAGTGGTGATGCTGGCCTACTTTTGAGAGTAGCTCCTGAGTTCTGGGCTCCCCGTGTGGCGGCTGTGTGTTGGACGGGAGCTCCAGACCGCTTGTTCCCTGCCCAGACCCTTAGCCTGTCATCATTGATTTTATGGGGAAAGAAAGCATTTCCTTTTGTAAACACCATACCAGCGTCTTCAGTTAGATGATGTAATGGGATTAATGATGCACTTTCCAGAATGCTCATCGATTCTGAAGATGGAAGTGGAAATTTGAGAAGAGGCTAAGCTCTGTTTTGTCAACAATTGGCCACTCTGTTAAGTAAAGTATCCTCAGACAAACAGTGGGCTTAGTTGAAAGATAGGCTGCTATTTGAATACCTAGGGCTGGGAGGATTCTGTCTACGTTACAAGCATCGCCAGGAATGTGACAGGCCTGAGAGTGAGCAGAAAGGAAGG
>NC_048225.1:59654035-59691558 GCF_002007445.2 Ailuropoda melanoleuca
ATCCCAGAACGCTGGGATCATGCCCTGAGCCAAAGGCAGACGCTTAACGACTGAGCCACCCAGGCGCCCCTCAAGTTTTATTTCACACTGATACTTGGACTTAGAGATGATTTACTTTAATTGTTATTTAGAATTCCATTTTGTGAATAAATTAGTTTGCTTATCCATCTCATGCCTGATGGATAGCTGCATCGATTCCACTTTCTGCTAAAAAAATAAAAATCTATAATGAACACCCTTCTACATGTCCCTTTGGGGCATTACTAGAAATGAAACTGGTAAGGGTTGGAGTAGACACATAATTCAGTTTTTATTAGGTATTTAAAAATCGCTTTCCCAGGTCGTTATCCCAATTTATACTCCCATCAGAAATGTAAAGTTTTCAGTATCTGTATGTGTTCCCCAAAATTTGGTTGATTGGTTAATTTTGACAGTTGTAGCTCATTCTTTTAAGTTACGTTTCCCTATATATTTATGACATTTATATGTATCGCCATTAGGATTTTTTGCAGATTCCCTAATCATATAATTTGGTCATTTTTCTTTTAGGATTACTTTTGTTCATTAATTGATAGGATTTTATTTNGCCCCTCAAGTTTTATTTCACACTGATACTTGGACTTAGAGATGATTTACTTTAATTGTTATTTAGAATTCCATTTTGTGAATAAATTAGTTTGCTTATCCATCTCATGCCTGATGGATAGCTGCATCGATTCCACTTTCTGCTAAAAAAATAAAAATCTATAATGAACACCCTTCTACATGTCCCTTTGGGGCATTACTAGAAATGAAACTGGTAAGGGTTGGAGTAGACACATAATTCAGTTTTTATTAGGTATTTAAAAATCGCTTTCCCAGGTCGTTATCCCAATTTATACTCCCATCAGAAATGTAAAGTTTTCAGTATCTGTATGTGTTCCCCAAAATTTGGTTGATTGGTTAATTTTGACAGTTGTAGCTCATTCTTTTAAGTTACGTTTCCCTATATATTTATGACATTTATATGTATCGCCATTAGGATTTTTTGCAGATTCCCTAATCATATAATTTGGTCATTTTTCTTTTAGGATTACTTTTGTTCATTAATTGATAGGATTTTATTTTTTTTACTTTCGAGTTATAAATCATTTTTCAATTATGCATGTTGTAAATACCTTCTCTCATTCTAACACTTAACTTCTGTGTGTTTTATCTTTGCCATACAGAAGCCTTTACATTTAATATGGTCAGAATTATCTCTTTATTCCTTACGGTCTGCAGTTTTAAACTGCTCTAAGGGATCTTTCCTTTCCCCAACTTTATAAAAAGAACCTTTTAGACTGTCTTCTAAAAACTTTTTAAGTTTTGTATCTTACAGTTTATTCTTTGTTCTATGTGGAATTTTTTTAATGTGAGCAGTGTGACTGTTCTCTAAAAGAAGCCTGTCTTTTTCCCTGAAGATATCTATATCCATTATCTAATGCCACAGCAATGTTGCGTAGCAAGTAACTGCAAAACTGAGTGACACAGTTATTTTGCTCCCAAGCTTGGCTGTTGGGATCAGAGTTGGGCCTAATGGGCCTTGCTCATGACTGTGTTGTCTGCTGGAGGCTGGCTGGGCAGCTCTGCTGATCTTGGCTGGACACCGTCACACATCTGGGGCTTCTGTTGGGACAACAATACTTAGCTCTGCTCCACGTGCTCCCCAAGCTTGTTCTCCTGGCAGAGGCTCAGGCGTAGGAGAGAAAGTAGAAGCACATAGGGCCTTTGGAGACCTGGGTTTGGAACTGACACACGGGTACTTCGGGATCATTTTATTGGCCAAAGCAAGTTGCAGGGCTGGCCCGGATTCAAGGGGTGGGGAAAGAGACCCCCTCTTTATGGAAGGAACTGAAACCTGACTTGGCCAAAAGTATGTGCAGAGAGGGGTGGAGCGTTGGAGCCATTTTTATAGTCAATCCACCGTAACGGCCACCTGTCTCAGCACCGTTTATGAATAGGCCATCCTTTCCGTGTGAGTCTGTAAGTCTACTTTTGACATAGGACAGATTCTCAGACATACTTTGTTTTTCCTCTGGGCACTCTTCCCTTTCCATCAGTTTATATTTCATTGATTTCCATAGCATTTTAGTAACTGTTGAATCCGGCAGTGTGAGTCTCCTCCTACTCAACTCAGTTCTCAATTTTCCTGTCCTCCCTCTTACGTGGATAGGCTATTTTTAGCCTTTCATTAGTCCTTAAGAATTTTAGGGTCAGCTTATTCAGCTTCATGAAAAGCAGTGTAGACATTTTTATTTAAATCATATTGAGTTGATATATTAACTTGACTAGAATTGACATACTTATAATATTGATTTTTTTTCTACCCTTAGACACTTTATTTCTCCATTGCATTCATTGTTCACTAAATCATTGAGAAAGTATTTATCGAGCCGTACTGTGGGCCAGGTACTATTCCAGAGACTTAGCAGCAGAGAATCAAAGCAGAAAGCGTCCTAACTTTGAGGACTTTATATGCTAGTAGAGGAAACAGACAATAAACAAAAAATACATGTGTTAGGAGGTGAGAAGTACCATGAAGAAGAAAAAATGGTGTGCAAAGGGTTAAAGAATGGCAGTAAGGTTAGTACTGTTTTATATAGGGCATTTTTTTTTTTTTTTNTTTTTTTTTTTTGGGTCATTCAGTAATAACGTTCTTAAAATTTTTTTTATAACGGTTACAGATTTATTTCTCAGTACAGTATAGTTCTTTATGTCACTGTGAAAGTTGTCTTATAAATTTCAGTTGTTTTAGTTGGTGAATAAAAATGGTGTTGATTTTTTGAATATTGATCTTACATGCAGCAAACTTTTGTATTTGGTTATTAGTTAAATTAGTTTGCCGGGGCGTCTGGGTGGCTCAGATGGATAAGCGTCTGCCTTCGGCTCAGGTCATGATCCCAGGGTCCTGGGATCGAGCCCCGCGTCAGGCTCCCTGCTTGGCGGGGAGCCTGCTTCTCCCTCTCCCTCTGCTGTTCCCTCTGCTTGTGCTCTCTTGCTCTGTCAAATGAATAAATAACATCTTAAAAAAATTAGTTTGCCGATTCTCTTTAGGTTTTAATTTTAACACAATACAACTTTGTTTCTCTTCATTCCTCCTGCTCATTGTTTCTTGTATTTGTGGGCACTGTTAGGGACTCCTGTATAGTATTGTCCAGAAACAGTGAGAGCAGGGATTCTTCTTAGAGGGAGACTTCTAGCATTTCAGCAGGAAGTGTGATGGTCTCAGTGAGTGTTTGATAGGCAGCTTTTATGAGATTAAAGATCACTTTGCTTAGTAGTATCTTTTTCATGAATGGCTGTCATATTTTAGTGTTTCTTCTGAGTCTATTAAGATGATAATACTGTTTTCCATGTGTCATTTCCATCGTTGTATGTGGTGGGTTATAGGATTATATTGTCTATCGGATTATCATTCTTGAATGCTGGTGATAAACCCAACTTTGTCTTGATGGTTTTTCCTCTCAAAAATTGCCTTATTTTGCTCTCTTGTAATTTTTTTAGTGTTTTTGCAGCTATGTTCATAAAGGCAGTTGGCCTATTATTTTCCTCTCTTGGACTGTCCATATCTGATTATGATATCAATGTTATACTAGCTTCACAAAATAAATGGGACAAAGTTTCTTCTTTAAATCTATTTTCTAGAAAAATTTGTCTGAGATAAAGAATATTGATTCCTTGAAGATTTGGTAGAACTTACCTGTCAAATTATCTGTCATAGAGGGCTTTTTGAGGTGGATTTTAAATAACTGATTTAATGGTTATAATTTTTTTTAGTTGNTTGGTAGAACTTACCTGTCAAATTATCTGTCATAGAGGGCTTTTTGAGGTGGATTTTAAATAACTGATTTAACGGTTATAATTTTTTTAGTTANATGGTTATAATTTTTTTTAGTTGTCCATTCTTGATTCAAATACTGGTAACTACATTTTTCTAGATATTTTCTGTTTCATTAAATTTTCAAATTTCTGGGCATAAAGTAGGTCATAATATTCTCTAAGATTTCTAAAAATTTCTAATATAGGCATAGTTATGGCTTCTTTTCCTTTCTAACATTGTTTATTTGTTCTTTATCTCTGTTTTCTTGGCCAAACTGTCAAAGATTTAACTGATTTCTGAGAGCTTTCAAAGAACCAGTTTTGTATTGTTAATCCTTTTGTCTTTATTTTTGATATCCCCCCTTTTTTTTTGGTCTTGTGTTTGTTTTTGGTGTCAGTCTGTTACACTTTCTCTAACTTTTTGATGTGGTTTTTGGTTGCATCCTATGAGTCATTCAGTAGCTTCTCATTCCCATTATAATACCTGTTTTGACTGGTGAATTATTTAGAAGTATGATTTTTAAATTTCCAGATTTGTGGGTTTGTTGGGCATTTTATTGTTGATTTATAATCTTATTGTTGATTTATAATCTTATTGCATTTTGCTCAGAGAACATGATTTGAAGAATATCAGTGTTTTGGGTTTACTGAGGCTTGCTTTGCAGCTTTCTATGTGGTCAGCTCTTGTAACTGTTGCATGGTTCCTTAAAAAGAATGTATTTTCAACTTCTGGTTCTTCATGGGAGGAACACAGAAATTGCCTCTCTGTCCTAACAACAAGTAAAAAGCTGAACCAACTAAGAAAAACATCACCAGTTCTTTTTTAGAATCTAAAAGAGAGATAAAGACACAGGGCAAACCCCCATGACCAGAGAGACCAACAGGCAGCTACCGAACGTGCCAATTTCTGGAGTAAGGATCACTGGTGGAAACCACTGCTGGAACTAGTGCCAGGGGAGAAAAACCTGACGATTGCTAGAGGCCCCGTGTAGACAACTCTGAGAGAAAAACTCCAGGGGGGCCCAATCATAGTGGAACGTCACAATTTTGTGAAATTTACCTCCAGCTCAACCAGGTTTCCATAGTAAATATCAGGGAAAATATCCTGCTTCTGGAAGGCAGAAGGGAAAAAGAACCATTTGGAACTGCGCGAGGGTACTCTGTTCTACTTAACAAGACTTGCGCTTGGGAGAAAGTGTTTAACCAGAGCCTAACCTTCTGGCATATTATCAGAGCTTAACTGACTGGGGGGAAGGATATTATCCAACTCCATTCAGCTCTAGGCATCCTCTCCCACGTAAAGATGGGAGGAACAAGAAAGAATTAAAAACACTTGTGAGATTCACAGTCCAGAGGCAAAGGCTCATTAAAAGGCTGAGCCCTATTCATAGGACTATAGAATGCTTCCTCTCCCCCCACGACTCAGTACCACGTGACTGAAGGCCTATTTACAGCAGTTCTTTTTATCCAGTACATCGTGTCCAGCTATCCATAAAAAATTACAAGGCATACACCAAAAGGCAAAAAGACACAATTTGAGGAGACAGAGCAAGCGTCAGAACCAGACATGGCAGAGATGTTGGAATTGTCAGACTAGGAATCTAAAACAAGTATGGTTAATATGCTAAGGGCTCTAATGAATAAAATACAGAGCAATGCAAGAACAGATGGTTAGTAAGCAGAAATAAGGAAATGCTAAGAAATAAGCAAAAATAAATGCTAGAGATAAGAAACACCATAACAGGGATAAAGAATGCCTCTAATGGACTTACGAGTGGACTGGACACAGCTGAGAAAAGACTCTGTGCTTGAGGATATCTTAATAGGAACCTCCAAAACCGAAAAGCAAAGAGAACAAATATTGGGGAAAAAAAAAAGAACAGAATATTCAAAGACTTTGGGACAACTACAGAGGGTGTAACATACATGTAACGAGATTACCAGAAGAAAGAAGGAAATTGAAGAAATATTTGAAGCAATAATAACTGAAAATTTCCCCCAAATTAATGTAAGACACCATACCACAGATCCAGGACGCTCAGAGAACACCACACAGGATAAATTCTGAAAAACTACACTGAGGCATATCACTTTCAGACTGCAGAAAACCAAAGAGGAAGGAAAATATCCCGAGAGCCAGAAAGAAAAAAACACCTGACCTATAGAGAAACAAAGGTAAGAAGTACCAAGGTGTTGAGAGATAAGAACCACCAACCAACAGTTCCATACCCTGCAAAATTGTCCTTCAAATGTGAGGGAGAAATGAAGACTTCCTCAGACAAAAAAAAAACTGAGGGGGATTTGTTGCCAGTAGACCTGCCTTGCAGAAAAAAAGGTTAAAACAAATTCTTTAGAGAGACGGAAAATAACATAGGTCAGAAACTTGGATCTGTATAAAGAAAGGAAGAACGTCAGGGAAGAATTAAGTGAAGGTAAAATAAAAACTTTCATTTTTTGTATTTTTAACTGATCTAACGGATCAATTCACAGGTAACAGTTTGTTCAAAATAGAAAGAACAATGTAATTGATTACATATGCTTATGTATAAAAAAGAATGTTTTCTCCTGTTATTGAATTCAGACTTCCATATATATCCCTTAGATCGAGCTTATTAATTGTGTTTTTCAAATAATTTGTACTCACATAATTTATTTGCTTGGGTTATCCTTTACTGAAAATGCTATGTCATAATGTCTTGCTATGATTGTGAATTTGGTATCTCTTTCTGACATATATGCTGGTTCAGGATCATTATAGCTTCCTGATGAATTGTTCCTTGTGTCATTATGTCTGCTGGAAACGAGATCAGCTGCACATTATGGAAAACGAGAGGGGCTTAGTGACAGAATGTCGTTTTTCTGAAGAAGTAAGAAATCTGATAATAGATCACTTAGGGCTGGTCACACTCTTTAAGGAAGTTTTCAAGGACCCAGATCCTTCTAACTTCCTACTCCACCGTTCTTAAAATCATACTTTCAAATTCCTAGTCACTGAATGCCTGCTCCACCCACAGTATCAGTGCAGCATCACGTGTAAGAAGATGATAGAAAGTTGAGAGACAGGTGTCAGCTCAGACCGTTCTTTTATATCAGGAAAATAATAGCCTGCCCTTCTCAGAAGTACCATCCAGCAGATTTCCAGCTATATATTCTTAGCGAGAAATGGTCACAATCATCCCTTGCTGCAAGAGTCCAGAAAATTGAGTATTTTTTACCGGGCCTGTTGCTGCCTCAAACAAAATTGGGGTTCCATTAGTCAGGAAATGGAAAGATTGAATATTTGGTAGAAAATCATCTGAGTATGCCATACTTGCTTTATCCCTAATAGTGTTTTTCACCTTAAAGATCCTTTGTCCAATATCATATGAACTTTTGGTTAGTATTTACCTTGCATATATTTTTCATTTCTTCGCTTTCAACATTAATATGTTGTTACATTTTAGGGATGTCTCCTAAATAGCATAGAACTAAGTTTTACTTAAAAATTTAATCCACATGAGTATATTGCTGTTACTTATATGTGTATGGATTTATTTCACTGTCTTAACTATTTTTTCACTTTCTGGTTAACATGGTCGATATTTTTTTTTGCCTCCTCTTTTTTCTTGTTGTTTATTGAATTGACCGCTATTTTTGTTGTCCACTGTTCCTTTTTTGCACCAGTTACTTGTATTAGGAACTCGAAACATCTCCCTTATACCCTTCTCTTGTTTTCCTCGAACATTCCATCAATCACCAGTTTCTGTAAATCTCAGTTTCTACATTTAGCTTGAATCTCCATTGCTACTACCTTGGCCCAATCTGGTATTATTTCTCTGCATAGTCTCCTAATTGGACCCCTGGAATCCACTCTTGCTACTATTTCTGAGTGATTTCACTGAACTAGTTAGAGAAATTAGTAAGAAAACAACTAACCGAAATTTTCCCAACTCACCCACAGGGCATGAATTGAGTACTTTTAACACCAGTAGTCATTAAAGGAAAATGATGACCCTAAGTTTTTTCCCATTAGCATCTATGTGAATGGTGATGCCATTTATTGGAATGGAGAATTCTAGAAACAGGTTTAGAGTGGTAGGTCATGAATTCAGTTTTGTACATAGTGAATGGGAGGTGTCTGTGGGCCATCCGAGTGGAGATGTTGGATAGGCCCTTAGATGTATGGGTTTAAAACTGAAAGGGAGGCTGGCCGGAGCATATTGAAGGCAATGGGAAGGGATCATCTCAGATGATCCAGACGGAAGAGAAAGCAGCGCCTAGTACCAAACCATGGGGGCATTCTGCATGTAAAGATCCAGTGGAGTAGAAGCTTCCCAAAGGAAACCGAAAAGGTAGAGTCGGAAAGAAGGACGAAAAGCAGGAGAATCTAATGTTGTCAAATCCAGGGGAAGTGAATGCTTTCACAAAAAGCATGTGGATCATTTGCGACAAATGCCTCTGAGAGGTCAAAATGAAGACGGAGAAATGTCCACCGTGTTGGTAGATTTGTGAGAGCAGTTTGGAGGAAGCCCTGGCTGCATAAGCCAGGTAGAGGTGGGTTGAGGAGCAAGTGGCAAGTAAGGAATCGGAGCTATTTTGTCTAAACAACCCTTCGGAGAAGTTGGGCCAAACAAGAAAGTGGCAGGCAGTAGCTGGAAAGAGGGCAATGTTTTCAAGGAAGAGATTTACTTAGGGCGCCTGGGTGGCTCAGTCAGTTGAGCNTCCTGCTTCTGGAAGGCAGAAGGGAAAAAGAACCATTTGGAACTGCGCGAGGGTACTCTGTTCTACTTAACAAGACTTGCGCTTGGGAGAAAGTGTTTAACCAGAGCCTAACCTTCTGGCATATTATCAGAGCTTAACTGACTGGGGGGAAGGATATTATCCAACTCCATTCAGCTCTAGGCATCCTCTCCCACGTAAAGATGGGAGGAACAAGAAAGAATTAAAAACACTTGTGAGATTCACAGTCCAGAGGCAAAGGCTCATTAAAAGGCTGAGCCCTATTCATAGGACTATAGAATGCTTCCTCTCCCCCCACGACTCAGTACCACGTGACTGAAGGCCTATTTACAGCAGTTCTTTTTATCCAGTACATCGTGTCCAGCTATCCATAAAAAATTACAAGGCATACACCAAAAGGCAAAAAGACACAATTTGAGGAGACAGAGCAAGCGTCAGAACCAGACATGGCAGAGATGTTGGAATTGTCAGACTAGGAATCTAAAACAAGTATGGTTAATATGCTAAGGGCTCTAATGAATAAAATACAGAGCAATGCAAGAACAGATGGTTAGTAAGCAGAAATAAGGAAATGCTAAGAAATAAGCAAAAATAAATGCTAGAGATAAGAAANCGGGCTCCCCACTCGGGAGAGACTGCTTCTCCTTCTCCCTCTGCCCCTCCCCGCATTCGTGTGTGTGCGCGCGCGCTCTCTCTCTCAAATACATAAATAAAATCTTTTTAAAAAAGGGATTTATTTAAAAATTTAGANACACCATAACAGGGATAAAGAATGCCTCTAATGGACTTACGAGTGGACTGGACACAGCTGAGAAAAGACTCTGTGCTTGAGGATATCTTAATAGGAACCNATGAGAAGAGCAGAGATACTTCATTTCTTCATTAAGTTTCTAAAAGGGCTTAGTGGGTGGAATGTCAGTCCCGCCTGATCAGATGAGGAACCCGTCTTCCAGCGGAGGAAGGAGGATAAAGATTCGAGGTCTTTGTTAGGATGTTGAGGGAGCAAGCTGGGGAGACTTCCTGTCCAATGATTTCTGTTTTCTCCATGAAGTAAGAAACAAAGTCATTTGCTGATAATGAGGTACAGGAAAAGTTCAGAANCTCCAAAACCGAAAAGCAAAGAGAACAAATATTGGGGAAAAAAAAAAGAACAGAATATTCAAAGACTTTGGGACAACTACAGAGGGTGTAACATACATGTAAACGAGATTACCAGAAGAAAGAAGGAAATTGAAGAAATATTTGAAACAATAATAACTGAAAATTTCCCCCAAATTAATGTAAGACACCATACCACAGATCCAGGACGCTCAGAGAACACCACACAGGATAAATTCTGAAAAACTACACTGAGGCATATCACTTTCAGACTGCAGAAAACCAAAGAGGAAGGAAAATATCCCGAGAGCCAGAAAGAAAAAAACACCTGACCTATAGAGAAACAAAGGTAAGAAGTACCAAGGTGTTGAGAGATAAGAACCACCAACCAACAGTTCCATACCCTGCAAAATTGTCCTTCAAATGTGAGGGAGAAATGAAGACTTCCTCAGACAAAAAAAAAACTGAGGGGGATTTGTTGCCAGTAGACCTGCCTTGCAGAAAAAAAGGTTAAAACAAATTCTTTAGAGAGACGGAAAATAACATAGGTCAGAAACTTGGATCTGTATAAAGAAAGGAAGAACGTCAGGGAAGAATTAAGTGAAGGTAAAATAAAAACTTTCATTTTTTGTATTTTTAACTGATCTAACGGATCAATTCACAGGTAACAGTTTGTTCAAAATAGAAAGAACAATGTAATTGATTACATATGCTTATGTATAAAAAAGAATGTTTTCTCCTGTTATTGAATTCAGACTTCCATATATATCCCTTAGATCGAGCTTATTAATTGTGTTTTTCAAATAATTTGTACTCACATAATTTATTTGCTTGGGTTATCCTTTACTGAAAATGCTATGTCATAATGTCTTGCTATGATTGTGAATTTGGTATCTCTTTCTGACATATATGCTGGTTCAGGATCATTATAGCTTCCTGATGAATTGTTCCTTGTGTCATTATGTCTGCTGGAAACGAGATCAGCTGCACATTATGGAAAACGAGAGGGGCTTAGTGACAGAATGTCGTTTTTCTGAAGAAGTAAGAAATCTGATAATAGATCACTTAGGGCTGGTCACACTCTTTAAGGAAGTTTTCAAGGACCCAGATCCTTCTAACTTCCTACTCCACCGTTCTTAAAATCATACTTTCAAATTCCTAGTCACTGAATGCCTGCTCCACCCACAGTATCAGTGCAGCATCACGTGTAAGAAGATGATAGAAAGTTGAGAGACAGGTGTCAGCTCAGACCGTTCTTTTATATCAGGAAAATAATAGCCTGCCCTTCTCAGAAGTACCATCCAGCAGATTTCCAGCTATATATTCTTAGCGAGAAATGGTCACAATCATCCCTTGCTGCAAGAGTCCAGAAAATTGAGTATTTTTTACCGGGCCTGTTGCTGCCTCAAACAAAATTGGGGTTCCATTAGTCAGGAAATGGAAAGATTGAATATTTGGTAGAAAATCATCTGAGTATGCCATACTTGCTTTATCCCTAATAGTGTTTTTCACCTTAAAGATCCTTTGTCCAATATCATATGAACTTTTGGTTAGTATTTACCTTGCATATATTTTTCATTTCTTCGCTTTCAACATTAATATGTTGTTACATTTTAGGGATGTCTCCTAAATAGCATAGAACTAAGTTTTACTTAAAAATTTAATCCACATGAGTATATTGCTGTTACTTATATGTGTATGGATTTATTTCACTGTCTTAACTATTTTTTCACTTTCTGGTTAACATGGTCGATATTTTTTTTTGCCTCCTCTTTTTTCTTGTTGTTTATTGAAGTGACCGCTATTTTTGTTGTCCACTGTTCCTTTTTTGCACCAGTTACTTGTATTAGGAACTCGAAACATCTCCCTTATACCCTTCTCTTGTTTTCCTCGAACATTCCATCAATCACCAGTTTCTGTAAATCTCAGTTTCTACATTTAGCTTGAATCTCCATTGCTACTACCTTGGCCCAATCTGGTATTATTTCTCTGCATAGTCTCCTAATTGGACCCCTGGAATCCACTCTTGCTACTATTTCTGAGTGATTTCACTGAACTAGTTAGAGAAATTAGTAAGAAAACAACTAACCGAAATTTTCCCAACTCACCCACAGGGCATGAATTGAGTACTTTTAACACCAGTAGTCATTAAAGGAAAATGATGACCCTAAGTTTTTTCCCATTAGCATCTATGTGAATGGTGATGCCATTTATTGGAATGGAGAATTCTAGAAACAGGTTTAGAGTGGTAGGTCATGAATTCAGTTTTGTACATAGTGAATGGGAGGTGTCTGTGGGCCATCCGAGTGGAGATGTTGGATAGGCCCTTAGATGTATGGGTTTAAAACTAAAAGGGAGGCTGGCCGGAGCATATTGAAGGCAATGGGAAGGGATCATCTCAGATGATCCAGACGGAAGAGAAAGCAGCGCCTAGTACCAAACCATGGGGGCATTCTGCATGTAAAGATCCAGTGGAGTAGAAGCTTCCCAAAGGAAACCGAAAAGGTAGAGTCGGAAAGAAGGACGAAAAGCAGGAGAATCTAATGTTGTCAAATCCAGGGGAAGTGAATGCTTTCACAAAAAGCATGTGGATCATTTGCGACAAATGCCTCTGAGAGGTCAAGATGAAGACGGAGAAATGTCCACCGTGTTGGTAGATTTGTGAGAGCAGTTTGGAGGAAGCCCTGGCTGCATAAGCCAGGTAGAGGTGGGTTGAGGAGCAAGTGGCAAGTAAGGAATCGGAGCTATTTTGTCTAAACAACCCTTCGGAGAAGTTGGGCCAAACAAGAAAGTGGCAGGCAGTAGCTGGGAAGAGGGCAATGTTTTCAAGGAAGAGATTTACTTAGGGCGCCTGGGTGGCTCAGTCAGTTGAACATCTGCCTTCAGCTCAGGTCATGATCCCAGCCTGGGTTCAAGCCCCATGTCGGGCTCCCCACTCGGGAGAGACTGCTTCTCCTTCTCCCTCTGCCCCTCCCCGCATTCGTGTGTGTGCGCGCACGCTCTCTCTCTCAAATACATAAATAAAATCTTTTTAAAAAAGGGATTTATTTAAAAATTTAGAGAGTATGTTTACTGGTGATACATAGGATGCATTAGAGAAGAAAAGGGTGAAAAATGAGAAGAGCAGAGATACTTCATTTCTTCATTAAGTTTCTAAAAGGGCTTAGTGGGTGGAATGTCAGTCCCGCCTGATCAGATGAGGAACCCGTCTTCCAGCGGAGGAAGGAGGATAAAGATTCGAGGTCTTTGTTAGGATGTTGAGGGAGCAAGCTGGGGAGACTTCCTGTCCAATGATTTCTGTTTTCTCCATGAAGTAAGAAACAAAGTCATTTGCTGATAATGAGGTACAGGAAAAGTTCAGAAGTTGGAGAAAGAGCAGGAAGCCTGATTGACTGGTAAATAATAGCTTACATTCTTTTAAATTTCCAGTGTCGGGGACGTGTATTATTTCTAATAATCACAGAAACGCAGTTAGGGGGGCGCCTGGGTGACTCAGTCAGTTAAGCATCTGACTCTTGATCTCAGCTTATTAGGTCTTGATCTCAGGGTTCTGAGTTCAAGTCCCACGTTCAGCTCCATGGCAGTCGTGGAGCCTACTTAAACAAGCAAACAAACAGTGCTACAACCTTCACTCTGGAGATGTGGAAACAAATGTTCGATACTTTGCCCAAAGTGGATGGCAGAGCTGGGACTGAACCCCTGATCTGTTTGCCTTTCAGCTGACACTTTAATTTGAAACACTAGAGAGTGGGGCAAAGACAGACTGACCGTTTTCCAGTTTCCATGGGTTGTTGGAATTCTCTACTGTCCTTCACTGGCCTGTTTACGGTTCACATGGATAGTTAAGATCCTCTGTGACCCAGTTGAAAACTCTAACCTGCGTGAGCAGGATTTGTCGTCTTCCGTGGTTACATTTATTTCTGTTAAATGTAAGGCATCACAAGGACTAAAATAGAATTTGGGGTCAGATTCCTTCATGGCTGGGGAACTCTGCAGCTGTGACAGATGGATGAGGGAGCAAATGCTAGCGGGAGAAAGGGAAGAAAAAAAGTTTGTCCTAAACTGAACCTTCTATCTGGACAGCGAAGACTTTCCTCCTGGAGGGTTTTCTGGATTGCTAGGGGCCCTTGCTTTTTGTCCTGGGGTATCTGAGTGAGTAAGCTGTTGAGGCCTCCAGGCTCCCTCCTCCCAGGTCTACCCTCATCCCCTCTCACCTGCTTGGGTAGAAACCCTGCAGTAACCTTTTCATTTCCAATCACCCGGAGAGCTGTGATAATGGAATTTATGCAGTTTTTGTCGACAGGATTGTGGAGACAAGAAAAACTGAAGAAACAACTTAGAAACCATCCAGATGGGGGTGGGAGAATGGGAACAGATGACTTGTCGGGAAAACAGACACCCCAGTCTAAAAAGTACAGCTTTTATTCTCCTCCCATGTTATGGGGGAAAGCACGTTCTTTTTTTTTTTTTCCCCTCAGCCAAAAATGAAAAAATTCACATTTCTCATTTTGTGTCTTTGCAAGCCTAAAAATATTTTAAGACTTTATAGTATATCATGTTCTGGTAATGTTTGCATTATGTTTTATTGCTGGTTGTATTTTATTTGCACTTCTGAGCAAACAGATGGGAACTCCTCAGGGTCTGGGGACTCAGTTTACCTTTGCAAACCCCAAATTCTAGTGTCTCTTGCCATGCTTGACATCTCATGGGTGACAACTTTTTTTTTTTAAGTGAATGAATGAGCTAATTATACTTTTCTTGCTCAGTATTCTCACCAGTTTAAATTGGCTTCTGATTCTCTTTGCTTTCTCTTTACCGACATTTTCAGGGGATTTCTCACCTGTTTTTAATTTTTGCTTTTTCTGGTTATTATAGTTATTATTTTAGTTTGTATAGATCTCACAGGTTTTTTGTTATCATAATTGTATTATTTTCTAATCTGACAGGCACAGTACAGCATGATGTTTTGATATAATTCGTGTTACAATATTCATGAAGATGAACATCATTTTATACATTAATTGACCATTTGGTTGTTTTTTTTTTTCCTTTTGTGACTTGTCTGTTTCTTTTATTTCTTTTTGTATTGGGGTTTGCATTCGTTTTTTTCTTAGTAATTAAGATCTCTTTGAAAATAAAGGTGTCAGTCTTGTTTGCTTTGTGACCTAAGTAAATGTTTATGAATTCACATAAATGATGTTCTTCTACTGAAAATTCTGCCTTTGGAGATATGCTTCGAAAGTCCTTCCCATTTCCGCCCTCATTCCTGAGATTACAAAAATCACTGATACCCACAAACAGAGGCATCCAGGACAAATATTTACTGAGCACTTAACCATTTGCCAGCCCCTGTTCCAAGAGCTTTGCACATGCTACCTTCTTTATTCATCACAAAAACCCTCTAAGGCATATGCTGTTATTCTAACTTATCTTACAGATGAGGAAACTGAGATGCAAAGAGGTGAAGTGACTTGTACAAGGTTACATAGTGAGTGGCAGAGCCTGGAATCAAGCCCAGATAGTCTCACTCCAGAGGCCGTAATCTAAACTGCACTCTATACTTTAAAACTTGAATCCACTTGGAATGAATTTGGTGTACATATCAGCTAGTGATCTTAAATAATTTGTCCCAAATTATTGGCTTTTTCAACCCCATCTGATTAAGCCGACATTTCCTAAACTACCAATATTGTCATATAACAGATACTCATATTTTTAACTTTTGTACAGTCTGCACCTTTGACCCTTACGTATCGACATCACTAAACCACCTTTTGTAACCCAGGTTTGACATTTAATACATCAGCTGATAAAGCTCTTGAAAACTATTTTTAAGTGGCATGGCTAAAACAGATCAGTGTCCGCAGTATTTTCATCTTCATTTGATTAGTGCTATTTATATAATTGTTTAAAAATTGTATCTCATCTTGCCCTTATTTTGAAGCCAGACACAACAGAACATGTATTGTATGATTCCATTAATACAGAATTCTGTTAGTATGGAATGTCCAGAAAAGGCAAATGTGTAGAGANTTCTGTTTTCTCCATGAAGTAAGAAACAAAGTCATTTGCTGATAAGGAGGTACAGGAAAAGTTCAGAAGTTGGAGAAAGAGCAGGAAGCCTGATTGACTGGTAAATAATAGCTTACATTCTTTTAAATTTCCAGTGTCGGGGACGTGTATTATTTCTAGTAATCACAGAAACCCAGTTGGGGGGCGCCTGGGTGACTCAGTCAGTTAAGCATCTGACTCTTGATCTCAGCTTATTAGGTCTTGATCTCAGGGTTCTGAGTTCAAGTCCCACGTTCAGCTCCATGGCAGTCGTGGAGCCTACTTAAACAAGCAAACAAACAGTGCTACAACCTTCACTCTGGAGATGTGGAAACAAATGTTCGATACTTTGCCCAAAGTGGATGGCAGAGCTGGGACTGAACCCCTGATCTGTTTGCCTTTCAGCTGACACTTTAATTTGAAACACTAGAGAGTGGGGCAAAGACAGACTGACCGTTTTCCAGTTTCCATGGGTTGTTGGAATTCTCTACTGTCCTTCACTGGCCTGTTTACGGTTCACATGGATAGTTAAGATCCTCTGTGACCCAGTTGAAAACTCTAACCTGCGTGAGCAGGATTTGTCGTCTTCCGTGGTTACATTTATTTCTGTTAAATGTAAGGCATCACAAGGACTAAAATAGAATTTGGGGTCAGATTCCTTCATGGCTGGGGAACTCTGCAGCTGTGACAGATGGATGAGGGAGCAAATGCTAGCGGGAGAAAGGGAAGAAAAAAAGTTTGTCCTAAACTGAACCTTCTATCTGGACAGCGAAGACTTTCCTCCTGGAACGGGCTTTCTGGATTGCTANGGGCCCTTGCTTTTTGTCCTGGGGTATCTGAGTGAGTAAGCTGTTGAGGCCTCCAGGCTCCCTCCTCCCAGGCCTACCCTCATCCCCTCTCACCTGCTTGGGTAGAAACCCTGCAGTAACTTTTTCATTTCCAATCACCCGGAGAGCTGTGATAATGGAATTTATGGCAGTTTTTGTCGACAGGATTGTGGAGACAAGAAAAACTGAAGAAACAACTTAGAAACCATCCAGATGGGGGTGGGAGAATGGGAACAGATGACTTGTCGGGAAAACAGACACCCCAGTCTAAAAAGTACAGCTTTTATTCTCCTCCCATGTTATGGGGAAAAGCACATTCTTTTTTTTTTTTTTCCCCTCAGCCAAAAATGAAAAAATTCACATTTCTCATTTTGTGTCTTTGCAAGCCTAAAAATATTTTAAGACTTTATAGTATATCATGTTCTGGTAATGTTTGCATTATGTTTTATTGCTGGTTGTATTTTATTTGCACTTCTGAGCAAACAGATGGGAACTCCTCAGGGTCTGGGGACTCAGTTTACCTTTGCAAACCCCAAATTCTAGTGTCTCTTGCCATGCTTGACATCTCATGGGTGACAACTTTTTTTTTTTAAGTGAATGAATGAGCTAATTATACTTTTCTTGCTCAGTATTCTCACCAGTTTAAATTGGCTTCTGATTCTCTTTGCTTTCTCTTTACTGACATTTTCAGGGGATTTCTCACCTGTTTTTAATTTTTGCTTTTTCTGGTTATTATAGTTATTATTTTAGTTTGTATAGATCTCACAGGTTTTTTGTTATCATAATTGTATTATTTTCTAATCTGACAGGCACAGTACAGCATGATGTTTTGATATAATTCGTGTTACAATGTTCATGAAGATGAACATCATTTTATACATTAATTGACCATTTGGTTGTTTTTTTTTTCCTTTTGTGACTTGTCTGTTTCTTTTATTTCTTTTTGTATTGGGGTTTGCATTCGTTTTTTTCTTAGTAATTAAGATCTCTTTGAAAATAAAGGTGTCAGTCTTGTTTGCTTTGTGACCTAAGTAAATGTTTATGAATTCACATAAATGATGTTCTTCTACTGAAAATTCTGCCTTTGGAGATATGCTTCGAAAGTCCTTCCCATTTCCGCCCTCATTCCTGAGATTACAAAAATCACTGATACCCACAAACAGAGGCATCCAGGACAAATATTTACTGAGCACTTAACCATTTGCCAGCCCCTGTTCCAAGAGCTTTGCACATGCTACCTTCTTTATTCATCACAAAAACCCTCTAAGGCATATGCTGTTATTCTAACTTATCTTACAGATGAGGAAACTGAGATGCAAAGAGGTGAAGTGACTTGTACAAGGTTACATAGTGAGTGGCAGAGCCTGGAATCAAGCCCAGATAGTCTCACTCCAGAGGCCGTAATCTAAACTGCACTCTATACTTTAAAACTTGAATCCGCTTGGAATGAATTTGGTGTACATATCAGCTAGTGATCTTAAATAATTTGTCCCAAATTATTGGTTTTTTCAACCCCATCTGATTAAGCCGACATTTCCTAAACTACCAATATTGTCATATAACAGATACTCATATTTTTAACTTTTGTACAGTCTGCACCTTTGACCCTTACGTATCGACATCACTAAACCACCTTTTGTAACCCAGGTTTGACATTTAATACATCAGCTGATAAAGCTCTTGAAAACTATTTTTAAGTGGCATGGCTAAAACAGATCAGTGTCCGCAGTATTTTCATCTTCATTTGATTAGTGCTATTTATATAATTGTTTAAAAATTGTATCTCATCTTGCCCTTATTTTGAAGCCAGACACAACAGAACATGTATTGTATGATTCCATTAATACGGAATTCTGTTAGTATGGAATGTCCAGAAAAGGCAAATGTGTAGAGATTCAAAGTAGGTTAGTGGTTGTCTAGGACTAGGGAGGTGACGGGGAGTGACAAAATAGGTGTGAGGTTTCTTTTTTAGAATGATGGAAATGCCCCAAAATTAGATTGTGGTGATGTTTATAGAATTCTGTAAGTGTACTAAAATTCATTGGGCTTTACACTAAAAACAGGTGAATTTTATGGGATGTAAACTATTTTTAGCAGAGCAATTAAAAGAAAAGCAAAAACCTGCACACACGCACACACACACGGAAGATGGGAAATTGAAAAGTGCTGTTGTTAATCGTAAAGTAGAACCCTCAAAATGTAATAAAATTGGGATAAATATGGAAATCATTAGAATATGAAAGCAGTTCACCGTTATCCTCAAACACATGTTTTCTTACACTTAGCCTATTGATTCTGGGATCTATTGTGAATGAAAGAGAATGCTGGGAACATGTTGTTAAAAACGGTGTTCCTAAAGTAATGGGTGACTAAGGTTTTAACAAAATTTTTAGTTCTTAGAGAATAGAAACCCCTTTATCAAAAATATCCAAGTGTGTTTCTCAGGTTTTGTGCATTTGCGTCCACAATGTTTTAATGAGATAATTATGCACCCAAGTAGGGGACTGCCTATGTAGTTGGTCTGTTTTTGTACTTCCTGGGTCTTTTTCCCACTTCTCTTTTTTGGTAGCAGTATACTGGTATTAGAATTAACGGTCTGTTAATAATACGTTTTACTATCTAGTAAGACAAATAAATGTCTCATTCTTATAAATGGTGAAAAGATTGGTTATTTCATGGATGCAATCTTGCAAGTAATCCTTTATATGGTTTCGGAAAGATGTTTAAAAAATGAATGGCGACGTTGCTATGGGATTTACTTATGTTTATGTACGATTTTGGTATGAATGAGCATCGTTACAAATTTAAATAATCCCATCTGGGAACATAGAATATCTCCGTTTATTTTGGAATTTTTAAAAAGTCATTTAATAACATTTTGTAAAATTTCTTTATCTGGATTCCTTACATTTCTTTTTAAGATTTTTCCTGTGTACTTCAAATTTTTGCTGCCATTGAGAATGGGCAATTTTTCATTTTCAAAATCTGTTTCACTGGTATATATAGAAAAGACTTTTTAAATTGAGATATAATTTACACTTGATAAAATGCACAGATCTGAAGTGCTCAGTGTGGTGAGTTTTAGCATTTGTGTTCACCACGTAACCATCGTCCTCGACAAGGTGTAGAACATTTCCATTGTCCCAGAAAGTTCCATCATGTCCTGTTCTAGTCAGTCCCTCCACTCCACCCTAACAGCAGCCAGATTCTGACTTCTGTCACCACAATTTCCTGTTCTTTTACTTAATAATTTGTGTACGAGGGATTTCTTTTGCTCAACATAGTTTTTGATATTTAACCATGTTGCCGAGTATATCAGTAGTTCGTTCCTTTTTTTTTTTTTTAAACTGAGTAATAGTAGTGTATGAGCACACCAGAATCTGTTTATTCATTCTTCTGCTTTTGGACATTTGGGTGGTTTCTAGTTGGGTTTTTTTTTTCTTTGTTTGCTTTTGTTTTGGCTAATATGAACACAGCTGTTATGCATATTCTTGTGTAAGTCTGTGGGTAGACATATGTTTCATTTCTCTTGGGTAAATACCTAGGAGTAAAATTCTTTAATCGTAAGGTAGATATATGTTTATAAGAAACTCATATAGTTTCTTAGTACATTGCATGATTTTGCATTCACACCAGCAGCGTGTGTGAATTCTAGTTGCTTCATGTCCCTGCTGATATTTGATGTTGTTGTCTTTTTATTTTAGCCAATCTAGTGATGGTGTCTCCTTGTGGTTTTCCTCTAGGACTAATGATATCAAGCACCTTTTCTAGCTTTCTGTGTATCTTCTATAAAGCTTATGTTTTAGCTTTTTGCCCATTTTTTGTTGGGTTGTCTTTTGATTTATGAATTTTATATACATATCATCACCCATTTCATTAGTTTCGGTAGTTACTCATGTGGTTTTTGCTGATTTCCAGCAAAGCAATCGTATCTCCTCTGAAGAATCGTATTTGCTCCTTTTTTGTAATAATTTTACCTTTTACGTGTTTTTCTTACTTTATAGCATTGGCTAGAACTTCCCAAACTGTTGAATGACAGGAGCGATAATTGGAATTCTTGTTCTGATCTTGAATTCAGATAATACTCTTTGTGTTACATTATTGTTCTGTTAGGAATGGATGTTGAATTTTATCTAACACCTTTTCTGTTGAGATGTTTCCTCTTTTTTTTTTTTAAGATTTTATTTATTTATTTGACAGAGATAGAGACAGCCAGCGAGAGAGGGAACACAAGCAGGGGGAGTGGGAGAGGAAGAAGTAGGCTCATGGCGGAGGAGCCTGATGTGGGGCTCGATCCCACAACGCCGGGATCACGCCCTGAGCCGAAGGCAGACGCTTAACCGCTGTGCCACCCAGGTGCCCCGAGATGTTTCCTCTTTAATCCATTAATGTGTTCACTAATTTTGAGACATCCATACATCTTGGAATATACCCTACATGATCAGGGTGTATTATTAATACCCAAGGATTTTATTTGTTAATATGTAGGATTTTCCAACTATATCCAATACAAGAATTAGCCTATAGGTAGTTTTGTTTGCTTGTTTGTTACTGTTTCGGTAGAGCTGCTTTGTCTTTTGTGCATCTTTGTCATGTATTAGTTTCAGGGTTATACTAGACTTAATATAAGAGTTGTTACTATTTTCTCCTTTGGAATATATTATTAAATAAATCAGTTATGTATGTCATATTTTCATTCCTGTCCCCCCACCCATTTTACCCTGGAGTGATTTCCTTAAGCTTACACCTCCTCTTCCCATATTGTTACTGGCCAGTGCTGAGCTCCAGATGTTCCCAAGCCCCCTGTTGACCTGCTCTTGGTCTGACTGCTACACATAGAGGTTTTGTCAAGTGTCATTTGTACAGGCTGCCCTGAGTCGCCAAGGCTGGCATTTAATTTTGGAATGAGCTCTCCTGTACTAAGTCAGAGGGCATTTATGAGAGCATTTAGGGCAGCAGCAAACTCAGCTCATACTGACTCTGAACCATGAAATAGATTGAACTATATGAAATTACTAATAGTCCATCATTTTTTTTATCTACAAAAGTGGAGCTTTCACATAATTCAGCCTAATAGGTGCACTCTGTCCTGCCAGATGTCTAGGAGCACCTGAGGCTAGGGAAGCCTTCACATCTTTTCTGTTGGAGAGCGTAGAGGGAGATGCCTATATTAGGTATGGGCAAAGTGTTGGGTGTTGGGAAAGATTTCCTGATGAACATTTTCAAGGTTCTTTTTACATTTTGCTAGATTGTCCTAGAGAGTTATGTTTTGATATCCCAGAGTTAATCATTTAGGGAAAATAATCATTTAGGCCCCTAGCATGAATCTTCTTTACCAAAAGGAGTGTCCTGTCATACCCTATGGCATCTGACCAGGTAAGTAGCAGAAACATGTGCACAGTGAAAGCAGTGGTGAATTCCATAACCAAGTAAGCGACTTCTTAATGACTAAGGATACCGTATAAAATCCAAGATGATCGTAGGAAATTAGCTAAAAACAATGGAAGCTTGAACAGCATGAGTTGCAGGCTTATTGCAGTGGTCTCCTAATTGGTTATCATGATCCTGTTTTGCCTCCCTGCTTCATGACGTTCTCTACACAAATGCTAGAATGATCCCTTTGAATTTTTGGCTGATTCTTGTCACTTTTTTGCCACAAATCCTCTGATGACTACTAGTTTCATCAGAATGAGAGCCAAAGTCCTCCAGGGTTTGGCCCTCGTCCCCCATCATCTCTGACTTCATCTTTAATCCTTTCCCAAATATTTTCTCCATTCATGTTACACTGGAGGCTCCTTCTACTGTCCAGACGTGGCTGTCTCCGGGACATTTTCTCTTCCTGAACCATGTCTCCTAGATATGCAGATGGCTTGCTTCCTTTAGGTCTTCTTTTCAGTGTCATCCTCTCTGAGGTCTTCCCTGACTGTCCTATTTAAAATTGAGTTCTTTCCACCACCTCCTACCTGCCTATAATTTTTGGTAACATTTTTTACCATTTAATGTACAATATTGTTTACTTTTTTAATTTGTTTGTTGTCTGAGTTCTAGAATATCAGCTGTACTCATAGCAAGGATTCTTACCCTTTTCCCCCCTTTGTATTCCTAGCACTTCGTATAGTGCCTGGTACATGGTAGGTGTTCAAAAAACGCTTGTTGAATAGATGAATGAGTAAATTTAAAGTGAAGGCTCTTTCTCTCTTTTTTTAAAGCATGTCCAGGTCTCCCCTGCCTCCCCCAAAGCTGCCTTTATTGTCCTGCGTTAATGAACTATGCCTTTGCAGAGAGAAGATAGAATTCCTACATAACATAGGCTGTCATAATTCCAGGGAGTCAAGGAATTCCTCAGGCGATCAGGGCAACCTCGGCGCCCAGGTTTGTCCCCCAAAAACACATGGAATGTCCTTGGGCCATTACCAAGAAATAGACTCTCTGTAGCAGTTGACCTACTCTTCCTAGAAATGCCTGTGAGTCTCAACTGGAGCATTGTGGGGAGAAGACTGCAGACTGTGCTAAGTTGGGGTGGGAGGTTTGTTCTAAAATTCAAATAGGAGATTTTGACACCTTCTGAAAGTCACCACCTTTGAATGGAAACTTAGGGTCGCAGAGAGCCCAGGGAGATAGAAAGTATCTTCAGACCTATCCTTGACACAGGTGAACTTTGTGACCATGGGCGGCTTCGTCCACCTCTCTGATGGTAACTGATAACCTTCTATAGCTCCTAGAGTCGTACCATTTTAGAAAGATATTTTATGTGTTTTATATCCTGTATTATTCTTTTCATAGCCTAAGAAATTCTTGTAGCATCTGTGTGTCTCCTTTATCCAGCTCGTAGATCAGGATGTAAGAGTGTTTTCAAATGTGGGTCGAGCTGTTGGAGAGGAGTTTTTGCTCTGTGCTTTCCCTGATAGAAAAAAACCTTCAGTCAAGGTCTCTTCTCTCTCTTTCCTTTTTTCTCTTCCCCTTCCTGTAGAGACAGCTGATGCTCATTCATGATGCATTGTGCTTGATAGTTCTGGACCCACTCTGTGCCATGCATTTGCTCTAAGAGGTGTGGGGGCGACACAGATCATGAGTTAATGTGTACTTCAGACATTGTGCTAAATGTTTTACATATATTAGTTCATTTCATTTTTAAGAAAGAGATGATTATTGTCTGTATTGGAAGTACATCTGAAATGTTAATTACATCTACATATCCCTTTATTGTAACCAAATTTCTTATTTCCCTAGAGAGTATTGGGAACATTTAGTGGATATGGAGGGAAGTGGCTGGTCTGATGCTTGTGCATGAAGGAAAGGCAGATCCTCTTTTGCTGAAGCCCCATTTGCCCAAGTTCTCGAACAGGTTTCAGTCAAGGTCCCGTCTCTTCATTCCTTTTTCCTCTTGCCTACTAGCTACAAAGGCAGAAATGAGCCCGTGCTGATAAACGGTGAAGGTCAGCCCTGAGGGTAGAAACCTTGTGTGGTGAAGGGAGGACTCTGGAGACTTGTATTTCCCAGCTCAGGTCCTGCACACTTCCGCAAGTCTCTCTCCACTACACAAGAAAGGAGAATTCGGCCACCTTCTCTTTACCATCCCCTGAGAGCCTCTCGGGCTAGGCAAGAGTCTCCACTTGGGAACGCTGTAGGCTCTAAAGTCAGGCTCTCTGGTTGGGGCACGGCTCCAGCCCTCACTAGCTGTGCAACCTTGGGCCAGTTATTTAACCTCTCTGGCTTAGGGTTCTCTTCTGTCAAATTCTGGGGCCCCTGATAAAAGTGCCAAGGAGGGGCGCCTGGGTGGCACAGCGGTTAAGCGTCTGCCTTCGGCTCAGGGCATGATCCCGGCGTTGTGGGATCGAGCCCCACGTCAGGCTCCTCTGCTATGAGCCTGCTTCTTCCTCTCCTTCTCCCCCTGCTTGTGTTCCTTCTCTCGCTGGCTGTCTCTCTCTCTGTTGAATAAATAAATAAAATCTTTAAAAAAAAAAACATTAAAAAAAAGTGCCAACAGGAAGAAGATATAGCTCCTACTTTCAGGATCTCACAGTCTAACACAAATATCTCTAATTTCATGCGATAATAGAAATATGGACAAAGGGCTTCCCGAGCAGAGAGCACAGGCTTGGAGGGACCTGAGGTTTGCACGGTAGGGATTACTTGCAAGCTGGGTCTTCAAAGATACAAAAGAACATTTCACCAGCAGAGAAGGGAGCCGTCATTCAGGAAGAAGTCGCAGCACACAAAGGCATGAAAGGGCAAGGTATGTGCCGGGAGTTAAGAATAGTTCAGACTGATTGGGGAATTGGACGTGTTAGGGGAAATAACAGGAAAGGTCATCATTTACAGGATAGGCTCAGAGCATCTGGGACTTGGTGAAGGTTTTAAGTAAGGAGTGGAGTGATTGGATCTGGGTTTCCATGGAGGATAGATTGGAAGAGGTAGAATTACCCCCAAGTCATCTTTCGGAGACCGATGCAAAGGGAATAGAGAGGAAGTGTTGCAATCAAGACACATTTGGGAGGTCAAATAAAGTGACTTGGTGACCCATGTACTAAATGTACTAAACTCTAATAAGAGTTTACATGCACTAAACCCTAAGAGTTAAACGGTGATAGTGATGGGGACAGAGAAGTGGGATGCCCAGTGCTCATCTCCAGTAAAAGGTTAAAAACACCCAGGTCCTGTGATGGTTTTCTGTGGCGCATGTCTCCATCCGTGGTAGAATAAAAGTAATGTGTTTATGATTATTCATACCACTGAGCCTGTTGGTTTCATTCACTCACTGCTATGCTTCTCTTTAGAGGGCGTTTTTCCCAGAGAATCTCATTCTACCATCTCCAGTCAATGCAAATTCTTAGTTTCGATGGACATTTTTTGGATGACAAGGATGTTTAGAATGCAAGGTAAATTCATAATTATCTCCAGCTTGTCTTAATGTTTTCTTTTCCCCAGAAGCCGGTGATGCCTGTCGTGGCAGAGCCATCACACATTGCCTAGGCTTCTAAGGATGCTCTGATATTAAAAAATGATATTTGTGCTTTAATAAAAACAAATTTTCATCTCCAATTACGTCTGGGTTTTTATTCCTAGTGAGAATTGATAGATCTATAAAAAGTCTTCAGAATAAATCATTTTACATTCAAATTCAATGTTAAAGCCTTTGGCCCTTTAACTTCTGAAATCTGCTTTGTTTTGACAGAGGACATTTTTGATTAGACATGCTCTCTGGGAAAATAGGAGCATTAAAAAAGCCATGTGCAAATCTCAGTCTATGAGGGAAGCATGTTGAGAAATAATAAGAAGGTTCAGGAAGACTCCAATACTTACTATTCCTGTGCTAGGTGCACCAAGGCTTGGAATTCCCCTCCTCTTTCCCATGTCCCCCTTTAAATTATACATGTTCCTAAGATGCACAATGAAGCTTTATTAGTCAACAGCCATCACTGCTCTGACCTCCCACTCTCGGCATCCGTCCCTCAAATACAATTGTGTGCTGCACCAAATGCTGTCTCCTTAATCTCACTTCTGATAACACAGTTGCCTTGCTGCAAAACTATTGTCTCTTGCCTATCAGTTAATGTCTGAGATCAGGGAATTGCAGGATATCAGGGCTGGGATAGGCTTTACGTTCGTTTAACCCCCTCTGCATATTCCATTCTTTTCTGAAGCAGAGAAACCCGTGCAACAGGAAGGGGATTTACCACTTTCAGAGATAAGCAGACTGTGGTTTTGCATTGTGATAGAGAAGAATCTTCCCAAGACTTCCACTTTTGGGTCCTAGTTCTAATCCTTGGAGCCATTAAGAATAAGTTTAGTCCTTCTTCTATGTGACACAACTTCAAATATGTGCGGACAAGAATCTTGTCTTTCTTGGAACTTTGAATCCTTTCCTTAAAGCTTAATAGCTCCTCATTGCTCCTTCTATAATGCTGACCCTCTCCCGTGTGGTTGCTCTTCTCACCGTCTTCCAGGTGATTACGTGTCTCTGAAATTGAGATGCCCAGAACAGAATGAATGTTTTGGGTGTGCGGTGGCTGGTGTACACCCCCTTTCTAGACTGTCCCTCTATTGATGCGGCCCCAAACAAATCAGTTTCTGGTCGTTATATCACATTTTGATTCAAGGTAGGATTAAGCCATCAAGACTTTTATTTTCACGTAATTGCACCTACTTCAGAGGTCACATCATTGACTTTGTTGGCCCTCAAATGGTTCATCTTAATAAATTTATATTGTTAGGCTTTAGCCATCTCACTTACCCATCAGGATTTTATGAATCTTGATTCTGGGCTCCAGTGTTCTTATTGTGCCTCTCATGCCTCGCCCACATTCTAGGTCTTCTTCCACATTATTGACGCAATAACGGAACTGTATAATCCCCAACTGTTGGGTCATTAAGCAGCACCCTTTGGCATGGTTGTCCAACTGGGTGGGAATTCACCTTGTTTTGCTAACATCCGGCTTAAATGTATCCAGATCATACACAAGGGGATCGGGAGAAACCTCACCGGGTGCCGTGCTGAGGCCCACATTTACTGTGCTCACACAAGTGCACTGATCTGGGGGTCAGGTAGTCCAGATCAAAAAAGGAAGTGATGTTAGTCTGCCTTTTTTGTCCTCAAGTGCTGAGAAAAGCTGAGCACCCAGTGAGCCCTCAGTGAGATACTGAAGAGAATGTCTGCCAAATCACCCCATCCTCCCTGGCTGTGTCGGGGAGTATTCTGAAATATGAAAGACTCAAATCTCAGCCATCGTGTCATGAGACAAGCAAAAGCTACCTCTTTTTTTTTTTTTTAACAGGAGGGAAGAGAGGTTGCTGAGATTGAGCTATTAACATTCTTCTCATCATTAAGTTTTCCCTTGTGCTGTTACTGTTATGAATCCTATGCAGCTCTAGGGTACAGCTGCTTCCCATGTGGTGGAGGCGTGATGGGAGCTCCCCAGCAGCTAGGTTGTACTCTAGAAGCCTTTGGGGGAAAGCACCGATCATGGGGGCAGGTAGGGAACTGCTGCATCCTCTCTCCTAGGGGGACCAGTCCTTTCCTGAAGCTGTGTCTGAGTATTCACCAGCACATCGGACCAGACTGGGAAGCCCAGACTGAGAGTCATGTCGCAGTGGGGGCAGGAGGATATGTAAGTCAGCAGCGGAGGCTTCCTTCCACCTTGAGCCCCTGTGCGCCATGGAGAAGCCTGTGCTCTGGACATAGAGCAGCCATTCGGCCTCAAGGACTTGCCTCTCCATTTGCCNCCATGTCCCCCTTTAAATTATACATGTTCCTAAGATGCACAATGAAGCTTTATTAGTCAACAGCCATCACTGCTCTGACCTCCCACTGGCATCCGTCCCTCAAANCTCGGCATCCGTCCCTCAAATACAATTGTGTGCTGCACCAAATGCTGTCTCCTTAATCTCACTTCTGATAACACAGTTGCCTTGCTGCAAAACTATTGTCTCTTGCCTATCAGTTAATGTCTGAGATCAGGGAATTGCAGGATATCAGGGCTGGGATAGGCTTTATGTTCGTTTAACCCCCTCTGCATATTCCATTCTTTTCTGAAGCAGAGAAACCCGTGCAACAGGAAGGGGATTTACCACTTTCAGAGATAAGCAGACTGTGGTTTTGCATTGTGATANAGTTGCCTTGCTGCAAAACTATTGTCTCTTGCCTATCAGTTAATGTCTGAGATCAGGGAATTGCAGGATATCAGGGCTGGGATAGGCTTTATGTTCGTTTAACCCCCTCTGCATATTCCATTCTTTTCCGAAGCAGAGAAACCCGTGCAACAGGAAGGGGATTTACCACTTTCAGAGATAAGCAGACTGTGGTTTTGCATTGTGATAGAGAAGAATCTTCCCAAGACTTCCACTTTTGGGTCCTAGTTCTAATCCTTGGAGCCATTAAGAATAAGTTTAGTCCTTCTTCTATGTGACACAACTTCAAATATGTGCGGACAAGAATCTTGTCTTTCTTGGAACTTTGAATCCTTTCCTTAAAGCTTAATAGCTCCTCATTGCTCCTTCTATAATGCTGACCCTCTCCCGTGTGGTTGCTCTTCTCACCGTCTTCCAGGTGATTACGTGTCTCTGAAATTGAGATGCCCAGAACAGAATGAATGTTTTGGGTGTGCGGTGGCTGGTGTACACCCCCTTTCTAGACTGTCCCTCTATTGATGCGGCCCCAAACAAATCAGTTTCTGGTCGTTATATCACATTTTGATTCAAGGTAGGATTAAGCCATCAAGACTTTTATTTTCACGTAATTGCACCTACTTCAGAGGTCACATCATTGACTTTGTTGGCCCTCAAATGGTTCATCTTAATAAATTTATATTGTTAGGCTTTAGCCATCTCACTTACCCATCAGGATTTTATGAATCTTGATTCTGGGCTCCAGTGTTCTTATTGTGCCTCTCATGCCTCGCCCACATTCTAGGTCTTCTTCCACATTATTGACGCAATAATGGAACTGGATAATCCCCAACTGTTGGGTCATTAAGCAGCACCCTTTGGCATGGTTGTCCAACTGGGTGGGAATTCACCTTGTTTTGCTAACATCCGGCTTAAATGTATCCAGATCATACACAAGGGGATCGGGAGAAACCTCACCGGGTGCCGTGCTGAGGCCCACATTTACTGTGCTCACACAAGTGCACTGATCTGGGGGTCAGGTAGTCCAGATCAAAAAAGGAAGTGATGTTAGTCTGCCTTTTTTGTCCTCAAGTGCTGAGAAAAGCTGAGCACCCAGTGAGCCCTCAGTGAGATACTGAAGAGAATGTCTGCCAAATTACCCCATCTTCCCTGGCTGTGTCGGGGAGTATTCTGAAATATGAAAGACTCAAATCTCAGCCATCGTGTCACTCGAGACAAGCAAAAGCTACCTCTTTTTTTTTTTTTTTTAACAGGAGGGAAGAGAGGTTGCTGAGATTGAGCTATTAACATTCTTCTCATCATTAAGTTTTCCCTTGTGCTGTTACTGTTATGAATCCTATGCAGCTCTAGGGTACAGCTGCTTCCCATGTGGTGGAGGCGTGATGGGAGCTCCCCAGCAGCTAGGTTGTACTCTAGAAGCCTTTGGGGGAAAGCACCGATCATGGGGGCAGGTAGGGAACTGCTGCATCCTCTCTCCTAGGGGGACCAGTCCTTTCCTGAAGCTGTGTCTGAGTATTCACCAGCACATCGGACCAGACTGGGAAGCCCAGACTGAGAGTCATGTCGCAGTGGGGGCAGGAGGATATGTAAGTCAGCAGCGGAGGCTTCCTTCCACCTTGAGCCCCTGTGCGCCATGGAGAAGCCTGTGCTCTGGACATAGAGCAGCCATTCGGCCTCAAGGACTTGCCTCTCCATTTGCCTTCGCTGTTCTTCAGTAGTTCATGTGGAATAGGGAAGTGTATGGAAAAGGAGAAAATTGGACAGGCTCTAGATATTTTGGGAGGGAGAGCTAACATGACTTGCAGATGTGGGAGGGTGAGAACAGAGGAGGAATATAGATATGCTGACTACCAGATTGTGAGCTTCGGCTTCTGGAGGATGTTTTTATCAAACTGAGATGAAGATGACTTGGGGGGAAAGCTGGCGGCAGGGGAGGGAAGTCAGCTCCATTTGCGAGCTGTCAAGGTCGGGATGCCTTTTAGACAATGAACTAGACATCTAAAGAAAGCTCCTGAATGTATGAGTCTGTCATGCCAGGAAGAGCCTGGGATGGAGACATGAATGTTGGGGTCAGCCATGCAGAAGCTGCGTTTTATTCCAGGGAGCTGGATAAGATCATATAAGATCGTGGTACTGAATGTTGTAGTCAGCCGTGAAGTGCTTTACACACGTGATGTTATCCTGTCCATTCCTAGCTGAACCCACCACTAGTCCAAGGAAATGCTGTCTAACGTCGGGCCAGTCCTACGGAATGTGACCTGGAGTCCTCTGAGGGAGCGATTCAGCAAAGGAAAAGGAGGGGGCTGACCACAAGCCCCCCCAGCACCCTGGGAGGGCTGCGGGGCTCACTTCGCCCCAGCACCCTTCGGAGAGCGTCATCCTCCAGGCGCACTGCCAGTGCAATTAATCATGTTAATATCTATAAATAAAGTGCAATCAACAGTTACTTTAACAGTGCATTGCTAATTATTGGTAGGATCTGTCACTGGAAAAGGGTGTTTTTGCCAATTTTGTCATGTCTGTGGCAGGTATCAGGAATACAGTTAGAGCTTCTGAGAAAACAGGATGCTCATNAGGAGAAAATTGGACAGGCTCTAGATATTTTGGGAGGGAGAGCTAACATGACTTGCAGATGTGGGAGGGTGAGAGCAGAGGAGGAATATAGATATGCTGACTACCAGATTGTGAGCTTCGGCTTCTGGAGGATGTTTTTATCAAACTGAGATGAAGATGACTTGGGGGGAAAGCTGGCGGCAGGGGAGGGAAGTCAGCTCCATTTGCGAGCTGTCAAGGTCGGGATGCCTTTTAGACAATGAACTAGACATCTAAAGAAAGCTCCTGAATGTATGAGTCTGTCATGCCAGGAAGAGCCTGGGATGGAGACATGAATGTTGGGGTCAGCCATGCAGAAGCTGCGTTTTATTCCAGGGAGCTGGATAAGATCATATAAGGTCGTGGTACTGAATGTTGTAGTCAGCCGTGAAGTGCTTTACACACGTGATGTTATCCTGTCCATTCCTAGCTGAACCCACCACTAGTCCAAGGAAATGCTGTCTAACGTCGGGCCAGTCCTACGGAATGTGACCTGGAGTCCTCTGAGGGAGCGATTCAGCAAAGGAAAAGGAGGGGGCTGACCACAAGCCCCCCCAGCACCCTGGGAGGGCTGCGGGGCTCACTTCGCCCCAGCACCCTTCGGAGAGCGTCATCCTCCAGGCGCACTGCCAGTGCAATTAATCATGTTAATATCTATAAATAAAGTGCAATCAACAGTTACTTTAACAGTGCATCGCTAATTATTGGTAGGATCTGTCACTGGAAAAGGGTGTTTTTGCCAATTTTGTCATGTCTGTGGCAGGTATCGGGAATACAGTTAGAGCTTCTGAGAAAACAGGATGCTCACATCATTAGCAGTTTCCATGTTACAGGTGGGGCAGGTTCAGACCGTCAGTGTGATTATTACAGTTGGGGATTAATAGCCCTTGAGAGAAATGTTGCAACTAGGATTTTCTCTCCACTTGCTAAATGCCGATTTCTTGCTGCTGTATCTGTCTCACAGGGACTCTGTAAGAGGCTTTCTCAGGGAGTCAGTAGTGCTGGAGAATATGGGGGCTTGTCCCCTAGCATGGTGGCTCGCTGGAAATTTGACCCAAAGGCCCCAGGGAGCTAAGCTACTGAGGCTTAGCAGCTGTCCCAGGACCCTTGCACCAACTTTTCATTTGTGTGTCAGTCCGTTAATTCAAAGAATACTGACCAAGCTTCTCCTAAGTGCTGGCCACTGGGAGGGGCGGGTGAGTGGGGCTTCCCCTGAAGAGTACACAGACCAGTGAGAGTGAGAAACATGTGATCGAGGACAGTGGTGGTAATCGTTACCTCGTATTCAGTACTGACTGTATACATGTGTTTTCACATTTAATCTTTTTAATAATCCTGTGCTTTAGATACTAATTCCAGTCTCCAAATGAAGAGACTGAGAACTGAGACACTGAGAAATTAGGTAGCTTGACTAATGTTGCATGACGGTAAGTGAGGCACTGGGACTCGAACTCAGCTCCCGTCAGCAGCAGTCTGGCCTCAGGGCCTTTAAAATACCAATTATGTCATCATCTTTCTGTTTCAATCCCAGTTCCCACTCTGCAGAAGCAAATACTTCCAGCTACTTTAACTGTTTCTTTTAAAATATACCTCCATGTATTTTTTTTTTATCTTTTTTCAATGTATTTATTTATTTATTTATTTATTTGACAGAGAGAGACAGCCAGCGAGAGAGGGAACACAAGCAGGGGGAGTGGGAGAGGAAGAAGCAGACTCCTAGCGGAGAAGCCTGATATGGGGCTCGATCCCATAACGCCAGGATCACGCCCTGAGCCGAAGGCAGATGCTTAACTGCTGTGCCACCCAGGTGCCCCACCTCCATGTATTTTTAAATGCTTTATTTTATTTTTAGTTTTAGCTTCTATTGAATTTTATCACGGAAAGATGAGGACGTAGCTCCTAAGTTCACCATACATGCAAACTCTTCCCCATCTTCTCAAAATAGTTATAAATTTGTGGAGGTAATTATGTCTATGCCATTAGTATGTAAACTTGGTTGGTAGCCGAACCATGTAGCCTGCTGTGGATCATATTCTCTTTTTCCCGCAGGAGTTGGTCATTTGCATCTCTAGCCTGGTTCTTTCCCTTGATCGCCACACTCATACCTAATTGGCTATGTGACAGCCCCATTTGGATCCCACATTTAATGAACAAAAAACTGAGTTCTTCATCTCTCCCATAGCCCAATGCCTTCTCTCTCTACATGTAGCAATGAGGATTGATAGAAAATCCACTTTTCCATTAACTCAGGCCACAAATATTGGAATCATCTTTGACTCATCTCTATCATTTAATCTACTAGAAAATCCTCTTGTTTTAGCTTCCAAATCTGATGCCATCTTACCACCTCTACTGCTTTCTCTGGACCAAGCCACGTTACCTCTCACAGACGGATGATAACCTCCTAACTGATGGCCCTGCTTCTACCTTTGTCCCTCAGACTATTCTCCACGCAGCCGCCTGCCTGATCCTGTTAAAATCAAGTCACATGGTGCTGCTTTTCTACTTTATTCCTTTTAATGGCTTCCATTCCCACTCAGAGCTAGGTCAGAATCCTTTTGATAACCTGTACCATCTGGTCCCTCACAGCCTCTCTGATCTCATCTTTTTTTACTCTCTTCCCTTTTGCGTATCTCTTTTTCCTTCCTCTGGAATGGCAGATACTCTCCCACCGCAGGGCGTCTGCACTCTTTGTGGTCTGTGTGGAGTCTTCCTAGTAAGTTGCACTGCCTGCTTTCTTGCCTCATTTCCCCAAGTCCTCACTCAAAAGGCACGCTACGATGAAGCCTTCCTGCTTGGTATTTATTTTATTTAACCCCTCAACACTACTTAGCCCCCTTCTCTACTTTTTTCTTTTCTACATTTCATTCTGTATGTGTGTAATACGTGTATTTATGAATGTGTGTAATTTTGCTCCTTGTCTAGCTTCACAAGAAATAGAAGCCTCATAAAGGCGAATGATTTTTGCCTGTTTGATTCACTGATGGATTCCCAGCACCCAGAGAGTACCTGGAAAATAATTATATTCCATAAATGCTTGTTGAATGAAGAATAAACAAATGAATTAGCTGGGTTTTATTTGCTATATGAGGGTGTGTGTTTCCATGTGCCTATCACTAATTCATCGCAAACTGTCAGACGGGTTAAGTCTCTTAACACATAGATGAGGTTTTCTTTCTTTCTATAGAGGACAGCCTTTTAGGGCCTAGAGCATGGAATGGTATGGAGAAAGCAAATTAAGATAAGCAGTATGTAAGACAAATGTCCACACACACGAGTCAGTTTCTGAGCTCTCTGTACAACTCCGGTGGTTTGTTTACCTTGCACCAATTCTACACTAGGCCAGTCCATTCTGGACACTAGTCCAATAGAAATCTGATTAGTTTTCCTATCCAGTAAAGTCTCCGAGTTTGTTCTTCAAGAGAATCTGGACCGTTTCGGCATTTTGCATGGCCACATAAAATTAGGATTAATTTGTTAAGTTGTAATCTGATTGGAATTACATTTAACGTGTAGATCAGTTTGGAGAATATCTTTATAATATTGAGTCTTCCAATCTATGAACATGGTATATCTCTTCATTTATTTAGACCATCCTTAACTTTATTCAATAATACTTTATTTATTTTCTGTAAAAAAAAATATTGGATATTTTTTGGTAAACAAATTCCAGAGTACTTGATGGGAGTTTTTTTTGATGCTATTTTAAGTGAGGTTTTCTTTTTCTATTTTTTTAACTTGGTTTTCTTCCTCTGGAATATAAAAAGAAAATTTATCTTTGTTTACTGAACTCGTGGACATTAAACCATCAGTCATCGATGAACACGCTTATTGATTCTAATAATTTTTCTGTAGGGTTTGTTGGATACTTTTACACATCATATCAGCTAACAATAATGACAGAATTAATTTTTATGTCAAAACTTTATGCCTTTTATATCTTTTTCATGCCTTATTTCACTAGTTAGGACCTCCAATACAGTGTAGAATAAAAACAGTTATGTGTCTTATTCCTAACTTAATTGGGAAGCTTTCCACATTTCACCATTAAGTACACCATTGCTATAGCCTTGTTTTTAGATTCCTTCCCTCAGATAAGTAAACTCCCCTTTCATATATGGTTTGTGAAAACCTTTTATCACAAACAGATACTTGATTTTCTCTTATTTTTCTACATTCATTTAGATAATTATGTGATTTTTTTCCTCTTTATTCTGTTAAGGACAAGTTAAATTAACCTTGTAAATTGAGATAAAACACATATGCTAGTAATGTGTTACCATTTCATGTTTTTCTTCAGTCCATTTTCTAATATTTTAATTTTTTTTTTTTTTTGGAATCTCAGTTCATGAGTGAAATTGGTCTATAATTTTGCCTTTCTTGTAATCGACCTCTCGGATTTTGGTACCTCAAATTTGATGGCTTCAAAAATGAATTGGGGAGTATTCTCTCTTTTTCTGTTCTCTGAAAGTGTTTGCACAATATTGACTTTATTTGGTCTCTAAATATTTTTAAAAAGTCCCCAGTGAACCCAACCAGGCCTGAAAGGTGTTTAATTACATATTCAGCTTCTTAAGTGAGCAATAAAAATTCAATCTTTAATTCTTAATTGATTTTACAAATTCCATGTTTTGAAAAATTCATCGATTTTGTCTAATTTTTAAAATCTATAGGCGTAAAGTTGTTTATAAATTGTTTTTTGTCTTTTTAATGTTTTTAGTAAAGATCTGTAGTGGTGTTGCATTTTCAACCATGGCATGGTTATTTGTGTCTTTTTTTCCCCCCTGCCTCCCTTTTTTTTTGTCTGTCGTGAAAAAAGGTTAGCAATTTTCATTAGCTTTTTAAAAGCTAACTTTGGCTTTGTTTGGCTTTCTGACTCTGTCTAAACGTATTTGTTTTCTAGTTCATTAATTTCACTCTTACAGCTATTATTTCCTTCCTTCTACTTTGGGTTTAATTTCTTGTTCTTTTTCCAAGTTCTTCAGGTCGATGCTTTGATCACCGATAATCAGCCTTATTTTGTTCCATGTTACGCATTTAAAGCTAAAAATTTTCCCTTAATCTGATTTTTAAGCATTTATGTAGAAAAAACCCTACCGTTCTTTTTCTGTGTGTTTCTCCTTTACTCTCACACCACTAACACGCTCAAGACACTTCTGACACCAAACATGTAGGGTCATCCCACACCAAACATTTCCACGACACCAACTTGGTATCCTAAACTTTAGCTCAATTCTGATACCATCTACGTGGAGATAGCATCAGATCCCAAAGGTTAAGGGCTCAGGCCCTTAGTCTCAGGCTCATGAGCTTGCCTGCAGCTTTAGATGAGAATCATAATTAGTGGGTCCCTGGGTCACTCACAACTTCTGTCCAGTTGGCTACGTCAGGGATTCCCATGGCCTCTTGTCTGTTGGGATTTGATGATTTTCTGGAACAGCTTATACCATTCAGGGAAACACTTACTGACTTTTACCAGTTTATTAAAAGATATGATGAAGGATACAGATGAACGGCCAGATGAAGAGATTCATAGGGCAGGTCCTGCAGGGTCCCAGGCATAGGAGTGTCTGTCCCTGTGTAGTTGGAGTGTGTCACTTTCCAGTATACAGATGTGTATACTCTGAACCCAGGCCTATTGCAATTTTATGGATCCTTCCTCATGTAGACATAATCACGTATGAACCCCCTTCTATCCCGCTCTCCTCTGGAAACTGGGGGGCGGGGCTGAACATTCCAAGCTTCTTATCATGGCTTGGTCTTTCTGGTGACCAGCCCCCACCCAGGAGCCCGCACAGAGTTGCTTCAGTAGAACAAAGGATGCTCCTAGTTCTTTTTATCACTTAAGAATTTACAGGGATTTCAGACACTCTGTGTCCCAAGGGGGACACAGATTGAATATATAAATCGTAATATTACAGCATTGTTTGTATTTTGAAATGTATTATTTTCATTATCATCTAGTTCAATATACTTCTAATTTTTATTGTGATTTTTAATTGTACCCATGGTGTATTTGGAAGTGTATTTCTTAGTTTTCAAACATATAGAAACATTCTAATTATCTTTTTGTTACAGATTTCTAGCTTAAGTGCAATACAGTCAGCCCTCATCTTACCTAAGGTCTCTGCCAGGCCCTGCTGTTCATGAACCTCTTTCCAGAATGTCTTCCATGACATCAACTGTTCTCTCTGTGTTATGTTTGGGTACAAAAGCACTGGACTACAACTACCTCTCGCCTTTCCAGTACAGAAAAGTATGTGTGAAAAGGCAAGTTGAAATGAGAGCACTGTGTGCCTTCAGTAAAGGGTTCACTCAGTGAGCTTGCGGTACTCAAACTCTACACATTTTAAAGAAAGGACTGGTCTTGACTGGTTCTCGAGAGGTAACCTCTAAGCCCTTAGAATATCCTGCCTGGTAAGAATTCTTTCTATAACAGATCTGGGGCCACACCAGATATTTTACATTAACAATACAATAATGGTGAACACCTGTTTTTGTTCACCTGGGGCCCTGAGCAATGCTTTTTGATCTCTGTTGAAGGGAATGAAGACTGACTCGTTAAGGTCAGTCATGTGGACACTCTTTGCCACCCACAGTAAGAACCTTGGACATCAAGGTTTAGGTAAATTTCCCAGCTGTCAATACTTGATATGTATTGTCACACATCATAGCTGGGAGAATTAAGTGCTGTCTGTGTGACTCCACTGGGAGAGGACAACTGGTGTCTCCTAGACTCCCCCCTATGAATCTTTTTACTTTATTGATTAA
>NC_048225.1:59691590-59702312 GCF_002007445.2 Ailuropoda melanoleuca
CCTCTATTTTTAACTTTTTGAGGGACCTCCACACTGTTTTCCAAAGTGGCTGTACCAGCTTGCATTCCCACCAACAGTGTAAGAGGGTTCCCCTTTCTCCACATCCTCTCC
Source organism: Ailuropoda melanoleuca (assembly GCF_002007445.2). Lineage (NCBI taxonomy): Eukaryota > Metazoa > Chordata > Mammalia > Carnivora > Ursidae > Ailuropoda > Ailuropoda melanoleuca. The sequence continues at coordinate 59,691,702 of NC_048225.1, forward strand.
AACATTTGTAATAACAGTCTTTCTGGGTCCTAAGAGTCCTTCTAGCAAATCATCAAAAACCTGAAGGTGATCTTGGGGACCTCTAGTACAGTGGCACTCAGAAGTATTAAGGAAAATGGGGAATCAAAAGTCTGTCAATAATGATTCTCTTTGTCACNTTCCAACATTTGTAATAACAGTCTTTCTGGGTCCTAAGAGTCCTTCTAGCAAATCATCAAAAACCTGAAGGTGATCTTGGGAACCTCTAGTACAGTGGCACTCAGAAGTATTAAGGAAAATGGGGAATCAAAAGTCTGTCGATAATGATTCTCTTTGTCAAACCAAAGTTCAATATCATACAGATAGTGTTAAAGAACAGTTCATCAGGATTTGTGCTTAAGTGCATCAGATGAAACACATGAGATAGCCTTCACTTCCTCTTGGGGCCCCTCATAACAGTGAAGGAACTACAAAGGGCATTAGCAGTAGAAAACTTTTGCTTTGACCCTTTAATTATAAATACAGACAGTTAGAGATATCCTAGGAAAACCACCATCATGGTCCAAAGTAAACAAATAGATCAACTGATCACTGGAGAAAAAGACTTTAAAAGAAAAGAATTCTCATTAACATGGATCACTGAGGACCAGGCAAGATCAGTGAAAACAAGATATCTAAATATCTTTTCGGGAAATTTCAGAAGGTATAAAGTACAAAGTAAAAGTACAAAGAGACAATCTTAAAACCTCCTGGAAAGGAATAAAAAATCTACAAAAGAATGGCATCAAACACGCCAGCTGGAACATGAAGTACTTGGGAGACATTGCGACAATGTAAAATGATTCTAAGAGAAAATAATTTTAACCTAAATTCTGTGCCCAGCCAACTTCTTTTAAGAATTAGAGCACAATAAAGATTATTTTAACTATCTGTGAACCCTTCCTGGAAAAAAAAATTCTCAAGGACATACTCAAGCAAAATGAAAAATCTCAAAAGGGGGGGATGATGCGGGTTTTAAGAAACTGCAGTGAGCAAAGAAATGGAAATAGTGTACTGTAGTTTAAATGTTTATTAATTTGGCTGTGAAACATAATGGAATAGCAAAAAAGAAAACAAAACAAAACAAAAACGTATTTTAAAAGAGAAAAGCATAATTAATTAAATTCTGGGAAGAAGAAGATTTAGATATAAAACGAACAAGCTTGATTTAATAGACACATAGAAATTTCGCCCTCGCAAATGGAGAATCCACACTGAGCACATTTGAGCCCAAGTGAATGGGACAGGAATAGGAGAGAATAGCATAATATTTTAAATGGTTGAAATCATTAAGACATATTTTCTGAATCAAGGCAGTAAAATTAGAAGACAAAAGTAGAATCCTCTGCAAAATGTGTCCTTTCAGAATTTTTAATGCCCATTATTAATTTATACATAATGAAACTAACCAATTTTAAGTGTACAAGTTTTGCCACATGTACACAGTCACGTAATCACCACAATAGTGACACAGTCTATTTCTGTTATGCCCAGAGGTTTCCCAGTGCTCCTCCAGTCAGTCCCCTCCTCCCAGCCCCCAGTCCCTCGCTCCCATGGATCACTTTGGGTCACTGATTTTGCTTTTCCCAGAACTTCCCATAAAGGGAATCATACAATGTCTCCTTTTGCGTGTAGATCCTTTCACTCAGCATACGAGTTGTCTCTTTCATTAGTAGTTTTCCATTTGGTTGCTGAGTGGTATTCCATTGTATGGAATATACCACACTTTGTCCATACCACACCTTGTCCACTTGCCATTTGATACTCCATTTGGGTTTCTTTTCAGTTTGGGCTCACAACAGTTGCATCCAAGTCTTTGGATGGATGTGTGATTTTATTTCACTTGGGAAAATAACCAGATGCGGGATTTCTGGGTCATTCAGCAAGTGTATGTGTAGCTTAGGGGAAACTGCCAAACGGTTTTTCCAAAACGTTTTTAACATTTTGCATTTCCAGCAGAGCTCACGAGAGTCCATTGTTCTGCAATAATTCATACCGTCAGTCTTTCATTTCAGCTATTCTAGTGGGTGTGTAGCACTGTGTCACTATGGTTTCATGTAATTTTGACGGTCTGGTCAGATCTTTTGCCCATATTTTTGTTAGGTTGCTTCTCTGAGTTGTAGGAGTTCTTTATGTATTCTGGATGTAAGTCCTTTATTGGTTGTATGTTATGCAAATATGATCCTTCAGCCTGTGGCTTACTTAACCTTTGCCTTTCCTAAGAATGAGTGTGAAGAACAAAAGATTTTTAACATTAATGAAGCACAATATATCAGTTTTTTCTATCCTGCTTTGTGCTTTTTGTTTGCACCAAGGAATCTAACCCAAAGTCAAACATTTTCTCCCGTGTTTTCTTCTAGCATTTTCATAGTTTTAGTTCTTACATGATCCATTTCTGTCAAATTCTTTCCTATCATGTGAAGGAAGGTTATGGTTCTTTTTTGTTGTTCCAAATAGATATCCAACTATACCAGTATTATTTGTTAAAAAGTGTATCCTTTCTTCATTAAATCATGTGGTCCCTTTGTAGGAAGCCACTGACCATATAAACAAGGGTCTAACTCTGGCCCCTTCATCCTGTTCCGTTCATTAGTGTGTCTGTCCTTTTGCCAACACCTCCTTGATTATTGATTACTGTGGTTTTATTCTGTGCCTCATATTCAGGTAGTGTTAAGTCCTTCAATTTTGTTTTTCTTTCCCGAAATGATTTTGATTATTCTAGGTTCTTTGTATTTCCATATACATTTTAGAATCAGTTTGTCAACATCTATAAAAGGTATGCTTGGCTTTTGATTGAAATTGCATTGAATTTACAGATTACAGAAGAATCGGTAGCCTAACAATGTTGAATGTCTTGATCTGTGAATGTAGAATATCTCTCCATTTATTTATGTTCTATCTAATTTTTCTCAGCAGTGTTTTATAGTTTTCATTGTATAGGTCTTCCACATCATATGTCAAATTTATCTGTGAGTATAAATGTAAATGTATTTGGGGGTACCTGGGTGTCTTAGTTAAGCATCCGACTCTTGATGTCGGCTCAGGTCATGATCTCAGGGTTGTGGGATTGAGCCCCATAGCAGGCTCTGTGCTGAGCACAGAGTTTGCTTAAGATTCTCTCTCTCCTCCCTCTGCCCCTCCCCACTCACGTACTTTCTCTCTCTCAAAAAATTTTTTTTAATAATAAATAAATGTAAATGTATTTTTAAACTTCAATTTTTAATTATTTCATTTCTAGTATATAGAAATAATATTGCTTTTGTATTACCTTATTGGCCTTGCTAAACTTGTTTTCATAGTTTTTTACAGATTCCTAAGGATTTTCTCCATAAACAGTCATTGCATCTGCAAATAAAATAGTTTCAGTTCTTCCTTTTTAAGGTATATATCTTTCATTTCTGCCTTCTTTCACTGGCTGGACCCTCTAGCACAATGTCGAATAGAAGTGGTGAGAGCAGATGTCCTAGCCTTGTTCCCTAATCTTAGGGGAAAAAGTCTGTCATCACTAACTTTAATATTAACTGTAGTTTTTTGTAGGTGTCTTTTTAATAGAAGGAAGCCCACTTCTATTCCTAGTTTGCTGAGAGCATCTATCCTGAATGGGTATTGACTTTTTTCAAATGATTGTTTTATGTCTGTCGATACGGTTTTAGTATGTTGATATGGTGATTTACTTTGATTAATATTTTCAAATGTTAAGCCAAACTTGCATTCCCTGGATAAATCCCACTTGTTCAGGATATATCTCCTATTTAATACATTGCTGGGTTTAATTTGCTAAAATGTTATTGAGAATAATTATGCCTGTGTCCATGAGGATGCTAGTCTGTAGTTTTCTTATAATATCTTTGTCCAGTTTTAGCATCAGGTTATTGCCATCCTCATATAATGAGTTGGGAAATATTCCCACCTCTTCTACTTTCTGGAAGAGCTTATATAGAATTGGCATTATTTCCTACTTAAATGGACTTGACTTTTCTTTGTAAGAAGATTTTTAACTATGACTTCAATTTATTTAGTGGATATAAAACAATTCAGGTTATCTATTTTTTTTCTTTAGTATGGTGGTTTTTTGGCTTTCAAGTAATTTGTTCATTTTATCTAAGTTGTCAAATTTATTGGGATAAAAATGTTCATAATATTTCCTTATTTTTATTTTAATGTCTATAATATCTTTGTAGATGTACCCAACTCCATTTTTTATATTGACAATATTTCCTAATTTTATTCCTGATCAGTCTTTTTTTTTTTTTTGAAGATTTTATTTATTTATTTGAGAGAGAGACAGAGAAAATGATAGCACAAGCTGGGGGCGGGGCAGAGGGAGAGGGACAAGCGAGACTCCCTGCTGAGCAAGGAGCCCTATGCAGGGATCCATCCCAGAACCCTGGGGTCATGACCTGAGCCAAAAGATGCTTAACCGACTGAGCCACCCAGGAACCCCCTTGATCAGTCTTATTAGGATGTTGGTTTCATTGATTTTCTCTAGGTGTTTCCATTTTTTATATTTATATTGTTTTCTACTCTTATATTTATTATTTCCTTCCTTTTATCTATGTTGTGTTTGATTTTCTCCTGTTTTTTGTGTTCCTAAGTTGAAGATTGGATCATTGTTTTGAATGATACCTCTGTTTGAATGTAAGCATTTTTTAAAGATTTACTTACTTAATTGAGAGAAGGAGAGCAGGGGGAGGGGCAGAGGGAGAGACTTCAAGCAGACTTCCCCTGAGCGCAGAGCTCACCTGGGGCTCAATTTCATAACCATGAGATCATGACCTATGCTGAAACCAAGAGTCAGGGGCCCGACCAGCGGAGGCACCCAGGCACTCCAGAACGTAAGCATTTAATGCTGTACATTTCCCTATATGCACTGCTTAGTCTGTGTCCTACAAATTTTGATATGTTGTATTTTCATTTTCATTCCATTCAAATTAATCTTTAATATCCCTTGTGGGTTTTTTGATTTGACCTGTGGGTAATTTAGAAAAGTATTGTTTAATTCCCAAATATTTGTGGATTTTCCAGATAGTTATGATTGCATTCTAGTTTCATTTTAGTCTTATTTGGAACATACTTTGTATGATTTCAGTCTGAATTTAATGAGAATTTTTTTTATGACCCAGAACATGGTTTATCTTGGTGACTGTTTGGTGTATAATTGAGAAGAATATGTATTTTGTTGTTATTAAATGGAGTAACAATGGGTAAAGTAAATGACAGGTCAAGTTGGTTGATATTATGGCTCAGGTCTTTTATATCCTTCCTTCTTTTCTGCTTGCTTGTTCGTCTTACTGACAGGGTAGTGTTGAAATCTGCAACTCTACTTGTGGGTTCGCCTATTTCCCCTCTTAATTCTATCAGATTTGTTTAATGTGTTTCGAATTTTTGTGGGTAGATGCATATACATTTAAGTTTATGTCCTCTTGATGACTTGACCCTTCCTTCCTGGTATTATTCCTTGATTTGAAATCTCCTTTGATATTAATACAGTCATTAAAACTTTGAGTTGTGTTCACATGGCTTGATTGTTTTTAATCTTTTTAACTTATCTTTGTCATGATATTTTAAGCGGGTTTCCTGTAGACAGCATATATACTTGGGTCTTGCTTTGTTATACCTATTACTTTTTTTAGTGATTACTGTATTGTTTGAAATATACATATTTACAGTATTTTAATGTTTATTATTTCCTTTCTTCTGCTTACTCTGTTTTTACTTATTCTTTTTAGTTTTCACTTATTTTTTTTCTTCTGATTTCTTAGAATGAGCTGAGGTCATTGATTTGAGATTTTTCTTCTTGTGTAATAGAGGCATTTTGGTGCTATAAATTTCCCCCTAAGTGCTGCTTTAGCTGCATTTCACAAATTTTTTTTTTTAATTTTATTTTATTTATTCGACAGAGATAGAGACAGCCAGAGAGAGAGGGAACACAAGCAGGGGTAGTGGGAGAGGAAGAAGCAGGCTCATAGTAGAGGAGCCTGACGTGGGGCTCGATCCCACAACGCCGGGATCACGCCCTGAGCCGAAGGCAGACGCTTAACCGCTGTGCCACCCAGGCGCCCCGCATTTCACAAATTTTAATAGGTCATGTTTTCATTTCAGTTCAGTTCAAAATGCTTTCTAATTCCTCTTTTGATTTCTTCTTTGATCCATGGGTTATGTAGAAGTGCGACATTTAGTTCAAAATATTGGAGATTGGGGCGCCTGGGTGGCTCAGTCGTTAAGCGTCTGCCTTCGGCTCGGGGCTTGATCCTGGAGTTCTGGGATCGAGCCCCACGTCGGGCTCTTCTGCTGGGAGCCTGCTTCTTTCTCTCCCACTCCTCCTGCTTGTGTTCCCTCTCTTGCTGGCTGTCTCTGTCAACTAAATAAATAAAGTCTTTTAAAAAAAAATATTGGAGATTTTCCAGATATCTTTTTGTTATTGATTTCTAAGTCATTTCCACTGCAGCCAGAAAATACACTTTGAATCTTCTCAAATTTAATTGAGACTTATTTTATGGCTCAGAGTATAGTCTTTCTTGTGTTCTGGGTGCCCTTGGAAAGAATGTGTATTCTGCTGCTGTTTGGTGAGTGCTTTTGTAATGCCACTGGTTACGCCCAGTCAGTTGGTAGTGTTGTTCAAGTATTCAAACCTCTGACTATAACTTGTCTAACCTCACAATTCTATCAGCTTTTGCTTCATGTATTTTGAGAGTGTGTTATCTGGTGCATAAATATTTAAAATTGTTATGTGCTTTTGATGAATTGACCCCTTTATCATAATGATGTGATCTTCTTTGTCCTGGTAGTATTCATTGCTCTGACATACACTTCGTCTGATATTAATATAACCACCCCAGATTTTTTTTTTGTTAGTGTCAGTGTGGGATATCTTTTTTTTATTCTTTTACTTTTAATCTACTTATATTTTTATAGTCAAAGTAATGTCTTATAGAGACCATAAAATTGAGTCTTGCTATTTTACTGAATCAATCTTTGCTTTTTATCTGGCTGCTTAGATCATTTACATTTAATGTATTTGTGGAAATAGTGGGTTTAAATTTACTATCTTGTTTGTTTTCTATTTCTGTGAGATTTGTCTCTTGTAATTGTATTCTCTTTCCCTTTCTTCTCCGTCTTGTTTTGGATTAATTTAATATTTTTAAAGCATCCATTTTATCTTCTTTTTTGGTGTATTAGCTATACATCCTTTTAATATTTTAGTCATTTCTTTTGGGTTTATAGTGTACATCTTTAACAGAAACAGCCTAACTTAAAGTAGTATTGTACAATGTGTGCTATATACAGTACAAGAACCTTATAATTCTAGTTTCATATCTTCTCAGTGAATAATCCCAATAAAACGATAATTTCTTCATTTCGGTATCAATTTTTCAACCCTGGAAAGGACTCTAAGTGGCCCTGCTTGAGCTCCATACTCATCTCTGAATAGACAACAATGGACATGGGCATGAATATTTTGCTAAGCCTGAATTCCTGCAGCAGCCCTTCTAGAAATACATGGAATTGGAAAGGAGCTCACCAGAAGAACCTAAGAAGAGGAATGCAAAACTGCACTAATTAGACAAAAACTAGAGCTATATTCTTGTCTCTCCCCCTCACTCCACCCCAGACGGAAAGGCCCATCCCCCTGGGTCTCTTGAGATCTGGGCTCCAGGATCCAGGAGAGCCAGGCCTGCAAAGTGAGGTCATTTATTTACACGAGGCAAGCAACGAACGCAGGGAGGTGCAGAGATCCATCTGCCTTAGTGACCAAACAGCTTCCCTTTGCCTCATCCTCCTGCAGAAGCGGTCAAGGCGGGGAGGTTGGGCGAGGTGACCTTCCAGAGCTCAATCTTTGCTTCTAAAAATAGAAGCATCCTTGGCGAATCGAGGAGGAGGGGAGGCTGTGGATGTTGAGGGCAAAACCCGGACTCCCCAGAGCACTGTCAGTATGAAACTGTATTAATTAGACGCAGGCACCTAGCTCGATAATGTTAGGTATCACAGAAATTGAAACTAAATGAACTGGCTTTTCCCCCCCTCCTTTCTGGTAACACTCTCCTTGGGCTAAAAAGAAGGAAAACCGTGTCTTCTGACCTATTTGAATGGCTGCATACTGCCTGAGGAGATGTCTTCCCCAGCAGAGGGAAGCAGGGGTTCCTTAGGGACACACCAAGAGAAGGCCAGAGCTACAGTTAAGTGGGAGCCCCCAAGGCCAGCGGGAGGGGGTCACCACCCATCTCTCTGGATGGAGCTTGCACGGGGCTCAGTGTGAGGCTGGGTGGGGCCAGGTGAGTGTCTGCGTGTGTCCAGGACTGCGGATGGCATGTGTGGTCTGCAGGGTCCTTGTGTAGAGCCAGATTGTAGGGTCTAGGTATTTCAGGACCCAGTGGCTCTGTGTGTTGGTCTACACACGTAGTGTGTGACCGGTTGTGTGCAGCGCTCTGGCGGGTGGAGGTTTGTGTCTGTGTGTCTTGTGTGTGTGCACATGCACATGCGTGTGTTTTGGGACGAGGTGTTTGCTGGAGTGTGTTGAAGTATTATGGCTGTCCTGGGGGCGGTGTAGGGGAGGTGTAGGGCTGTAAGGGGAGGAGGCGTAGGGATGGTGACTATTTGGAAGACTTTGTAGACTGATGTGGGGCGTGGGGGGAAACTCGGGGAAGCTTCCTAGGAAGCGGGGCGCGGCTGTAGGGGGATCTGTCTGAGAGGCCGCAGGAGGCTGCGTGGGGCTGTGTGCAGAGCAGGTCTGGGCTGTGGTGGGGTGGGGCTGTACCGTCCTAACAGGGCACCTCTTAGGGCAGCTCTGTCCTGGAGGTCCTGGGGGATTGTGGTGGCGCTATGAATGGAGCCACATGGGGGACTCTGTGGGAAATAGTTAAGGCTCTGGGGGCCGCATTCAGAGCTGCGGGGCCAGTGTNTAGGAAGCAGGGCGTGGCTGTAGGGGGATCTGTCTGAGAGGCCGCAGGAGGCTGCGTGGGGCTGTGTGCAGTGCAGGTCTGGGCTGTGGTGGGGGTGGGGCTGTACCGTCCTAACAGGGCACCTCTTAGGGCAACTCTGTCCTGGAGGTCCTGGGGGATTGTGGTGGCGCTATGAATAGAGCCACATGGGGGACTCTGTGGGAAATAGTTAAGGCTCTGGGGGCCGCATTCAGAGCTGCGGGGCCAGTGTGAGCTGCGGAGGGCTGGATGGGGGATGGTAGAGGCCCTGAGTGGCCCCCACAGCCTTGCCAGCTGAGCATGGGCTGTACTTCCTTAGGGGCGGGGGCTCCCGAAGTCCAGACATCTTTTCTTCTCCGTGGGGCTGACGTGAAGGAAGAGACACCAGGGACTCACAAGATGAGCGAAGGAGCCGTTCGTCCCTTCCCATGCTGCCCTGCAGCCAAGCTTTATGAACGCCTAGCTCAGGACACTTTCTGAAGCGTCTCTTTGTACTTTCTCAACAGGACAACGTGGATCTTGGAGAGCTGATGTTTTCCCTCTGCTATCTTCCAACTGCTGGCAGGCTGACCATTACCGTTATAAAAGCAAGGAATTTAAAGGCAATGGACATAACAGGAGCATCAGGTGGGACATTCTCAAGTTCAGACTTCCTCATAGGGTTTTAGAGGCTTACGAAGTGTCTAGTAGAGTAACGACGTGCATGGAACCAAACTACCTCGNCGGAACCAAACTACCTTGGTTTAATCCCAGTGCTAGATCTCCTGCTCTGTGACCCTGGGCGAGTCCCTTAACTTCTGTGCGCTTCCGATTCCCCATCTGTAAAATGAGGGTAACAGTAGTATCTGGCTCATGGGGTTGTTGTAAGATTAAGTAAGTTAATGCACATAAAATCGTAAGAATAGTACCTGGCACGCACTAAATGCTACCTAATGTGAATAATTATCATTATTCCCTCTTAGGTCTTCTTCACCGTAACTGTGAACTAGTCCTAAAGTCTACATGTGTTGATGCAGTTTACCTCACTGGGTCTTTCCTCAGATATAAGCAGTCCCCGTCTCAGGTCTATGGAAGAGTGAAAAATAATCTTACATCCTCATAAAAAGCCCATCAATGAACTATGCAGTTTGGTATTGCCAGTGAATCGAGCGTGTACACTTAAATTCTAGACCAGAAAAAAAAATGCCCCACTACGCAGTTCCTACTGTACAGCCTCCACAGGGGCTCCCAAAATGTGGTCATAAAACACCCAGGCCACTGGCTGTAGATCACAGAAATCAAAGGACACCGATGCAATACAGTCTGCTTACTGTCCCCGGTATTTTTCCGAGAGAAAAAAAGACGGGGCCCCCTCTGGTCCTCTGAGTCCCTCCTGGACAGTGTTATGGAGTCAGTAGTTGTGCAGGTCATGCAGGAGAGAAGGCACCCCCCACGGAGCGGAAGGAGAGTGAGGGGGAACCAGAAAAGTCCCACTGGAAGTGGGGACCAGCTTTGTCACCTGTCCCCCTCTGCTGGTGTTGCACCACAAGCAAGCCGTTGGCCTTTCTTTCCCTGCCATGCTGCTGTGGGCAGCTCTGGGGCACGAGGCCCCTGCACTGCCCAAAGTTCTCCCTGTCATCTAGGTGTTCTGCCTGTCCCTTTCCTAAAAACCTGATGTTTAGGATTATTTCCTGGG
>NC_048225.1:59709894-59724876 GCF_002007445.2 Ailuropoda melanoleuca
TGTGTGTGTGCACATGCACATGCGTGTGTTTTGGGACGAGGTGTTTGCTGGAGTGTGTTGAAGTATTATGGCTGTCCTGGGGGCGGTGTAGGGGAGGTGTAGGGCTGTAAGGGGAGGAGGCGTAGGGATGGTGACTATTTGGAAGACTTTGTAGACTGATGTGGGGCGTGGGGGGAAACTCGGGGAAGCTTCCTAGGAAGCGGGGCGTGGCTGTAGGGGGATCTGTCTGAGAGGCCGCAGGAGGCTGCGTGGGGCTGTGTGCAGTGCAGGTCTGGGCTGTGGTGGGGGTGGGGCTGTACCGTCCTAACAGGGCACCTCTTAGGGCAACTCTGTCCTGGAGGTCCTGGGGGATTGTGGTGGCGCTATGAATAGAGCCACATGGGGGACTCTGTGGGAAATAGTTAAGGCTCTGGGGGCCGCATTCAGAGCTGCGGGGCCAGTGTGAGCTGCGGAGGGCTGGATGGGGGATGGTAGAGGCCCTGAGAGGCCCCCACAGCCTTGCCAGCTGAGCATGGGCTGTACTTCCTTAGGGGCGGGGGCTCCCGAAGTCCAGACATCTTTTCTTCTCCGTGGGGCTGACGTGAAGGAAGAGACACCAGGGACTCACAAGATGAGCGAAAGGAGCCGTTCGTCCCTTCCCATGCTGCCCTGCAGCCAAGCTTTATGAACGCCTAGCTCAGGACACTTTCTGAAGCGTCTCTTTGTACTTTCTCAACAGGACAACGTGGATCTTGGAGAGCTGATGTTTTCCCTCTGCTATCTTCCAACTGCTGGCAGGCTGACCATTACCGTTATAAAAGCAAGGAATTTAAAGGCAATGGACATAACAGGAGCATCAGGTGGGACATTCTCAAGTTCAGACTTCCTCATAGGGTTTTAGAGGCTTACGAAGTGTCTAGTAGAGTAACGACGTGCATGGAACCAAACTACCTCGGTTTAATCCCAGTGCTAGACCTCCTGCTGTGTGACCCTGGGCGAGTCCCTTAACTTCTGTGCGCTTCCGATTCCCCATCTGTAAAATGAGGGTAACAGTAGTATCTGGCTCATGGGGTTGTTGTAAGATTAAGTAAGTTAATGCACATAAAATCGTAAGAATAGTACCTGGCACGCACTAAATGCTACCTAATGTGAATAATTATCATTATTCCCTCTTAGGTCTTCTTCACCGTAACTGTGAACTAGTCCTAAAGTCTACATGTGTTGATGCAGTTTACCTCACTGGGTCTTTCCTCAGATATAAGCAGTCACCGTCTCAGGTCTATGGAAGAGTGAAAAATAATCTTACATCCTCATAAAAAGCCCATCAATGAACTATGCAGTTTGGTATTGCCAGTGAATCGAGCATGTACACTTAAATTCTAGACCAGAACAAAAAATGCCCCACTACGCAGTTCCTACTGTACAGCCTCCACAGGGGCTCCCAAAATGTGGTCATAAAACACCCAGGCCACTGGCTGTAGATCACAGAAATCAAAGGACACCGATGCAATACAGTCTGCTTACTGTCCCCCGGTATTTTTCCGAGAGAAAAAAAGACGGGGCCCCCTCTGGTCCTCTGAGTCCCTCCTGGACAGTGTTATGGAGTCAGTAGTTGTGCAGGTCATGCAGGAGAGAAGGCACCCCCCACGGAGCGGAAGGAGAGTGAGGGGGAACCAGAAAAGTCCCACTGGAAGTGGGGACCAGCTTTGTCACCTGTCCCCCTCTGCTGGTGTTGCACCACAAGCAAGCCGTTGGCCTTTCTTTCCCTGCCATGCTGCTGTGGGCAGCTCTGGGGCACGAGGCCCCTGCACTGCCCAAAGTTCTCCCTGTCATCTAGGTGTTCTGCCTGTCCCTTTCCTAAAAACCTGATGTTTAGGATTATTTCCTGGGGTGGCTCAGTGTTCGGGGCCGGCGGCCTGCTTCCCCTGCCTTGGAAACACTTTTGCATCTCCCCCTGTTGAAGCCCGGCAGGTCTTGAATCTAGCTGCATATTTTCTACTTCGATAACAGATGTTTTCACAGTCCTTTTAAATTCCACACACTTGGAGGAGACAGAGTCTTGTGTTTTTTCTTGAATGAATGTCTTAATTAGCCTAACTCTCGTCACTGCCGGCATCGTATTAATTAAAATCCTCAAACCCCAGGCCACAGGCACAGGTAAGGGAGCTCTGCATCCCATTGTCTGTGGAACCCCACCGTAATGAAGCTCCCCCCTGAACCCACATTATCCTCACAGTCCCCCTGCTTCTCCTGCTTGTACAGATCCCTACGTGAAAGTGTCGCTGATGTGTGACGGCAGACGACTGAAGAAGAGGAAAACATCCACCAAGAGGAACACTCTGAACCCTGTTTACAACGAAGCCATAGTCTTTGATGTCCCTCCCGAGAACATTGACCAAATCCACTTGTCCATAGCTGTCATGGACTACGACCGGTGAGATGCCTGGAGCTCTCTCTCGGGGCAGGTCTGCCATGCCCGGGGCAGGGAGGGCAGAGGGGGCGTGGGCCGCAGATGCTCCGCTGGTGTCCCAGGCTGCAGGGAACAAGGCAGGGGAGCACCCTGGGGAAAGCTGACTGACAAGGAGTCAGCATTTTCTGAACCATGCTGTAGTGTCCTATTACCCAAGTGCTTCCTTGCTCTCCCCGTTTTCATTTCTTTCTCCTTCCCCATCCTCCCCGCCTCCTCCCCTCTCCATCCCTGCACACTCCTCAGAATATCAGCCTGGGAAACCAGGGCCCTGCAGGTCTTAATCTTCTCCCGTGCAATCCTGCTTGGCCTTTGTGGGAATATTCCACTCAAAATAGCAGAGTGATTCCTTTAGCCACGCCATCAACATTTCTAAATACATAACTCTGTTATTTCTTTCCCTTCTCCCAATGTGTTTAATAAAGATCATTTCCATCCACTTAAGTCTGAAAGCAAACAGAAATGTTCTCTTGAAAATGCTAGAATCAGTATGGATGACAGGGTACATTAAAATGTATAAGATGCTCGACTTTCTAATTAATACAGCACAGAAGAGATATTTATAGCTTGCATTGTAGCCAATTGTGTATTTAAAGGACAGATTTGAAAAACAGTCATTTTAATATGCAGAGGAAGTACCAACAGGGAATTAGACATGTTAAACCAGTCATTAGACTGAAATGCAAAGTCTCTTTTTAATTGGAAACCTCCCACGTGGTCTGGGCACAATTATAAAAAAAAAAATCATTCTGACTTCGAATATAATCTTACAAATATTATTTGTAGCTCAGAATTTTCCCACATACCCCCGAAATGTCAGTAAACCAGCTTCAGTACCCCGAACACTCTTTCTAGCAGATGCCTAGGTCAAGCAGAACATCTTCCAACCCAGGGAACACATGGCTTGGCTCAGCAGCCTATGGGTGTGACAGCCCACGTTGGGCAATAGACCTTATCCTGTCTTCTCTGCAGGAAACGCAACACCAATAGTGTCAGCCCACAGGAGGGGCCATTGCCCACCAACCGTGGAAAGCTAGGCCAGCTTTTTTCAAGCGATTGCCAAGTTTCCCGCATCGACAAATCTGATTATATGAGCTCTGCTTCAGTTCAATTCTCAGTAAACTCATGAATCTGCCTGGAAAAATCCATGGCAGAATTCATGGGGCTTCTGCATGCAACTGATTTTAATGAGCATAGACTCGAATATCCTTCACACTCCCCCACCCATGTCTCGCCCTTATTCCCTACATACAAATAGGAGAAAAATCACTCATCTTTGCAGGAAGGAAAAAGAAAGCCCATGAGTTTGGATCCCAAAGAGTTAAAGGATGGGCATATTGTTCTAGTTATGCAGACAACTTCTAACCAAAAACTGGTAAGGGTGAAAAATTGTCCCAAGGCAGGGATATACCCAGGGAAAGTTTCAGAGATATTAGTCCTGAAGTTACAGAAGCTTAAGTATCTTTCTAAAGGAGGGAGTCAAGTTGGGTCAAAGAAGCAAAGATGGGCTTGGAAGGAGGGGAGAGCGTGAGAATGCATGTTCTTTGAAGAGAGGGGTTGCCAGGAGACTAGGAGCTATCTCCACCCTGCCCCCTTTGTAAGCTCCAGACCACCGCTACCCTACATGGTGCATCTCCTTTACCCACATTTGGTTGCCTCTTACGGGAATTTGAGCAGCCATTAATGCAAGGAACTCCTTTCGATGGCCTCCTTTTCATTACATAGGTTTGAGACCTGGAGGTCAACCTAGTTCTTGAACCAGAGTTGTCCCCCTTAGCTTGCGTCAGGAACAAATTAAGCCACTCCCATGTTACAAAAGCTAGGGTGTGTGATGGCCACACTCCACTCTTCCTCTCTGTGCCCCCAAGGACAATATTGGATCCCAAGTTCTATTAGGTGTTAAGCTTGTCCTGTAGTTTTAAATGAGGGAATGAGAAGAACCACCCTTCCCCTAATTCCTACTAGTTTAATTGAGTAGGTTTTGCTCTTACATACCAAAATTTTAAGAAAAAATTATTGTGGGCCATTTTCACAGTGTAGGTCATAATGAGATCATCGGCGTGTGTCAAGTAGGCAACGAAGCTGAGAGGCTGGGCAGAGACCACTGGAGTGAAATGTTGTCGTATCCTCGGAAGCCCATCGCACACTGGCATTCCTTGGTGGAGGTAAGACCCTACTCCCACATGTTGCACTTCGTGAAAGAATAAATGGTTTGCTGTTGAAATGTAGGAGCCACCAAAGTGTGAGCGTACCAGGCTCTGTGGTTACTGATGGATTTCTCTGGTTGGCTTTCCTGGGCCTGTTGGAAATTGTGTTCAATCTAAGGTTGTTGAGTGTATGCACCCTACCTGTCTAGTAGGTTTCAAACATTGATCATTCATCACTCACTTTGTTTGTCTTCAAAAATGATCGAGATTCTCTGATTCCATGTTATGGCTTTGGGTATCTGCAAGATCTGGATGAGTGTGGAGTTTCAGGGTGCCATACGGTGACTTCCAAGTAGCATCAGATAGAACTTGAGACTGGGAGAGAGGAGGCCCGGACTCCAGGGCTGCTCTAGCATTAACCTGTGATATTGGACAAGCTGGATATAATCAGATTCAACTACATGTGATAAATATCCAAAAAAACAACAAATGCAATGGAAATTTATCTCTCTCTTACGCAAAAAAAGGTCCAGGGATGGCTAGGTGGCTCAGTTGGTTAAGCCTCTGCCTTCAGCTTGCGTCATGTTCCCAGGGTCCTGAGATCAAGTCCCACATGGGGCTCCTTGCTCAGCAGGGAGCCTGCTTCTTCCTCTCCCCCTGCCCCTCCTCCTGCTTATGCTCTCTCTCTCTCTGACAAACAAATAAATAATCTTTAAAATAAAATTAAAAACTAAAAAAGGTCCAGAAGAAGCCAATCTAGAGTGTTATAGTGGCTCTGTGATCAATAGAGACCTAGACTTCTGTCTTTCTGCTTCACTGTCCCAGTATGGGTTTGTTTTGTTTTTCGTTTTTTTGTTTTTTTGAGGTTACCTCATTGAATAATATGGCTGCTAAGCTCCAACCATCACATCTCTTCCAGGTCACAGGAAGGTGGAGAGAGAAAAGCCAAAAGCACACACATTGTCTTTTACAGGATTTTCCTTGCTGTCTCATGTAACACATCTACCCGTATTTAACTTAGTCACAGAACAGTCACCTGGACACATGTGGGAAATGTATTCTTTTGTTGGGTGGAAATATGCGCAACTGAAAACCAGGGTTCTGTGCCTGAGGAAGAAGGGAGGAGTGAATACTTGCATACAGTAGGCCATCATTCTGCCTCACACCTTTATTCATTCACTCACCACCCCCTTCCCCCATCACTTACCTCATTTATGCTTCCCCCGTCCATCTTTGCCCACGGACTCACTCTCCTATTTATTTACTAACTCATTCTCTCCATTCGTGAGAGTCAAATGCCGTATTAGATAAAGAAAATAGATGTAAATAAGAAACCTTCCCCCAAAGAGCTAATAGATCACAAAAGAGACAGAAGAAGGCATGCAAACCAATCATTAAAATGCGCAGTCATAAGCTTTAACGTCCACCAGGTGCCACGGGAGCACAAAGGAGGGAGGTGAGATTGTCCGTGAAGCGTTCTCCCTCCTGCTCTTGGTAAGTGAAGGAAGGGAGCCCCTGGGAACTGGGACTCCAAGGAGCATGGGTTCCAGGCAGAGAACTTTCCTGTCATTCTCCCAGCACAGGCAGCTCTGTTGCCTGCAAAGCCTTCCTGAGAGGCCAAGACAAGAGCCTCGCAGTGCGGGATCTGCGGCCATCGAGAGTCAGGAGAGTCAGGCTGAAGCAGACGTGCTGGGCCACTGTGGAGGGGCAGCGGGCCCGGGGAGGAAGGGGCTGTCTCCCTTTGTTGGAAACCGTACCGGAAGGAGAAGAGCAGCACAGTCCTTATGGACTGATTCTAAGCTGCGGGGCCGTTCGGTGTATTTGAGCAGCACCTAGAGCCCCCTAATTTACAGATCCCTGCAGACACCTCTGCCCCTGGGCCATTGAAGCTAGGACTCTTTCTTTCCTGGACTCAAAATTAATCCCTAAGGGAGACCCACAGACCCCGTGAACCACCTGAAAAGCAGCTGGGAGACGGAGGCAGCCCCAGCTGCCCCTCGATTCTTCAGCTCCTGGTGGAGCTCCAAGGAGTCGGTGTGTGGGCTCACAATCCTGCCTGCGTCTGTCAGTAGGAGTGGCCATCAGAGCAGTTATAATAGACTTTTTGCACACTTGTGAGCGAGCCACTGCTGACTTTAAGTCTTGCTTGTAACCTGGAGGGTGCTGGAGTGTCACAGAGCTCTCCACTTCTCAGGGCACGGGGTGGGGAAGGAGTGAGGTTTAGGGGTGTGGTGTGGGGCTGAGACAGGGGTCCCGATTTGGTGCACAGGCAGCTCCTTCTCAACACCCTTGCTGGGGAGGAAGGACATGTGGTGCGTTGCACACTGGGCTCCCGAGTGGCAGTGCACGCACGGTACCCAATGGGAAGCGTAGAAAGCACGCCTTGGAAGCTGCCTTCGCGGCCGAGGAGAACGCGCTGTTTTTGCAAACCTAGGAGATATTCCCTAAACCCTGAGCCCTTGGCCTTTTGCAAATGTGTGTATGACAGCTGTGTGAGTGAGAAATCAGTGCTTTTGGGGTTAAACCACCGAAACTTGGGAGTCGTTTGTTGCAGCAGCTAGAATGGCTTCGGCGGGCACGAGGGGGATTTCGTAACTGCTGCAGCAGAACCACACGCCCGGCACAGCGAGGGTCCCTCTGCTCCGCGGCGTCCTGTCTCTTCGAAGTACGTGCCCAGGACTGCACATCCATCCCCAGAGCGGAAGCCATACTTTCCCTTTTAAAAATAAACGTGCAGCTAGCAGGATTGGGGCACTGGTANCTGTGGTTACTGATGGATTTCTCTGGTTGGCTTTCCTGGGCCTGTTGGAAATTGTGTTCAATCTAAGGTTGTTGAGTGTATGCACCCTACCTGTCTAGTAGGTTTCAAACATTGATCATTCATCACTCACTTTGTTTGTCTTCAAAAATGATCGAGATTCTCTGATTCCATGTTATGGCTTTGGGTATCTGCAAGATCTGGATGAGTGTGGAGTTTCAGGGTGCCATACGGTGACTTCCAAGTAGCATCAGATAGAACTTGAGACTGGGAGAGAGGAGGCCCGGACTCCAGGGCTGCTCTAGCATTAACCTGTGATATTGGACAAGCTGGATATAATCAGATTCAACTACATGTGATAAATATCCAAAAAAACAACAAATGCAATGGAAATTTATCTCTCTCTTACGCAAAAAAAGGTCCAGGGATGGCTAGGTGGCTCAGTTGGTTAAGCCTCTGCCTTCAGCTTGCGTCATGTTCCCAGGGTCCTGAGATCAAGTCCCACATGGGGCTCCTTGCTCAGCAGGGAGCCTGCTTCTTCCTCTCCCCCTGCCCCTCCTCCTGCTTGTGCTCTCTCTCTGACAAACAAATAAATAATCTTTAAAATAAAATTAAAAACTAAAAAAGGTCCAGAAGAAGCCAGTCTAGAGTGTTATAGTGGCTCTGTGATCAATAGAGACCTAGACTTCTGTCTTTCTGCTTCACTGTCCCAGTATGGGTTTGTTTTGTTTTTTGTTTTTTTGTTTTTTTTGAGGTTACCTCATTGAATAATATGGCTGCTAAGCTCCAACCATCACATCTCTTCCAGGTCACAGGAAGGTGGAGAGAGAAAAGCCAAAAGCACACACATTGTCTTTTACAGGATTTTCCTTGCTGTCTCATGTAACACATCTACCCGTATTTAACTTAGTCACAGAACAGTCACCTGGACACATGTGGGAAATGTATTCTTTTGTTGGGTGGAAATATGCGCAACTGAAAACCAGGGTTCTGTGCCTGAGGAAGAAGGGAGGAGTGAATACTTGCATACAATAGGCCATCATTCTGCCTCACACCTTTATTCATTCACTCACCACCCCCTTCCCCCATCACTTACCTCATTTATGCTTCCCCCGTCCATCTTTGCCCACGGACTCACTCTCCTATTTATTTACTAACTCATTCTCTCCATTCGTGAGAGTCAAATGCCGTATTAGATAAAGAAAATAGATGTAAATAAGAAACCTTCCCCCAAAGAGCTAATAGATCACAAAAGAGACAGAAGAAGGCATGCAAACCAATCATTAAAATGCGCAGTCATAAGCTTTAACGTCCACCAGGTGCCACGGGAGCACAAAGGAGGGAGGTGAGATTGTCCGTGAAGCGTTCTCCCTCCTGCTCTTGGTAAGTGAAGGAAGGGAGCCCCTGGGAACTGGGACTCCAAGGAGCATGGGTTCCAGGCAGAGAACTTTCCTGTCATTCTCCCAGCGCAGGCAGCTCTGTTGCCTGCAAAGCCTTCCTGAGAGGCCAAGACAAGAGCCTCGCAGTGCGGGATCTCGGAGAGTCAGGCTGAAGCAGACGTGCTGGGCCACTGTGGAGGGGCAACGGGCCCGGGGAGGAAGGGGCCGTCTCCCTTTGTTGGAAACCGTACCGGAAGGAGAAGAGCAGCACAGGCCTTATGGACTGATTCTAAGCTGCGGGGCCGTTCCGTGTATTTGAGCAGCACCTAGAGCCCCCTAATTTACAGATCCCTGCGGACACCTCTGCCCCTGGGCCATTGAAGCTAGGACTCTTTCTTTCCTGGACTCAAAATTAATCCCTAAGGGAGACCCACAGACCCCGTGAACCACCTGAAAAGCAGCTGGGAGACGGAGGCAGCCCCAGCTGCCCCTCGATTCTTCAGCTCCTGGTGGAGCTCTCCAAGGAGTCGGTGTGTGGGCTCACAATCCTGCCTGCGTCTGTCAGTAGGAGTGGCCATCAGAGCAGTTATAATAGACTTTTTGCACACTTGTGAGCGAGCCACTGCTGACTTTAAGTCTTGCTTGTAACCTGGAGGGTGCTGGAGTGTCACAGAGCTCTCCACTTCTCAGGGCACGGGGTGGGGAAGGAGTGAGGTTTAGGGGTGTGGTGTGGGGCTGAGACAGGGGTCCCGATTTGGTGCACAGGCAGCTCCTTCTCAACACCCTTGCTGGGGAGGAAGGACATGTGGTGCGTTGCACACTGGGCTCCCGAGTGGCAGTGCACGCACGGTACCCAATGGGAAGCGTAGAAAGCACGCCTTGGAAGCTGCCTTCGCGGCCGAGGAGAACGCGCTGTTTTTGCAAACCTAGGAGATATTCCCTAAACCCTGAGCCCTTGGCCTTTTGCAAATGTGTGTATGACAGCTGTGTGAGTGAGAAATCAGTGCTTTTGGGGTTAAACCACCGAAACTTGGGAGTCGTTTGTTGCAGCAGCTAGAATGGCTTCGGCGGGCACGAGGGGGATTTCGTAACTGCTGCAGCAGAACCACACGCCCGGCACAGCGAGGGTCCCTCTGCTCCGCGGCGTCCTGTCTCTTCGAAGTACGTGCCCAGGACTGCACATCCATCCCCAGAGCGGAAGCCATACTTTCCCTTTTAAAAATAAACGTGCAGCTAGCAGGATTGGGGCACTGGTACCGGATGAGATGAAAAACAGGATTGGAAAGGNACAGGCAGCTCTGTTGCCTGCAAAGCCTTCCTGAGAGGCCAAGACAAGAGCCTCGCAGTGCGGGATCTGCGGCCATCGAGAGTCAGGAGAGTCAGGCTGAAGCAGACGTGCTGGGCCACTGTGGAGGGGCAGCGGGCCCGGGGAGGAAGGGGCTGTCTCCCTTTGTTGGAAACCGTACCGGAAGGAGAAGAGCAGCACAGTCCTTATGGACTGATTCTAAGCTGCGGGGCCGTTCGGTGTATTTGAGCAGCACCTAGAGCCCCCTAATTTACAGATCCCTGCAGACACCTCTGCCCCTGGGCCATTGAAGCTAGGACTCTTTCTTTCCTGGACTCAAAATTAATCCCTAAGGGAGACCCACAGACCCCGTGAACCACCTGAAAAGCAGCTGGGAGACGGAGGCAGCCCCAGCTGCCCCTCGATTCTTCAGCTCCTGGTGGAGCTCTCCAAGGAGTCGGTGTGTGGGCTCACGATCCTGCCTGCGTCTGTCAGTAGGAGTGGCCATCAGAGCAGTTATAATAGACTTTTTGCACACTTGTGAGCGAGCCACTGCTGACTTTAAGTCTTGCTTGTAACCTGGAGGGTGCTGGAGTGTCACAGAGCTCTCCACTTCTCAGGGCACGGGGTGGGGAAGGAGTGAGGTTTAGGGGTGTGGTGTGGGGCTGAGACAGGGGTCCCGATTTGGTGCACAGGCAGCTCCTTCTCAACACCCTTGCTGGGGAGGAAGGACATGTGGTGCGTTGCACACTGGGCTCCCGAGTGGCAGTGCACGCACGGTACCCAATGGGAAGCGTAGAAAGCACGCCTTGGAAGCTGCCTTCGCGGCCGAGGAGAACGCGCTGTTTTTGCAAACCTAGGAGATATTCCCTAAACCCTGAGCCCTTGGCCTTTTGCAAATGTGTGTATGACAGCTGTGTGAGTGAGAAATCAGTGCTTTTGGGGTTAAACCACCGAAACTTGGGAGTCGTTTGTTGCAGCAGCTAGAATGGCTTCGGCGGGCACGAGGGGGATTTCGTAACTGCTGCAGCAGAACCACACGCCCGGCACAGCGAGGGTCCCTCTGCTCCGCGGCGTCCTGTCTCTTCGAAGTACGTGCCCAGGACTGCACATCCATCCCCAGAGCGGAAGCCATACTTTCCCTTTTAAAAATAAACGTGCAGCTAGCAGGATTGGGGCACTGGTACCGGATGAGATGAAAAACAGGATTGGAAAGGTCACCGTGCTTTGCGCATGGCTGAGGACGGAGGTGGCGGGAGCAGAGTCTGTGGGTGCAGACGCTCACTGTGGAGTTGGAACGTTCAAACCTCTGTGCTGCCACTCGCAAGTTGTGTGTTTTNTGCGGCCGAGGAGAACGCGCTGTTTTTGCAAACCTAGGAGATATTCCCTAAACCCTGAGCACTTGGCCTTTTGCAAGTGTGTGTATGACAGCTGTTTGAGTGAGAAATCAGTGCTTTTGGGGTTAAACCACCGAAACTTGGGAGTCATTTGTTGCAGCAGCTAGAATGGCTTCGGCTGGCACTAGGGGGGTTTCGTAACTGCTGCAGCAGAACCACACGCCCAGCACAGCAAGGGTCCCTCTGCTCCGCGGCGTCCTGTCTCTTCGAAGTACGTGCCCAGGACTGCACATCCATCCCCAGAGCGGAAGCCATACTTTCCCTTTTAAAAATAAACGTGCAGCTAGCAGGATTGGGGCACTGGTACCGGATGAGATGAAAAACAGGATTGGAAAGGTCACCGTGCTTTGCGCATGGCTGAGGACGGAGGTGGCGGGAGCAGAGTCTGTGGGTGCAGACGCTCACTGTGGAGTTGGAACGTTCAAACCTCTGTGCTGCCACTCGCAAGTTGTGTGTTTTTCCCTTTCTGAATCTCAGTTTTCTCATCTGCAGAGTGGCCATAACAGTGTCTTCTCCCAAGGGTGGTCGTGAGGAGTAGACGGTCTGCTGGATGCATGGGGAGCACCGTGGTGGGCGCATAAGAAACGCTCCGTGACGTTCTCCATCATGGTTGTTATTGTGCATGGCCCACATTGGGAGGGACTGCTGTGTGTCCTCATGGGGCTCTTATCCACAGTGTTTGTCATAGAGGATAAAAAGGAGGTTGGAAGTCCCCCATCCCCTGTATCCCGGGGAGCCATCCCCTCAGAATGGGGGAAGGGTCATTTGAGGCGCAACTGGACATAGATGCACATATTTAAGTTCTGTTTTTTCTCCTTTCTTCTTACACTCTCTGCGAACTTTTAAATGTTCTGCTTTAAAGCAAAAACAGAAATTAAGTCCCAGTTCTGTGTGTGTGTGTACATAAGCATGTGTGTATGAATGAATGAGAGAAAGGGAAGAGAGAGAATATGGGGTAGTTAGGGTTTAGTATAAAGGGGGGCTGACCTGGCAGAAGCTCGTCACTGCTGGGGGCTGAGGGACCGGGTTAGGACTGAACCCTAAGCCCTGCAGAGATCTGGCAGCCAACTCCGGGCTGCAGCCAACACACCCTGACCTTGCCAGGGCAGGTGGCAGATGGAGTCTTCAAAGCCAATGAGTTCAAAAATCCATTTCTCTCGCAGTGTTTCTGGATGGCTTCACTGCACACTCAAAGGTCAGCCAATACAGCTCCCTTTACTCTCCATGATGTTAAAGGCTTGGGAAGCTGTGCAGACTCCCCCAGAGCCGACTGCCTGGGACTTGGGGACAGGAGTAGCCCCTCCGTGGGGCCTCAGGAGGTGACAGAGCTCTTGGAGCTCCCACCGCAGCCCCCTCTTTTGTATATCCCAGAGAAGATGGTGTTGGCCTGGCCACATCCCAGCAGCTTTCCCACCGTCCTGCATGTGGAGCTGGCCTCCATCACGAACCCCAGCAAGAATAAGAAAAACAGCTCCAGGTTTTCATTGCTTCCCACTGTAGTGCCACGTAACCTCTGCATTAACAAGTAGTGACCTGGTCTCATGGGAAGACCAGACACAGACACTATTTGGCTAAATAAAATTTTACTTTTCTAAAAGGGTGAGAAGATGGAATATCCAGGCTGAATATCTAGTGAAGATCAGCAGTGTTACCCTGCCTGGCTGAGGGTCAAGATTCTAAACCCCGAAGTCCTACTCGAGTTGTGCTTGGGTGTGGATAAGTCTCCTCTCTCCAAGCTCAGCCGTTCATCCATGTATGTGTGTGAGGCTGACGGGGTTCTGCACCCGGCTGGTCTCCAGGGCCACCTCACTGAGCCCAGTGCCCCCTGCAACTAGGGCTTAAACAATCCCCATATAACTGAAGGAGCCCAATCACTGAGGGACAGGTGTGACGTAGTACACCTGTCTGGCATCTACCACCCTCTGGAGCCTCCTTAAAGGTGTAAACTTACAGCTGTAGAACTGAAGCAAACATCGGTTACTCAGACTCCCCCGGGCATTACACGAGCAGGCCCTTGAAGCCAGCTCCAGATCGTATCCACCAAGTGCCCGCAGAGCCTGCCTGGAGTCTTCAAGGTACACACATTCCCGGGAGAAGCCATTTGATTCCCCTGGTTGGGTCTCCCCCGGCCCACTTTGCTCTAGGTCGGAGGTCAGAAATGTGAGCCAGTGCCCACTCCAGCTTCCTGAGGAGGGCCCAGGCAGGATGGGGAAATTGATGCAGGCGAACCCCACTGCTACCCAGATTTTGAAGTGAGCGAGTCAGAGGCTTCAGCACTTTGGGCAAATTGTTATTTATAAAAGATTGCAGAAACAGGAGTGATTCTCCAGAAAGGAGAGGGGTTGGCTGGAAAGAACCATGCAGGAGATCAAGTTCCTATCAAAGGAGTTTGAGTCTGTGGCAGGACTTGGGTCCCGGTGAGGACTAGACTAGCAGACAAGGAAATTGAGACTGGTTGGGGGGCGTGGGGGTGGATCTGGACTGAGGGATAGGAGGGGAGAGCCCTGGAAAGTGCTGCCGCTCTGAAGCAGGGGGGACCTGAGCTGCCTATGGCACCCCCCTTGCAGGTCTTTGGAAATACCATGAATCCAGTTGTGGTAAGTCGGGAATAAACAGGCTGGCGATCACGTGCTTGGCCCTCTGAAGGGGTGGCTCAAGAACCGGGTCAGTGAGCTGAGCACAGGCCTAAGGTGTGTGTCAGGGGTAGTGATGGAGGGGATGAGGAGTTGGTACCTGGAGGGCCACATGCTGTCAGTCTCTTCCGCATGTTGTGACATGCCCCCCCCCCTGCATAATCCAACAGAAGGTCTCGGTGTCTCAGAGAACAAGATGCTTGCTCTAGATGGGAACTGAGAGAACAAGAAGCATTTAAAGTACATTAAATAGTGTAAGAAAATGTAAATTTCTTTATTCTCTAAAATGAATACCACCCTGGTAAGGAACAGGAAGGGAAAAAACATAAACTTGATCTTGCTCATTAATGTTTCTGGTCTTTTCTAGATTATTTCAGCCTCTCTGGGTTAAATATTCAGTCAGATGTCATGTTCAATTTCCTTACCACAGTTATTTCCCTTCTTCCTCGAGGCCTCTTCTCCTTCCTCCTTCCCAAGTGTAGAGAAGTCCTGTGGGGGGGGCGGCTGCATGCTTTATCTCACTTGGGACATTGTCCTTCTTGTCTTTGGCCATCAGATGCCACTGTCACTGCCTGTGCTGAGGATCTCTGCTCATGGAGCTTGCGACCTGTCCTCACAGTACAAGCCAGGCATGATTGCTTCCTTGGAGTTTGGCCCCTTCAAGGCTGACCAGACCCAAACTTGGCTCTTGCCAGCCCGACAGATCTCTGAGGTCTGGTGGCACCTCTCACTTGATGCCCGGCCTAGGAAGCCTGGGAAGTCTTTGCAGCCCTTCCCCACTTGCTGGACCTCCCTCGAACCCTGTCAGCTAACGGTCACCTCCTTTCCACACCCTCCAAACATCAGGGACACATGGGAGCTGCAGGAGACTTGATGACATTACAGGCGCCCTCTGCATGCCCGTTCAGTTTTGTGGCCTTTTCTTTTCTTTTTTTTT